>NC_041393.1:551771424-551852884 GCF_002162155.2 Triticum dicoccoides | reverse complement strand
GATCATGATGCTCTCATGTCCGTATTCTATTTTATCATAACCTTTATCTCTAAACATGTGGACATATTTTTCGATATCGGCTTCTGCTTAAGGACAAGCGAGGTCTAAGCTTGGGGGAGTTGATACATCCATTCTGCATCATGCTTTTATATCGATATTTATTGCATTAAGGGCTATTACTTCATATTATGTCACAATACTTATGCCTTTTCTCTCTTATTTTACAAGGTTTATATGAAGAGGGAGAATGCCGGCAGCTGGAATTCTGGGCTGGAAAAGGAGCAAATATTAGAGACCTATTCTGCACAACTCCAGAAGTCCTGAAACTCCACGAAAATCAGTTTTGGAATATATTAAAAATATTGGGCGAAGAAAGCACTAGATGGGGGCCACCCACTATCGACGAGGGTGGAGGGCGCGCCCTACCCCCCTGGGCGCTCCCCCTGCCTCGTGGTCCACCTGGAAGCCCCTCGATGCCCATCTTCTGGTATAAGGTGTCTTTTTCCCTGGAAAAAATCATAAGGAAGCTTTCGGGACGAAGCGCCGCTGTCTCGAGCTGGAACCTTGGCGGAACCTGTTGGGGAATGTAGTAATTTCAAAAAAATTCCTACGCACACGCAAGATCATGGTGATGCATAGGAACAAGAGGGGAGAGTGTTGTCTACGTACCCTCGTAGACCGAAAGCGGAAGCATTGGAACAACGCGATTGATGTAGTCGTACGTCTTCACGATCCGACCAATCAAGTACCGAACGTACGGCACCTACGAGTTCAGCACACGTTCCGCCCGATGACGTCCCTCGAACTCCGGAACAGCCGAGTGTTGAGGGAGAGTTTTGTCAGCATGACGACATGGTGACGATGTTGATGTTCTACCGACGCAGGGCTTCGCCTAAGCACCACTATAGTATTATCGAGGTGGACTATGGTGGAGGGGGCACCGCACACGGCTAAAAGATCAACTGATCAATGTTGTGTCTCTAGGGTGCCCCCTGCCCCCGTATATAAAGGAGCAAGGGGGGGGGGGTGCAGCCGGCCAGGGAGAGGGCGCGCCGAGAGGAGTCCTACTCCCACCGGGAGTAGGACTCCCCCCCTTTCCTAGTTGGATTAGGACTGGGAGGGGAAACGAGTAGAGGAGAAGAAGGATGGGGGGGCGCCACCCCCCTCTCCTTGTCCTATTCAGACTGGGGGGAGCGGCGCGCGGCCCAGCCCTAGCCGCCTCTCCTCTCTTCCACCTAGGCCCACTAAGGCCCATTAAGTTCCCGGGGGGTTACGGTAACCTCCCGGTACTCCGGTAAAATCCCGATTTCACCCGGAACACTTCCGATATCCAAACATAGGCTTCCAATATATCAATCTTCATGTCTCGACCATTTCGAGACTCCTCGTCATGTCCGTGATCACATCCGGGACTCCGAACAACCTTCGGTACATCAAAACATATAAACTCATAATATAACTGTCATCGTAATGTTAAGTGCGCGGACTCTACGGGTTCGAGAACTATGTAGACATGACCGAGACATGTCTCCGGTCAATAAACAATAGCGGAACCTGGATGCTCATATTGGCTCCCACATATTCTACGAAGATCTTTATCGGTCAGATCGCATAAGAACACACGTTGTTCCCTTTGTCATCGATATGTTACTTGCCCGAGATTTGATCGTCGGTATCTCAATACCTATTTCAATCTCGTTACCGGCAAGTCTCTTTACTCGTTCCGTAATACATCATCCCGCAACTAACTCATTAGTTGCAATGCTTGCAAGGCTTAAGTGATGTGTATTACCGAGAGGGCCCAGAGATACCTCTCTGACAATCAGAGTGACAAATCCTAATCTCGAAATATGCCAACCCAACATGTACCTTCGGAGACACCTGTAGAGCACCTTTATAATCACCCAGTTATGTTGTGATGTTTGGTAGCACACAAAGTGTTCCTCCGATAAACGGGAGTTGCATAATCTCATAGTCATAGGAACATGTATAAGTCATGAAGAAAGCAATAGCAACATACTAAACGATCGTGTGCTAAGCTAACGGAATGGGTCATGTCAATCACATCATTCTCCTAATGATGTGATCTCGTTAATCAAATGACAACTCATGTCTATGGCTAGGAAACATAACCATCTTTGATCTACGAGCTAGTCAAGTAGAGGCATACTAGTGACAATCTGTTTGTCTATGTATTCACACATGTATTATGTTTCGGGTTAATACAATTCTATCATGAATAATAAACATTTATCATGATATAAGGCAATAAATAATAACTTTATTATTGCCTATAGGGCATATTTCCTTCAGTTTCCCACTTGCACTAGAGTAAATAATCTAGATTACATAGTAATGATTCTAACACCCATGGAGCCTTGGTGCTGATCATGTTTTGCTCGTGGAAGAGGCTTAGTCAATGGGTCTGCAACATTCAGATCCGCATGTATCTTGCAAATTTCTATGTCTCCCACCTGGACTAGATCCCAGATGGAATTGAAGCGTCTCTTGATGTGCTTGGTTCTCTTGTGAAATCTGGATTCCTTCGCCAAGGCAATTGCACCAGTATTGTCACAAAAGATTTTCATTGGACCTGATGCACTAGGTATGACACCTAGATCGGATATGAACTCCTTCATCCAGACTCCTTCATTTGCTGCTTCCGAAGCAGCTATGTACTCCGCTTCACACGTAGATCCCGCCACGACGCTTTGTTTTGAACTACACCAACTGACAGCTCCACCATTCAATGTAAACACGTATCCGGTTTGTGATTTAGCATCGTCCGGATCAATGTTAAAGCTTGCATTAACGTAACCATTTACGATGAGCTCTTTGTCACCTCCATAAATGAGAAACATATCCTTAGTCGTTTTCAGGTATTTCAAGATGTTCTTCACCACTGTCCAGTGATCCACTCCTGGATTACTTTGGTACCTCCCTGCTAGACTTATAGCAAGGCACACATCAGGTCTGGTACACAACATTGAATACATGATAGAGCCTATGGCTGAAGCATAGGGAACATCTTTCATCTTCTCTCTATCTTCTGAAGTGGTCGGGCATTGAGTCTTACTCAACTTCACACCTTGTAACACAGGCAAGAACCCTTTCTTTGCTTGATCCATTTTGAACTTCTTCAAAACTTTGTCAAGGTATGTGCTTTGTGAAACTCCAATTAAGCGTCTTGATCTATCTCTATAGATCTTGATGCCCAATATGTAAGCAGCTTCACCGAGGTCTTTCATTGAAAAACTCTTATTCAAGTATCCCTTTATGCTATCTAGAAATTCTATATCATTTCCAATGAGCAATATGTCATCCACATATAATATCAGAAATGCTACAGAGCTCCCACTCACTTTCTTGTAAATACAGGCTTCTCCAAAAGTCTGTACAAAACCAAATGCTTTGATCACACTATCAAAGCGGTTATTCCAACTCCGAGAGGCTTGCACCAGTCCATAAATGGATCGCTGGACTTTGCACACTTTGTTAGCTCCCTTTGGATAGACAAAACCTTCCGGTTGCATCATATACAACTCTTCTTCCAGAAATCCATTCAGGAATGCAGTTTTGACATCCATTTGCCAAATTTCATAATCATAAAATATGGCAATTGCTAACATGATTCGGACAGACTTAAGCATCACTACGGGTGAGAAGGTCTCATCGTAGTCAATCCCTTGAACTTGTCGAAAACCTTTTGCAACAAGTCGAGCTTTGTAGACAGTAACATTACCGTTAGCGTCAGTCTTCTTCTTGAAGATCCATTTATTCTCAATTGCTTGCCGATCATCGGGCTAGTCAACCAAAGTCCACACTTTGTTCTCATACATGGATCCCATCTCAGATTTCATGGCCTCAAGCCATTTTGCGGAATCTGGGCTCACCATCGTTTCTTCATAGTTCGAAGGTTCGTCATGGTCTAGTAACATAACTTCCAGAACAAGATTACCGTACCACTCTGGTGGGGATTTTACTCTGGTTGACCTACGAGGCTAAGTAACAACTTGATCTGAAGTTTCATGATCATCATCATTAACTTCCTCACTAATTGGTGTAGGTGTCGCAAAAACCGGTTTCTGTGATGAACTACTTTCCAATAAGTGGCCTCGCCTTTTGGATTGGATTTGAGTTGAAGCTGAGTTTTATTTGATGCACGCGGGGGGAGCCTTTTTCTCGTATGAGCAATTTCTTGCCTTCTGGATATCGCTTTGTCTGGGACTCATGTCCGTCGCCTTTCCCTCATGAGCTCCTCGCGAGCGGGACTGGGCGAAGCATGCGCGCCCTGAGATTCTCAGGAACTCGGCCCAACGCAACCCAGCCCGAAGCTGACGCTGACTAAGGTAAACCAAGGCAGAAAACTCGCATCAGGTTTCACATGTTCACGAGGACACAAACACACATCACATGGAAAAGTAAAAATTGCAATTTGCTTACATGAGGGGCTCCCCCTCTCAAAATGCTCTCACAACTTTCCAAGGGCCACGCCCAAGTTTGTGCGCAGGAAGGAATGATAGGAGAAAAAAGGATCAGCCAGAAATATCGCTCGCTGCGTCGCTCGCACAAGCGTCACTCGCGTCGTCGACGTCTTCATCGGCACCATCAGCGCCATCGGTGACGCCCCTGACGCCTTTGTCGACCACGTCGCCTTCGTCTGCGACGACCACCACCGCATCATCCTCCGAAGCGAAGGCCCTGACCAACGCGTCCACATGGTCTTCAACCCAGCGTGCTAGGCCGCCCCAGACAGCCGCGGGTACGGGGGCGATGGCGGCGTCAAAGTCAAAGTTGGGGTCGGAATTCAGGAGGTGGCTGAAGACGCACGAGAAAGCGCGCTCAAGCAAGCCACACCCCCTATCCTCCACAAGCTGGCGAGCTCTGGCGGATCTAGCCTACAGGCACGTCACCACCTCGGTGAAGAAGGTCAAGTGGCTGGCGTAATCAGTTGAGCGAGGAGTCGGCGCCTCCACATCGCAAATATGGCCCAGGGCGATGTTGGCCCTGTACCGGAGAACTTGAAGCATGGGGGCATGCTCGCGCTCCAGCGTTCGGCGTTGGAGCACCTCCTCCGTGTTTTGCCTCTCGATGACCTTTGCGTCATGAACCTGCTTCCGGAGGGAGCGTAGTTCGGCGCGGGCGGAGGCCAGGTCCGCCTCTGCCGTGACCAGGTCAGCGGCCGTGGCCTCCACGCGCCTCTCAGCCTCATCCAACCTGGGCCTGAGGGCACCAGCCTTGCCCTCATCCTCCACGCCCGCAAGCTTTAGCTTCAGGTTGTACCTACCCTCCAGGTCCTCGCGAACCTTGGCCACCCGGCAGTTCACCTCCTCCTCGACTCCAGCCTCGCGAGCCCCTACGGCGTCTTCTGCTTAGGCAACTTTACGCTCCCTCGTCTCCAGCTGCTCGAGCTCGCGGTTGCGCTCCATGGCCTCCAGGGCCAGCACCTCCTCACGCTTCCAGACCTCCACTTCCTCCGGGGGTGTCCCCCTCAACGATGCAAGAGCGGCCCTGTGCGCCTCCACCTGCTGTTCGAGAGATGCGCTCCAGGCCTGGAGCTCCCAAGCGCGCTTCTCCGCACCCTCAAGGCGGCCGTCAACCTCGCGAGCCTCTTCCAAGGCTCGTGAGCGGGCTTCGTAGGAAGCCTTGAGAGACACCTCAGCCTTCGCGTTCTTGTGGTCATGCTGATAGCGGCTGAGGTTGATGGCCACTGACGGTGTCCTAGACTAGGGGGTACTCACCACGTCATCTCCCAATCTATTAGATTGGGCCGAAGACCCCCATGGCCGTATACTCATGGGCAAGTACGGATAGCTGCCGCATACAAGGAAGATTCCGCAAGACTTGGCGATCAAGACAAGGACTCCTCCCCCACCGGCGTATTCGGTAGGACTCTTGGTATCCTAGGCCTCTAGTGCATTATATAAACCGAGGCCAGGCTAGTCGATAGACATATACAACAATCATACCATAGGCTAGCCTCTAGGGTTTAGCCTCTCCGATCTCGTGGTAGATCAACTCTTGTACTACCCATATCATCAATATTAATCAAGCAGGAGTAGGGTTTTACCTCCATCGAGAGGGCCTGAACCTGGGTAAAAACATCGTGTCCCTTGTCTCATGTTACCATCCGCCTAGACGCACAGTTCGGGACCCCCTACCCGAGATCCGCCGGTTTTGACAATGACATTGGTGCTTTCATTGAGAGTTCCGCTGTGTGTTCGGTAAAAGGTCGATGGCTCGCTTGCAGATCAACTGCGACTTCGGCATCTTCGTCACCATCTCGACTGGTCACCTTGGTTCGACCAAGGACTGCGCCCTACCTCCGATCGTCATATTCGGATGAGGGCATTCATCAACATCAGCTCCGATCTCTATCAAGATCATGGAGGAATCATCCAGGGAGCCCGCGGGCTCAAAGTCAACATTGCCCTCGGGCGACCGTACTGTTTTTCTGGATAGCGAACTTGTATCCGCCGTCACTGCCTCCTCGAGCATCCGTTTGACGATTTCTTCGGTTGAATAGTGCGGAATTACGTCTACAACAGCCACGCTAAATTTCGTCGAGTTCCGATGGAGGAATCTCCGACAATCTACGATATACCGGAGCCCTGTCAAATCTGGACAAGAATCTGGACAAGTTTAGGGCGTGGTGTCCAGCTTCTAGCTCGGACCTCCTTTGGAAGATCCAACCGTTGATTGACTGCGGAATTCCTATATCTACCACCCCTTAAAATTTCAGCTCGATCCGACCGTCCAAACTCCGGGAACTTTCCGATTAGTGCACCACTTTTCCGATCTGTTTTCTACGCGAAAACAAATCTGACCCGAGTTCGTCCTTTTTTACAAACGGGATTTCAGACATCCTTTTTGAAGGAAGTTTTGTATGGGGTATTTTGTTTCGTTCCCGAACACATACCACTAACTTTAAAATCTTTTCAACATGATCTTCAATATCATGCTGGTGTCAAACTAGTCCGGCAATATTGCTCCACGGCTGCCGACCTACGCTAGACACGTCGTCACTTTGTTGAGCCGAGCTCAACTTCTTCGGATCATCATCTCGGCAAGCCGAAGAAGAGTCCGGCATCGCGAAGGATAAATCATCACCAACATCGCTGCCCCACGGATTACACGGAGCGGGCATACCGGCATCGCCGCACGGTCGCTTCATCAAGCCGGCATCGACCATGTCATAACCTGCATCGGCAGGGCCGCACTATTGCTTCTTCAAGCTGGTGTCCATCACGCCGACCTACTTCGACATCTTGGCTGGACCAGGGGCTTCGCCGTCTCTTCATCAACCTACTCCGGACACTTCAGCGTCACTAGCCGACCAGCTCCGTCACATTAGCTGGACCAAGGGCTTTGCCTCGGCGAGCCAACCTTTGCCAGCATTGCCATGCCGTCGTTTTATCGCCCATCAGGCAATGGGTGCGCGGATCGAGTCCCAATTTTGGGAATCACCTTCCTTCGGATTGCTACAACAAATAAACCAGGTGCTATTAATCCCAGCATTTTTTGCTTGTTTGGGTTCATTTTTCCCAAGGAATTATTACTCTGGTTTGTCCATCATATGTACACAGGTCTATCAAATGGTGGCCGCATTAACGACAGTCGCATGGTGGTTCGGTCAGTTTCCGTACATAGTCCGGCGAACGCCGCATCCGGAGCTCGGACCGACATGTGAATTCAAGCTTTGCCACGCCTTTACCGCATCACGTCGACGCCCTGCATCGACATTGACTTCGGCGCCCGGCCATATTTCTTTTATTACTCATTCTTCATAAATTATTTATCATGCAACGATTTTTTTAATTATCATTATTACTATTATCTCCGGTTTGCACTATTTTTTGTGCATAGGAAAATGATCCGGGGACTTCGGTGTCACTCTGCCGGTCTGCGTTGACCGTGCTATGTCACCACTTCGGCGTGTCGAGCTCTCCGCTCCGCCACCTCGGGACCGGCTTGGGGGATGGAACCTTGTCCCGTATCAAGCTCGAACCGCGTCATCAACACCGAACACATTAACCAGCTAAGTCGCTTTCATGCTCAAAGCTTTAATTTCTAACTTGTGTTCGGTTCGACCAAGCATTATACTTTTTTGGAAAAATGTTGCTTGTAAAAAAAATTCTTGTCCAAACTTTGTTTGTGACGCATAAATTCAAATACCCAATTCATTTGGGGGCTTCCTTCATGAAGCTTTTCCTCTTGCATATGATTATACGTGTACGGCTTCGTTCCTTGTTCATGTATTACGCCACAATATGCACCATATTTACTTAAGCGATTTGCATGCTGGGTTGCCTCGCTCCTGTGTTTACCCCTACGTTCCCAATTGTTCGGCTAGGGAGTAAAGGGAGCACCTCTGCGATTGTCACGATCGGGTCATCCGAGCCGGACCTCAGACTGGGTGAAGCCGAAAGCTAGCGCTCTTATAGTTTTCAATGATGGTCGGCACACAACGGAACTCATGAGTACAAAAAATCTATTGCACAAGTCCCATAATAACAATGAGCACCGAAGAAAGGTATCAGTGGGGGTACTAGTTTCTTCGAAGATGCTTCTTACACTTCGCAGTAATATAGCATAAGTTCCCTGAGCGCGCTTTGTCTGTTATAGCCTTATGGCCTGATTGCCTGGTTATTGGAAACACCGTCGATATTCTCGACAGATGGAGTACATAACACTTTTTGGTCCTTGACCGAAGAGGGAGAAGCCGACGGTCGGTTAAGACGGGTTTAAAGTTCGGTTGAACATAGATATGATATAAGTACTTCGGTACATGCAATCATTCTTTTACCCAAGTCACTTGGGGGCTCTTAAATTTATATGAGCCGTTTTATGATAAGTGTTCTTCTTCTTAGTCGTTGCAAAGTTTTATTATTATTATTATTATTATTATTATCTATCACTCCTTTTTTCGACACGAGCGTGTGGTCACTAGCCGTACTCCTCCCTCGGGATAGGAGGTTGAAGCCGTAGGCTGACCCGCTTGAAGTCTTGAGATAGGATGTATCATGTTAAAGCACAACAGAAGCACTTTTTGCTAAGGCCAATTTTCGGATTAGCACCGAACACTTGATCTCGTTCAGACGTCAAGTCTTTACTGACGTTTTTTGGTTTTCCAAGATTATGGCACTTTTTAAACTATTTATGTGTTTTCAGCACAAGTCTCACAGTGCAACGCCGGACACCTTTAGAGATTCGGCAAAAACATTCTCGGATATTGCTATATATGCATCGGTTTCGAATTGTGTCTTCGGTCAATAGTTGGGTTTCCCGGCTCCTGCGCTTGCCTCCTACGTTCCGCTTTGTTCGGCTAGGTGTGCAAAGGGAGAACCACTGCGATTGTGCTTCCAGCTCACATGGTTAAGCACCTCAGTGGAGAAAGCCGAAAACTGACTGTCACAATAAGCGTAAACTGGTCAGCGATCCGATGACGTTGTTAAACGACGAGCCATTCATAACAGTGGCCGAAGTGTTTATGGCTTGACCTCGACTGTCGCCGAACACTACCGGGGGCTATTAACTGACCTCCCAAACCAAATCCTCGATATTTTGCTCTTACATTGGAGCTGAGGTTTCATGATCATGCTTAGCATGACAACCCAAAGAAAGGAAACGATAGCGGGACTATCTTCTTTGGAAGACATTTCTTCTGTTAAACAGTAATATAACATATGTCTCAGCGTACCTTTGTTTATAAAACCGTATGGCCTTGTTTGTTGTAAATCTTTGCCCTCATAAATGCTTTATAAAGTAGGATAAATACTCCTCGCCTATTGGCCGAGGAGGTGGAAGCCGATGGTCGGTCAACAAAGTTTTGTACAATGTGGATACAAGCATTAATGACGTAAAGTACTTGGATACATAGAGTCATTACACATAATTTGTGATTTTACTATGGATATCAATCCTTAATTCGGCCACCCGTGCCCGCATCAAGGCTCGGGGCTACTGGGCTTCGGGCTTATTATTTTCAAATATTAAAGTGGCACATCGATCCCCTGATCTGGTGTTGCCACCCGACCAGTGTCTCGTGGGCTACTGCATTGCCTGTCCAATGGAGAAAATTTTAAGTGTAATACAGTCTCCGAGGAGATTTGGATCCTCAGGTTGGTCGGCCGCACCCAACCTGAGTCTTGAGGACTGAGCACGCCACTTTTTGTGTCCCGAAGTATTCTGCCGAGCTAGGACTTGACCCTCGGACCGATTTTGCAAATCAACCTGAGTCTCAGCGGCTACGGGGATCAGCGGTCTTGTGTCATCCTTCATGTGCATCTCGGTTTTTAGACCGACACCCACCTTGAGGGTTACTGGCTATATATCTCGGCAGAGAATAAATTGCACCAATAAAAATATTGACAAAAATCGGCCCACATTCGGGGTGGTGCACCACCTCGGAAGCAGTCCGGCATAAAGCTTGGGCGCTAGTGGCTGGCTCCATAGAGGGCATTTCCGGCATTAAGCTCGGCTAAACTCCTTCAAACTTCTTTGAACCAAGGTGATTTACGACACCTCGGATACAGTCCGGCGTTGGACCTCGGATACATAGTCCGGTGTTGGAGCTCGGATACAGTCCGGCATTGGAGCTCGGATACATAGTTTGGCGTTAGAGCTGGGAAGCAGTCCGGCATTGGTGCTCGGCTGCAAAAGAAACCTCGAATGCAGTCCGGCATTGGAGCTCGGACGCAAGAGGATGTTGCCGCCCGGGAACAACTTCAAACCCAAGGTGTGGCATAAAAATAACAAGGCATTGATAAAGGCCGGAAACTTAAAGGGGCTCCTCGGATATCCGACGTGTAAACTCGTCGAATGCATTTCGGCGATCCTCAAGATCGAAGATGAGAAGATTTGTTGAACCAGTTTTCAAGACCGACGACTGAAGATGAAGAACGATTCAGAAGAATCGAGGAGCGTCCCTAATCTTGAAGACCGGTTCAGGGGGCTACTGATGCTGTCCTGGACTAGGGGGTACTCACCACGTCATCTCTCGATCTGTTAGATTGGGCCGAGGACCCCCATGGCCGTATACTCATGGGCCAGTCCGGACAGCTGCCACATACAAGGAAGATTCCGCAAGACTTGGCGATGAAGACAAGGACTCCTCCCCCACCGGCGTATTCGGCTAGGACTCTTGTTATCCTAGGCCTTTAGTGCATTATATAAACCGAGGCCAGGCTAGTCGATAGACATATACAACAATCATACCATAGGCTAGCCTCTAGGGTTTAGCCTCTCCGATCTCGTGGTAGATCAACTCTTGTACTACCCATATCATCAATATTAATCAAGCAGGAGTAGGGTTTTACCTCCGTCGATAGGGCCCGAACCTGGGTAAAAACATTGTGTCCCTTGTCTCCTGTTACCATCCGCCTAGACGCACAGTTCGGGACCCCCTACCCGAGATCCGCCGGTTTTGACACCGACAGCCACCTTAAGCTTGTGCCGCTCCTCTGCCAGCCGGAGGCCTTCAGCCTCAAGACGGGAAGCGACACTCGCGAGCTCTCCACCGAGCCGGCTCATTGCGTTCATCGCCTCCTGGAAGAGCTCATGGCAGACCACGCTCCGCCCACGCTCGCGCTCGAACACCCGGCCTTCTTCGTCCTCCACCTCGGGGGCTGCGGGTGAGGCACCACATGGCGTGCCGCCCCTCGGCAGGAGGCCGGGGGCTGGCGCTGCACCCGACACCAGCCCGTCTTCACGAGAAGCCCAAGCCTGCTGGGGCTTGCTGCCCGAGGAGGAGCTGAGGATCGAAGCCAACAAGTTGCCGCCAAAGATCAGCGGGGGAGCCTTGGGCACGCTCGCCAGGCTCCACGTCAGGCCAAGGGAGAGGGGAGCTGAGGCCGCAGGATCAGCACGCCAGGAAGGCAAGTGTGCCCCTCCAACCAACCCTGCTCCAGAGGCGACCAGTGAACTCGGAGCGCTCGAAGCTAGCGGAAGAGTTAAGGAAGAAGGAGGCCGTTTCTCGGGAGATTCAACAGCCTCAGTGGAAGGAGCCCTGAAAGAGTGATGTCACAAGAAGAAAGCAACACACAGGGAGCCACAACAGCACGATACTTACACGTCAATGGCAATGTACTTCCTCCGCTTCAGCGGTCCAAAGATGTTGCTACCGTTGGGAGATCCTTTCCTCTTGCGGAGCTCCTCGAAGCCACACAAAGATGACCAAAACGCTGGACGTGATGGCTGGTGCGCGGCGGAGCCGAGAAGGGCTCGGAAGAATGTCTTCAGGGGCCCCCAGTAGCGGCAAACAGCCGGGCACCGTTTCACCACGGCCTCCCGAGGCCCCTGGAGCCCTGGCCTCGGGAGTCGCGTGCAGTGTCTCCTCAGCGGCCGACCCCCCAGGAGGGGAGTGGCAAGCTCCTGAAGACGATGCCCCAAGGTCACCACTCGGCGCATGCTCCTCAGCATTCGAGCCGCCGGTTTTTGCCTGAGCTCGCCCACCTGCACCGTCGCTTGGGGCGAGCTCAGCGCCAGGTGCAAGGAAGGGAACCATGATGACGGGGTTCTCTTGAGGCCCCTCCAGGCCGATCGGCCGCCGCCCCCATTCATCAAAGAGAGGCATGTCCTTTACGAATTAATCCTTATTCTTGAAGCGGTACAACAGGAAACTATTCCTAGATAGCTCGACCGGCAGAGAGACACCCGTCAGGACTTCGAGCACTGTCCCCCGCGTCCCAAGGAGAAGCCCGGACTCCTGAAACCTCATGTGGTCCTGGCTGCTGAGTAAGGTCCACATTGGGCAAGAATGGCACTGAAGTGGAGCGACCCGGCATCGGACAAACTCCTTCACTACCATCGGCGCAGTCACGCCGCGATCCTTTAGCAACTTCAGCCTGATCCAGACGCGAGCAAGGTCGGGGCTCGTGAGTCGCCGATGGCCCCAGTAGGGCTTAGGAACGGCGGGCCCCAACGGAGCCTGGAGCAGAGGACTAAGCACACCGGCATCAAAGAACACCCATCGCATCCAGAAGTCGCTCGTGGATGGAGGAAGCTCGAAATCGATCCCCTCGCCTGACGTCACAACCATAGCCTGGAAGCTCGTGCACCCTAAGCACTGCTGAGGGTCGGTCAGATGCAACGAGAAGAAGTGGTGGAAGAGAGCCACCGAAGGAGCAATGCCCATCATGGCTTCGCACACAAAGGCGAAGACGGCAAGAAGAGTCACGGATTGAGGGTCGAGATGCAGCATGTGGATCTGATAATGCACAAGCACAGCATCGAAGAAGGCAGAGAAGGGAGGAATCAGGCCAGCCCAGAGGGCATCTATGAAGATTGGGATCTCGGTGGCCGTCTGAGCTGCACGAGTGCGAGACGCGGGCCAAGCCACCGTCTCCCCCACTCATTGAAGCTGGAAGCAAGCATCGGGCACACCTTGTCCATGGCTTCGTCGTTAAGCACCCGAGACCGGCCGAGCGCTGGCCCAAAGGACAGAGGCGCAGCTGAAGGAGGCAGAGGGTTCTTCCCCTTCTCAGCTTGCTTAGGTGCCATGGCTATGGAGCAGGCGGAGCGTGAATCAAATTGGAGGAGAAAAGCAGAGCCGCAAGGAAGCAGAGGAATTGGGGAAGCAAGGCGCAGGAGGCGGAGGAATAACTGTGTAGACCGCGGGGGCCGCATAGCCGGGCGGATTCGAAGCCAGCATGGGGAAGCGGAGACACCCACGTCCAATCAACCGCCACACATCGATCGAGGCCGCAGGCTTTTGGGGCCCGCGGTGCTCCGAACTTGACCCTTAGCGTCGTCGTGAGGCCAAGCCCGAGCGCACCTTGGGCCCGAGGGCTACTGTCGGCGTTCTGGTCATGGGGGTCCCCGGACTTGCCTGCCTGTAGCCCACAGCGAGGCTAAGCAGCAGGCCGTACGGCCCATCTTCATCAACAAGGCATTCAAGACCATCGCGAGGGTCCAAGCCTCGCGAGGCAGACGACGCAAGACCTCCTTTGGAGTGGCCTGGCTAGGCAGGCTCACGAGGAGCGGAGATATCAATGCGGGGTAAACCTCATGAGGCTCTCGTGACGTAAGCCATGACAGACGGTGCCAGGCGAGCGACAGTGCGCACAGCGTCCTTATTTCCTCTTTGGTGCTAAGGAGGCAAGCCCAGGCAAAGAGTACCGAGGCATCAGGCAAAGGTTGCCATATTGGTGTGATACGTCTCCAACGTATCTATAATTTTTGATTGCCTCTCTAATACCGCGCACTTTTCACCGATATCATACACCCACCATATACCTTCCTCAAAACAGCCACCATACCTACCTATCATGGCATTTTCATAGCCATTCCGATATATATTGCCATGCAACTTTCCACCGTTCCGTTTATTATGACACGCTCCATCATTGTCATATTGCTAGCATGATCATGTAGTTGACATAGTATTTGTGGCAAAGCCACCGTTCATAATTCTTTCATACATGTCACTCTTGATTCATTGCATATCCCGGTACACCGCCAGAGGCATTCATATAGAGTCATATTTTGTTCTAAGTATGGAGTTGTAATTGTTGAATTGTAAGAAAAATAGAAGTGTGATGATCTTCATTTTTAGAGCATTGTCCCAAGTGAGGAAAGGATGATGGAGACTATGATTCCCCCACAAGTCGGGATGAGACTCCGGACAAAAAATAAAAAAAAAGAGAGAAAAAAGAGGCCATAAAAAAGGTAAAGGCCCAAATAAAAAAATGAGAGAAAAAGAGAGAAGGGACAATGTTACTATCCTTTTACCACACTTGTGCTTCAAAAGTAGCACCATGATCTTCATGATAGAGAATCTCGCGTTTTGTCACTTTCATATACTAGTGGGAATTTTTCATTATAGAACTTGTCTTGTATATTCCAATGATGGGCTTCCTCAAATTGCCCTAGGTCTTCATGAGCAAGCGAGTTGGATGCACACCCACTTAGTTTCTTTTGTTGAGCTTTCATATGCTCTAGTGCACCCGTTGCATGGCAATCCCTACTCACTCACATTGATATCTATTGATGGGCATCTCCATAGCCCGTTGATACGCCTAGTTGATGTGAGACTATCTTCTCCCTTTTTGTCTTCTCCACAACCACCATTCTATTCCACATATAGTGCTATATCCATGGCTCACGCTCATGTATTGCGTGAAGATTGAAAAGGTTTGAAAATTCTAAAGTATGAAACAATTGCTTGGCTTGTCATCGGGGTTGTGCATGATTTAAATACTTTATGTGGTGAAGATAGAGCATAGCCAGACTATACGATTTTGTAGGGATAACTTTCTTTGGCCATGTTATTTTGATAAGACATGATTGCTTTGTTAGTATGCTTGAAGTATTATTATTTTTATGTCAATATAAACTTTTGTCTTGAATCTTCCGGATCTGAATATTCATACCACAATTAAGAATAATTACATTGAAATTATGCCAAGTAGCACTCCGCATCAAAAAATCTTTTTTATCATTTACCTACTCGAGGACGAGCAGGAATTAAGCTTGGGGATACCTGATACGTTTCCAACGTATCTATAATTTTTGATTGCTCCATGCTATATTATCTACTGTTTTGGACTATATTGGGCTTTATTATTCACTTTTATATTACTTTTGGGACTAACCTATTAACCGGAGGCCCAGCCAAGATTTGCTGTTTTTTTGCCTCTTTTAGTGTTTCGAAGAAACGGAATATCAAATGGAGTCCAAACGGAATGAAACCTTCGGGAACGTGATTTTCTCACCGATTATGATCAAGGAGGCTTGGACCCCACGTCAAGAAAGAAGGGAGGCGGCCACGAGGGTGGAGGGCGCGCCCCCCTGACTCGTGGGCCCCCCGAAGCTCCACCGACGTACTTCTTCCTCCTATATATACCTACGTACCCCCAAACGATTAGAACAGGAGTGAAAAAACTAATTCCACCGGCGCAACTTTCTGTATCCACGAGATCCCATCATGGGGTCTTTTCCGGAGCCCCACCGGAGGGGGCATTGATCACGGAGGGCTTCTACATCATCATAGCCTCTCCGATGAAGCGTGAGTAGTTTACCTCAGACCTTCGGGTCCACAGTTAGTAGCTAGATGGCTTCTTCTCTCTTTTTGGATCTCAATACAATGTTCTCCCCCTCTCTCATGGATATCTATTCGATGTAATCTTCTTCTTCCGATGTGTTTGTTGAGACCGATGAATTGTGGGTTTATGATCAAGATTATCTGTGAACAATATTTGAATCTTCTCTGAATTCTTTTATGTATGATTTGTTATCTTTGCAAGTCTCTTCGAGTTATCAGTTTGGTTTGGCCTACTAGATTGGTTTTTCTTGCAATGGGAGAAGTGCTTAGCTTTGGGTTCAATCTTGTAGTGTCCTTTTCCAGTGACAGTAGGGGCAACAAGGCACGTATTGTATTGTTGCCATCGAGGATAACAAGATGGGGTTTTTATCATATTGCATGAATTTATCCCTCTACATCATGTCATCTTGCTTAAGGCGTTACTCTGTTTTCATTAACTTAATACTCTATATGTATGCTGGATAGCGGTCGATGAGTGGAGTAATAGTAGTAGATGCAGGCAGGAGTCGGTCTACTCGTCTCGGACGTGATGCCTATATACATGATCATACCTAGATACTCTCATAACTATGCTCAATGCTATCAATTGGTCAACAGTAATTTGTTCACCCACCGTAGAATACTTATCCTCTTGAGAGAAGCCACTAGTGAAGCCTATGGCCCCCGGGTCTATTCTCATCATATCAATCTTCCATAACTTTATTATTGCTTTGCTTTTTTACTTTACGTTTTTACTTTGCATCTTTATATCAAAAATACCAAAAATATTATCTTATCATATCTATTAGATCTCACTCCCGTAAGTGACCGTGAAGGGATTGACAACCCCTAATCGCGTTGGTTGCGTTGAGCTATTTGTTTTGTGCAGGTACGAGGGACTTGCGTGTAGCCTCCTACTGGATTGATACCTTGGTTCTCAAAAACTGAGGGAAATACTTACGCTACTTTGCTGCATCATCCCTTCCTCTTTAGGGAAAACCAACGTAGTGCTCAAGAGGTAGCAAGAAGGATTTCGGGCACCGTTCCCGGGGAGGCTTACGCAAAAGTCAAGTCAAGATTTGGACTCGCGACAACGAGCCATTTCTGGCGTCGTTGCCGGGGAGTCTATGCAAAAGTCAACATACCAAGTACCCATCACGAACCCTTATCTCTCGCACTACATTATTTGCCATTTGCCTCTTGTTTTCCTCTCCCCCACTTCACCCTTGCTGTTTTATTCGCCCTCTTTTTCCTCCTCCTCTCTTTTCCGTTTGCCTTTTCTTGCTTGCTTGCCGTTATGGCTAGTCTTCTATCTTCTCCGTTGTCTCCCAAGAATGAAGTTCTTAATTTTAAGCAAAGGGAGTGAGAAAATTTAACAGATGCTTGGTATAAAATTTGCAATGCTCAAAATAGATCTACCAGAAAGCAATCTAGTTCCGTTCTTCTCCGCAATTTTTATGTAGGTGCTAATCCTTGGTATAGATATATCCTTGATACCATTACCGGAGGGAATTTTTTGGGTAGCCATACTTTTGATTCTTATAATGCTATGATAGATTTATTTGGCTCACCACCTCTTACGATTAATGGAACTATGTTAACTTTGGAACATGTGATGCAAAGGCTTGAAATTATTGAAAATAAAGTAGCTACTATTGAATTGATTGAGAATTTGGATAAAAAGATCCATAACCAAATTACCCAATATGGATCTAAGGTTGGAGTCATTCTGAAATTTTTTAAGGAAAAGGAACCCATGGTCAATGAAAGAATAGGTCAAGATTCTATTAGGATCGATAAACTTGAGGGAATTATTACCAACTTGGGGACCGCTTTTTCTTCCACTAAAAATATTCCAAATTCTCCTACCAAAACTACCAATCTTGTCTATGTTCCTAAAAATAAGGGTGAATTTTCTAGTAAGGAAATGGCGGATCTGAAATCAATAAGTGTTCATCCCAATCTTTTTGCTATCATTAAGGAACCAGTTGCTATGAATGATTTTCTTGGGTTTGTGCCTAAAAGTTTGATACTTAATCAAAATACTCCTAAGAGTCATAAGTGCCTCATCGAAGAATTGCCTACCAAAGATGGCAATACCTAGATCTATCCGTATCTTTATGCCTAGCTAGGGGCGTTAAAAGATAGCTCTTGTTGGGAGGCAACCCAATTTTAGTTTTGTCTTTGCTTGTTGTTTCTTTTTAGTGAAAATAAATTTTGTTTAGTCTCTGGTTAGATGTGTTTTTATGCTTAAATTAGTGTTTGTGCCAAGTTAAACCTATGGGATCTTCTTGGAATAAGAGTTATTTGATCTTGCTGTAATTTCCAGAAACTTTGCGCTTAGTGCCCGAATTGTTAAAAATCACCAGAACGTGATAAAATACTGATTCCTATTTCTTCTGATCAATAAACAAATTATCTAGATCGTCCTATTTTGGTAGAATTTTATTGTTCCAGAAGTCTGCGTTAGTTACAGATTACTACAGACTGTTCTGTTTTTGACAGATTCTGTTTTCCATGTGTTGTTTGCTTATTTTGATGATTCCATGTATAGTAAAATAGTTTACAAACCATAGAGAAGTTTTAATACAGTAGGTTTAAAACCCATATAAATAAAGAATGATTTCATTACAGTACCTTGAAGTGGTCTTTTGTTTTCTTTCGCTAACGGAGGTTACGAGATTTCTATTGAGTTTTGTATTGTGAAGTTTTCTAGTTTTGAGTGAAACCTTTTGATGGATTATGGAACAAGGAGTGGAAAAATCCTAATCTTGGGGATGCCCATGGCACCCCCAAGATAATCCAAGGACACCGAAAAGTCAAAGCTTGGGGATGCCCCGGAAGGCATCCCCTCTTTTGTCTACATCCATCGGTAACTTTACTTGGAGCTATATTTTTATTCACCACATGATATGTGTTTTGGTTGGAGATTTGAGACTTTTCTTTTTAGTTTACCACGATCATCCTTTATTTACACACCTTTTGAGAGAGCCATACATGAATTGGAATTTGATAGAATACTCTATGTGCTTCACTTATATCTTTTGAGCTATAAAGTTTTGCTCTTGTGCTTCACTTATATTTTTTGAGCTATGTAGTTTTGCTCTAGTACTTCACTTATATCTTTTAGAGCACGGTGGTGGATTTGTTTTATAGAAATTATTGATCTCTCATGCTTCACTTAGATTATTTTGAGAGTCTTAAATAGCATGGTAATTTGTTTAATAATCTTAATATGCTTGGTATTCAAGATTTGTAAATCTTTCTTTTGAGTGCGTTGAATACTAAGAAAAGTTTGATGCTTGATAATTGTTTTGAGATATGAAGATGGTGATATTAGGGTCATGCTAGTTGAGTAGTTGTGAATTTGAGAAATACTTGTGTTAAAGTTTGTGATTCCCGTAGCATGCACGTATGGTGAACCGTTATGTGATGAAGTCGGAGCATGATTTATTTATTGATTGTCTTCCTTGTGAGTGGCGGTCGGGGACGAGCGATGGTCTTTTCCTACCAATCTATCCCCCTAGGAGCATGCGTGTAATACTTTGCTTTGATAAGCTCTATATTTTTGCAATAAGTATATGAGTTCTTTATGACTAATGTTGAGTCCATGGATTATACGCACTTTCTCATCCTTCCACCATTGCTAGCCTCTCTAATACCGCTCACTTTTCGCCGGTATCATACACCCACCATATACCTTCCTCAAAACAGCCACCATACCTACCTATCATGGCATTTTCATAGCCATTCCGAGATATATTGCCATGCAACTTTCCACCATTCCATTTATTATGACACGCTCCATCATTGTCATATTCCTAGCATGATCATGTAGATGACATAGTATTTGTGGCAAAGCCACCATTCATAATTCTTTCATACATGTCACTCTTGATTCATTGCATATCCCGGTACACCGCTGGAGGCATTCATATAGAGTCATATTTTGTTCTAAGTATTGAGATGTAATTGTTGAATTGTAAGAAAAATAGAAGTGTGATGATCTTCATTTTTTTAGAGCATTGTCCCAAGTGAGGAAAGGATGATGGAGACTATGATTTCCCCACAAGTCGGGATGAGACTCCGGACGAAAAATAATAAAATAGAGAAAAAAAGAGGCCATAAAAAAAGGAAATGGCCCAAATAAAAAAATGAGAGAAAAAGAGAGAAGGGACAATGTTACTATCCTTTTACCACACTTGTGCTTCAAAAGTAGCACCATGATCTTCATGATAGAGAGTCTCTCATTTTGTCACTCTCATATACTTGTGGGAATTTTTCATTATAGAACTTGGCTTGTATATTCCAATGATGGGCTTCCTCAAATTGCCCTAGGTCTTCTTGAGCAAGCGAGTTGGATGCACACCCACTTAGTTTCTTTTGTTGAGCTTTCATATGCTCTAGTGCATCCGTTGCATTACAATCCCTACTCACTCACATTGATATCTATTGATGGGCATCTCCATAGCCCGTTGATACGCCTAGTTGATGTGAGACTATCTTCTCCCTTTTTGTCTTCTCCACAACCACCATTCTATTCCACATATAGTGCTATATCCATGGCTCACGCTCATGTATTGCGTGAAGATTGAAAAGGTTTGAAAATTCTAAAGTATTAAATAATTGCTTGGCTTGTCATCGGGGTTGTGCATGATTTAAATACTTTGTGTGGTGAAGATAGAGCATAGCCAGACTATATGATTTTGTAGGGATAACTTTCTTTGGCCATGTTATTTTAATAAGACATGATTGCTTTATTAGTATGCTTGAAGTATTATTATTTTTATGTCAATATAAACTTTTGTCTTGAATCTTCCGGATCTGGATATTAAAACCAAAATTAAGAAGAATTAAACTGAAATTATGCCAAGTAGCACTCCGCATCAAAAATTCTTTTTTATCATTTACCTACTCAAGGACGAGCATGAATTAAGCTTGGGGATACCTGATACGTCTCCAACGTATCCATAATTTTTGATTGCTCCATGCTATATTATCTACTGTTTTGGACTATATTGGGCTTTATTATCCACTTTTATATTACTTTTGGGACTAAACTATTAACCGGAGGCCCAACCCAGATTTGCTGTCTTTTTTTTGCCTATTTCAGCGTTTCGAACAAACAGAATATCAAACGGAGTCCAAACGGAATGAAACCTTCGGGAACGTGATGTTCTCACCGAATATGACCCAGGAGGCTTGGACCCTACGTCAAGAAAGAAGGGAGGCGGCCACGAGGGTGGAGGGTGCGCCCCTGCCTCGTGGGCCCCCCGAAGCTCCACCGACGTACTTCTTCCTCCTATATATATACCTACGTACGCCCAAACGATCAGAGCAGGAGCCAAAAACCTAATTCCACCGCCGCAACTTTCTATATCCACGAGATCCCATCTTGGGGTCTTTTCCGGAGCTCCGCCGGAAGGGGCATTGATCACGGAGGGCTTCTACACCATCATAGCCTCTCCGATGAAGTGTGAGTAGTTTACCTCAGACCTTCGGGTCCATAGTTAGTAGCTAGATGGCTTCTTCTCTCTTTTTGGATCTCAATACAATGTTCTCCCCCCTCTCGTGGAGATCTATTTTATGTAATCTTCTTTTTGCGGTGTGTTTGTTGGGACCGATGAATTGTGGGTTTATGATCAAGATTATCTATGAACAATATTTGAATATTCTCTGAATCTTTTATGTATTGAGGGAGTCCTGGACTAGGGGGTGTCCGGACAGCCGGACTATCATCGTCAGCCGGACTCCAAGACTATGAAGATACAAGATTGAAGACTCCGTCCCATGTCCGGATGGGACTTTCCTTGGCGTGGAAGGCAAGCTTGGCGATACGGATATGTAGATCTCCTACCATTGTAACCGACTCTGTGTAACCCTAGCCCTCTCCGGTGTCTATATAAACTGGAGGGTTTTAGTCCGTAGGACAAGACAACCATTACAACAATCATACCATAGGCTAGCTTCTAGGGTTTAGCCTCCTTGATCTCGTGGTAGATCCACTCTTGTACTACCCATATCATCAATATCAATCAAGCAGGAGTAGGGTTTTACCTCCATCGAGAGGGCCCGAACCTGGGTAAAAACATCGTGTCCCTTGTCTCCTGTTACCATCCGCCTAGACGCACAGTTCGGGACCCCCTACCCAAGATCCGCCGGTTTTGACACTGACATTGGTGCTTTCATTGAGAGTTCCTCTGTGTCGTCACCGATAGGCTTGATGGCTTCTTCAAACAACAACGCCGTCCAGGGTGAGACTTTTCTCCCCGGACAGATCTTCGTGTTCGGCGGCTTTGCACTGCGGGCCAATTCGCTTGGCCATCTGGAGCAGATCGAAAGCTACGCCCCTGGCCATCAGGTCAGGTTTGGAAGCCTAAACTTCACGGTCGACATCCGCGGAGACTTGATCTTCGATGGATTCGAGCCACAGCCGAGCATGCCACGCTGTCACGATGGGCATGATTTAGCTCTGCCGTCGGATAGTGCCCTGGAGGCCGCACACGAGTCTGCCCTGACCCATAGTTCGGAGCAGACCGCGCAGATCGAGGATAGGTGGTTGGACACCGCCTCGGGGGCTGTGACTTCTACGGCGATGGAGCCGAATACCGACCTTGTCCCTTATAAAGCTTGTGACTCCGAGGCGCCGGACTCCTTGCCGGACTCCGAACCTCCTGCGCCCCTGTCAATCGAATCCGATTGGGTGCCGATCATGGAGTTCACCGCCGCGGACATCTTTTAGCACCCACCCTTTGGACACATCCTAAATTCGCTGAAGCATCTCTCGTTATCAGGAGAACCCTGGCCGGACTGCGGTCAGGATGGTTGGGATGCGGACGACGAAGAAATTCAAAACCCACCCACCACCCACTTTGTAGCCACTGTCGACGATCTAACCGACATGCTAGACTACGACTCCGAAGACATCGACGGTATGGATGACGATGCCGGAGATGATCAGGAACCAGCGCCTACAGGGCACTGGAAGACCACCTCATCATACGACATATACATGGTGGACACCCCAAAGGATGGGACGGCGAAGAAGCAGCGGAGGCAGATTCTTCTAAGAAACAGCCCAAGCACCGACGTCAGCGGCGCCGCTCTAAATCCCGCCACAGCAAGAATGCAGATCCCGGCACCGGAGATAATAACACCCAGAGAGTGCCGAAGACAACCCCCTCTAGCAAGATTCAGCACAGGAGGACGGGGAAGCCAGCCCTCGAGAGAGAGCGGCAGACAAGGAGGATGAAGACTACATGCCTCCCTCCGGAGACGAAGCAAGCCTCAACGACGACAAATTCGTCGTGCCAGAGGATCCCGTCGAACAAGAGCGTTTTAAACGCAGGCTTATCACCACGGCGAATAGGCTAAAGAAAAAGCAGCAACAGCTTCAAGCTGATCAAGACCTGCTGGCCGACAGATGGACCGAGGTCCTCGCGGCCGAAGAGTATGAACTCGAACGCCCCTCCAAAAGTTTCCCAAAACGCAAGTTACTCCCCCGGCTAGAGGAGGAAGCATACAAACCTTCATCACCAGCGCACAACACCGCAGATCGACCACCCCGTGGCCGCGACAGAGAGGCATCTAGGCCCTCCATCAGGACCGTACCCCGGCATCGCTCGAAAAGTACAAAGCCACGAGGGAATGCGCCGGACTTGCGAGACATATTGGAGGACAAGGCAAGACAATCCAGATCTATCTACGGATCACGTGGGCGCCCCACGATCCACGACGACTACCGTCGCGCCGGATACAGCAACTCCGGCCGGGCCGAACACAGCAGACAACGCTCTCTTGAGCTACGTCATGATATTGCTCAATATAGGGGCGCCGCACACCCATTATGCTTCACAGACGAAGTAATGGATCATCAAATCCCTGAAGGGTTTAAACCCGTGAACATTGAATCCTACGATGGCACAACAAACAACGCGGTTTGGATCGAAGATTATCTCCTTCATGTCCATATGGCCTGCGGCGACGATCTCCACGCCATCAAGTATCTCCCACTCAAGCTTAAAGGACCAGCTCGGCATTGGCTTAACAGCTTGCCCGCAGAGTCAACTGGGTGTTGGGAGGACCTGGAAGCCGCATTCCTCGACAACTTCCAGGGCACATATGTGCGACCACCAGACGCCGATGACCTAAGCCACATAATTCAGCAGCCAGATGAATCGGCCAGACAGTTCTGGACACGGTTCTTAACAAAGAAAAATAAAATCATCGACTGTCTGGATGCAGAGGCCCTCGCAGCCTTCAAACATAACATCCGCGACAAGTGGCTAGCCCGGCACCTAGGATAGGAAAAGCCGAAATCCATGGCATCCCTCACATCACTCATGACCCGCTTCTGTGCGGGAGAGGACAGCTGGCTAGCTCGCAGCAACAACCTCAGCAAAAACGCTGGCAGTCCGGATACTAAGGACCACAATGGCAGGTCGCGTCAAAACAAAAACAAACGCCGCGTTAACGGCGATAATAATGAGGATACGATAGTCAACGCCGGATTCACAGGCTCTAAACCCGGTCAGCGGAAGAAGCCATTCAAATGAACTACTCCGGGTCCGTCCAATCTGGACCGAATACTTGACCGCTCTTGCCAGATACATGGCACCCCCGAAAAGCCAGCTAATCACACCAATAGAGATTGTTGGGTATTCAAGCAGGCAGGCAAGTTAATTGCCGAAAACAATGACAAGGGGCTGCACAGCGACGACGAGGAGGAGACTCTGCCGCCGAACAATAGAGGACAGAAGGGTTTCCCCCCACAAGTGCAGACAGTAAACATGATATACGCAACCCATATACCCAAGAGGGAGCGGAAGCGTGCACTTAGGGACGTATACGCGATGGAGCCAGTCGCCCCGAAGTTCAATCCATGGTCCTCTTGCCCGATCACTTTCGATCGAAGGGACCACCCTACCAGTATCCGTCATGGTGGGTTCGCCGCATTGGTCTTAGACCCAATCGTCGATGGATTTCACCTCACTAGAGTCCTGATGGACAGCGGCAGCAGCCTGAACCTGCTTTATCAGGATACAGTGTGCAAGATGGGCATATACCCCTCAAGGATTAAACCTACAAAGACGACCTTCAAAGGCATCATACCAGGTGTTGAGGCCAATTGTACAGGCTCAGTCACACTGGAAGTGGTCTTCGGATCCCCGGATAACTTCCGAAGCGAGGAGTTAATCTTCGACATAGTCCCGTTCCGCAGCGGCTATCACGCTCTGCTCGGACGAACCGCGTTTGCAAAGTTCAACGCGGTACCGCATTATGCATACCTCAAGATCAAGATGCCAGGCCCTCATGGAGTCATCACGGTCAACGGAAATACTAAACGCTCCCTTCGAACGGAGGAACACACAGCGGCTCTCGCTGCAGAAGTACAGAGCAGCCTTTTGAGGCAATTTTCGAGTCCGGCCGTTAAACGATCGGACATGGCCAAACGCGCCCGGAGTAACATCAACCAAGACCACCTGGCACGTTCCGAGCACGCGTAGCAATGCGGCCCCAACCCCAGCCCTTGCATGAGCGCAAGACCAGCTCTTCGCGTACATCATTACGCTCTGGAGATACCATGGGCATAGGGGGAGGGGCATGACCACGACAGGCCCAGAGTGCGGCTTAACCACACCAGGGGCTCCCAAGTGTGTCACTCTTTTTTCTTCTTTTTTTATTTTTCCACGAGACTCCGTTCACCAGAGGCCCTGTCCGGCAGTAGATCCGCCGAACTCACGATGCAACAGCCAGGGAGGGACAAAGGCTACGATGAACACTCCATTACGAGCATTAAATTTGTTAAATACACCATTCCGCAGCTTACCCCTGGAGGGAGACACTTCAAATAGTCCAGCCCTTGCTTACCGCACTATTAGTATCGTTCTGCACTCATGGCAGAATCTCTTGAATAAACAATGCATCACTTTTTGCTTATAATTGCATTTCCTTTTTACATATATGTTTATTCTTGACATCTTGCACCCGTACATTTTGGTACGGCTGAATACACCAGGGGCTTATGTTTCCCGCATTATGGTGTGATATGTCCGAACAGTTTCACAAGTGCGGCACCCCGAACTTATAGCATTATATGCATCGGCTCCGAATCATGTCTTGGGTCAATAGTTGGGTTTGCCCGGCTCCCATGTTTTGGTACCTTACGTTCTGTTCCGTCGGCTGAGGTAGCACTGGGAGAACCACTGCAATTGCGCTCCAGTTGAGCTGGGCGAGCGCCTCAGTGGAGAAAGCTAAAACTGACTGTCATGATAAGGCGAGAGACTGGTCGCTGTTCGAGAGGTCTTTTCGAGTCCCTAAAGACTTATGCCGCTTCGAGCGAGGAACCGGCTGTGTCCGGCCCAGGCGTGGATAGCGCCCCGAACTCGGTCTTCCGAATACTAGGGGCTTCGCCGAAATTTAAAATTATAGAATTCTATGGCTAAGTGAGAGTGTTCAAGCATTATAAGTCCGGTTGCCTTGTTCGTTGTGTTGAGCGCCTCCCTAGATGGACCCAAAAATGGGAACAAGAGTGCTCAAGTTTATCCCGAACACCCCAGCACTCGTGGCTTGGGGGCTGAAGCCGACGACTTGCCATCTCTCAGATTTAATAAACGGCCGCACAGAAGGTAATATTTTAAATCAATAAGCGTTGCTTAGCGCATATGAACAAAGTTTTCAGCGCACAGGATAACACATTGCGAGTTTACTCAATAATTACATCTCTGGGGCACTCATCCGCAATCTTGCGGGCACCCTTCAGGACAGTCTTATAGTACATCTCGGGCATACGATACTCCTTGCCCGCTGGCGGCGTGTCAGTGATAAGCCTCTTCGCATCCAGCCTGCCCCAATGCACCTTTGCGCGGGCAAGGGCCCGACGGGCACCTTCAATGCAGGCGGAGCGCTTGACGACTTCCACCCAGGGGCACGCATCCACCAGCCGCCGCACGAGGCCGAAGTAGCTCCCAGGCATGGCCTCTCCAGGCCACAGCCGGACTATGAGGCCCTTCATGGCCTGCTCTGCTACCTTGTGGAGCTCGACCAGCTGCTTCAGCTGGTCGCTAGGGGGCACCGGATGTCCGGCCTCAGAATACTGAGACCAGAAGACCTTCTCCGTTGAGCTCCCCTCCTCGCCGCGGTAGAATGCGGCGGCATCAGACACACTGCGAGGCAGATCTGCAAACGCCCCTGGAGAGCTCCGAATTCGGGTAAGTAACAGGTAATTTACATTAACATGCTTGCTTTGCATGAAAAATGCCTTACCCGCCGCTATTTGCTTCACATCCTCAACCTCCTGGAGGGCCTTACGGGCCTCGGCCTTAGCGGCTTTGGCACTTTCAAGAGCCGAGGCAAGCTCGGACTCTCGAGTCTTCGAGTCGCGCTCCAAACTCTCATGCCTTTCCATGAGAGCCTGGAGCTCTTGCCGCACCTCCGCCACCCTCACCTCCTGCTTCTCTCGCTCCGCTCATTCCGTGGCCGCATTGCGTTCGGCCGCGGACACGGCCTCCTTCAGGGTCGCCACCTCGTTCGTGGCCCCTGCAGTACCCACGTTATCCTTGTTATTTCTATTGCAACCAAAATCCTTTTCTGTAAGGTACAAATTTTAAAGTGGTGTTACTCACCTTCTTTATCCTCGAGCTGCTTCTTGGCAAGGCCGAGCTCTTGCTCGGACCGCTCGAGGTCCTGCTTCAAAGCACCGACCTCCGCAGTCAGTGCGGCAGAGGTCAGCAGCGCAGCCTGCAAACCCATATTGACATAATTTTTAGTACTCCTGTGTATATCTTTTTTAGATCCTCGGTCCGGTTTTTCTTTCCGAACACCGAACCGAGCATCAGGGGCTACCGTCTATGCGGTATTACATTACATATTTTAAACTTCTTACCTCAAAGCCTCTTAGAAGGCTACTGTAGGCTTCAGTCAGCCCGCTCTTGGCGAGCTGAACTTTCTGAATCACCGCACTCATGATAGTGTGGTGTTCTTCCTCGATGGAAGCGCCGTTAAGCGCCTCCAACAAGTTGTCCGGCGCCTCCGGTTGGACGGAGGCAGCCGTTGTCACGGTCTTGCCCTTCTTACGAAGGGGCCGCCTGCCGGACTCCGGAACCACTGCGGGTTCCGGTATGGAGTCCGGCGTAAAGTCCGGGAGGCTGCCTTGCGGCACCTTTGGAGCCTCCTGCTGATGGGTCCCCTCTTGGGATCCCACCTCGGCGTCGTCAGCACGAGGAGTGGAGGCGGTCGGAATGGAATCCACGTCCGACGGAGCCAAGGACCCGCTCGACGAAGCGGGAAGATCATCATCGGCCGGACTACAGCAGTATGCGACATTAGAAGGACACTATGTGACACAAAAGATAAATTATAAAATCATTCAGGAATCCGGATACTTACGATCTTGCCGGAGGCCTGGCCCTTGAGGGCCACTCTTCGTCGCCAACGTTGGCGTTGGCGGAGCTGTCCGGGGGATGGGTCCTTCCCCTCTTGGACCCTTCGGCCTCCCCCGTTGGGGAAGCCTTCCTCTTCCTTTCTCCCTCCTCTAGGAAAGAGTCCTCTTTCTCCTCCTCGTCTTCAGGGGAGGAGTCCGCCTCGGAGCCATGGGACGATGAGTCCGATATCACCTGGCGCCGGGAACTTCTTCGGGTTCCCGTGGCCTTCTTCTTGGCCTTCTTCTCCGGCACCACATAAAGTGCCGGGACCAGCAGCCCCGTTAAGCGGGCGTCCGCTGGGTCTTCGGGAAGGGGAGCCGGATAGTCTACCTGTCCGGACGTCCTCTGCCAGTCCTGTCAAAGGCATTGGGAGTTTTAAAATCCCACATAGAGTCAAACTATGAAAGAAAATAAATGTCCCATAGAGGATAACAAAGCTTACCTCGCCGGTCGGGCGCTTGGTGCTGAATCCGCGGTCTTCCGTCGCGGATGCGGGGGCTTCTCCGCCCTTAAACAGCACCCTCCAGGCGGCTTCGTACGTCGTGTCGAAGAGCCCGCTCAAGGCCTGGTGCTGTGCCGGATTGAACTCCCACAAAGTAAAGGCCCGCTGTTGGCAAGGGAGAATCCGGCGGACGAGCATGACCTGGATCACATTGACAAGCCTAAGCTTCTTGTTCACCAAGGTCTGGAGACAGGACTGGAGTCCTGTCAGCTCCTTCGAACTGCCCCATAGCAAGCCCTTCTTTTTCCAGGAGGTGAGCTGCATAGGGGCACCAGATCTGAACTCGGGGGCTGCTGCCCATTTAGAATCCCGCGGCTCGGTGATATAGAACCACCCCGATTGCCACCCTTTGATGGTTTCCACAAAGGCGCCCTCGAGCCAGAGGACGTTGGGCATCTTGCCCACCATGGCGCCTCCGCACTCCGCTTGGACGCCCTTCACTACCTTCGGCTTGACGTTGAAGGTCTTGAGCCACAAGCCGAAGTGGGGCCGGATGCAGAGAAAGGCCTCGCACACGACGATAAACGCTGAGATGTTGAGGATGAAGTTCGGCGCCAGATCGTGGAAATCCAGGCCGTAGTAGTACATGAGCCCCCGGACAAAGGGATGAAGTGGGAAGCCCAGTCTGCGGAGGAAGTGGGGAAGGAATACGACCCTCTCATGGGGCCTGGGGGTGGGGATGAGCTGCCCCTCGTCGGGCAGCCGGTGCGCGATGTCGCTGGAAAGGTATCCGGCGCTGCGCAGCTTTGCGATGTGCTCCTCCGTAACGGAGGAGGCCAACCACTTGCCTCCCGCTCCGTACATGACTGGAGGAGGTTGAGACGAGATGTGCGGACTTGGGCGCTAGAGCTCGAGTGCGCAGGGATGGATAAGCAAAGGAGGAAGAAGGCGTAGGTGAAAAGGTGGATCCTTATCCCCTTATATATAGGCGGACGAAGACTATGCGTCCCCACCGGCCTGGTAAAACTCGCTTATCTCCCAAGCGCCACCATCAATGGCGCGGTTGGGTTACCCACAACCGTATTGATGGGAATCCCGGAATAAGGGGAACACGATCTCTGCTTCGACAAGACGTGCCAAGGAAACTGCTTCGCTAAACGCGCTGAGGTGGTATAATAAAAAACGATTCAAGTAAAGGCTTGGTAGTGGCGTGACGTCATGCCACAAAATACGTCAGCAGATTGAACTTGTGTACATATTATTCTCTCTACGGTGGAATGTGGAAATTATTTTGCAGAGCCGGACACTATCCTGGTGTTCACGATCTTCGACGAATTATTCGGAGGAGGAACCCGCCTTGCAATGCCGAACAATATGCGCGCCGGACTCATCGTCATTGAAGCCTGGTTCCGGGGCTACTGAGGGAGTCCTGGACTAGGGGGTGTCCGGGCAGCCGGACTACCATCGTCAGCCGGACTCCAAGACTATGAGGATACAAGATTGAAGACTCCGTCCCGTGTCCGGATGGGACTTTCCTTGGCGTGGAAGGCAAGCTTGGCGATACGGATATGTAGATCTCCTACCATTGTAACCGACTATGTGTAACCCTAACCCTCTCCGGTGTCTATATAAACCGGAGGGTTTTAGTCCGTAGGACAGAACACAACCATTACAACAATCATACCATAGGCTAGCTTCTAGGGTTTAGCCTCCTTGATCTCGTGGTAGATCCACTCTTGTACTACCCATACCATCAATATCAATCAAGCAGGAGTAGGGTTTTACCTCCATCAAGAGGGCCCGAACCTGGGTAAAAACATAGTGTCCCTTGTCTCCTATTACCATCCGCCTAGACGCACAGTTCGGGACCCCCTACCCGAGATCCGCCGGTTTTGACACCGACACCATTCATACCATTCCAGCCGGCTCTGCTGTCAAGTTCATTAAGGGCCTCGTGAGCTGCTTCGGGGTCCCCAACCACATCATCACAGATAACGGTTTGCAGTTTACTAGCAACCTCTTCAAAACCTAATGTGCTAACCTTGGAACGCAGATCTCCTACGCTTCGGTGGCCCAGCCCAGGAGTGACGGTCAGGCCGAACGCGCTAACGCGGAGGTCCTGAGGGGCCTCAAGACCAGGACCTTCAAGAAGAAGCTGGAGGCCCGCGGTAGGGCTAGCACGACAAGCTCCAGTCCGTGCTGTGGTCCATCCGAACCACCGCCACCAAGCCAACGGGCGAGACTCCATTCTTCCTCGTCTACGGAGCTGAAGCAGTCCTTCCTCACGAGGTCAAGCATCGCTCCGCACGGTCCTAGCGTTCGACGAAACGCAGCAGGACGCCATGCGGGGGATGGATCTCGCGCTGGGGGAGGAACACCATCGCGAAGCCGCATTGAGGGCGGCAAGGTACCAACAAGCATTGCGGCGATACCACTGCCGCAACATCCGCTCCAGGACGCTCGAGGTGGGCGACCTCGTCCTGAGGCGGGTCCTCTCTAGAGAAGGGCTGCACAAGCTTTCGCCCATGTGGGAGGGCCCGTTCAGGGTCGTCCATGTCTCCAGGACGGGGGCAGCGCGCCTGGAGATGCAGGACGGGATACCCATCCAGAACGCGTGGAACATCCAGCACCTCCGGAAGTTCTATCCATGAAGCAAGGACCAGAGCTTGAGAAGCAAGGCCCAGAGCCTGAGAAGAAAGGCCCAGAGCCTGTGAAGAAGGCCCGGTGCCTGTGAGGAATCACCGCCCGTGATACTCTCACATAATAATGAGTAGGGCCGTACTCGCCCCGGAGTCTCAGGAGCGCTGGCCTTAGGCCCTAGGGCTCCCTCCCACGCCTAGTGGATAGCACTTAGCTCCGCGCTGGTGAGAAGACTTGAAGACTAGATTAGGTGCCGGACACGGCTTTTCATTTGCTTTCCGTAGTTGGCTCGCTTTTCCTTAATCAAAGTTTGCCTTTGGCGTTCCGTGCTGATTTGATTCCCTCGCCTCTCACTGCATTTTTTCCGGTCGAATTTGCTCGTGTTCTCTCTCTCGCATGCCTCACGAGGGGGCTAGGCAGGTGCCCTCGCGAGCATTTTTTCAACTTTCTGCCTTCTCGCCAGCCACCCTCGTTCGAGCCCAAAAGCTGGCGCACCTCTCCTAGTCCATACCCCTCGGGTACCCGATACAAAGCGCCAGGTCAGGCCCATGATGAATGGCAAATCTTTTAACGCACTTCCTAACAATTTTTTTGCAGTTCCCGAGCAAATGCAGGCCACCAAGGCAAGATGGATGCAAGGAAATAAACGCATCGTGAGGAAGAGGGCGTCCTGAGTATACCAGGTTAAGTTATCTTTGCACAAAATAACGACACAGGACGAGAACAACACGCATACTGTTATAACCGAGGAACCATAGTTTGATACACGCCCCCTGGGCCCATACTGGTTTCATTCTTGATGCAGGAAAGGAGTAAAACAAAAGTAGCGTTGCAGCGATCCGCGAAGACAGGCACCTAGCGCTACCCCGAGACTAGCCAGATCCTTCCTCACGCTTCACAGAGGTGCGGCAATGATACGTCTCCAATGTATCTATAATTTTTGATTGCTCCATGCTATATTATCTACTATTTTGGACTATATTGGGCTTTATTATCCACTTTTATATTACTTTTGGTACTAACCTATTAACCGGAGGCCCAGCCTAGAATTGCTGTTTTTTTGACTATTTCAGTGTTTCAAAGAAACGGAATATCAAACGGAGTCCAAACAGAATGAAACCTTCGGGAACATGATTTTCTCAACGAATGGAATGCAGGAGACTTGAACCCTACGTAAAGAAAGCCACGAGGTCGGCACAAGGTAGGGGGCGCGCCCTACCCCCCCAGGCGCGCCCCCACCCTCGTGGCCCCATGGAGCTCCACCGACGTACTTCTTCCTCCTATATATACCTACATACCCCCGAACGATCAGATACGGAGCCAAAACCCTAATTCCACCGCCGCAACTTTCTGTATCCATGAGATCCCATCTTGGGGCCTGTTCCGGAGCTCCGCCGGAAGGGGGCATCCACCACGGAGGGCTTCTACATCACCATAGCCCCTCCGATGAAGTGTGAGTAGTTTACCTCAGACCTTCGGGTCCATAGTTAGTAGCTAGATGGCTTCTTCTCTCTTTTTGGATGTCAATACAATGTTCTCCCCCTCTCTCATGGAGATCTATTCGATGTAATCTTATTTTTGCGGTGTGTTTGTTGAGACCGATGAATTGTGGGTTTATGATCAAGACTATCTATGAGCAATATTTGATTCTTCTCTGAATTCTTTTATGTATGATTGGTTATCTTTGCAAGTCTCTTCGATTTATCAGTTTGGTTTGGCCAAATAGATTGGTTCTTCTTGCAATGGGAGAAGTGCTTAGCTTTGGGTTCAATCTTGCGGTGTCCTTTCCCAGTGATAGTAGGGGCAGGAAGGCACGTATAGTATTGTTGCCATTGAGGATAACAAGATGGGTTTTTTTTATCATATTGCATGAATTTATCCCTCTACATCATGTCATCTTGCTTAAGGCGTTACTCTGTTTTCATAACTTAATACTCTAGATGCATGCTGGATAGCGGTTAATGAGTGGAGTAATAGTAGTAGATGCAGGCAGGAGTCGGTCTACTTGTCTCAGACGTGATGCCTATATACATGATCATACCTAGATACTCCCAGAACTATGCTAAATTCTATCAATTGCTCAATAGTAATTTGTTCACCCACCGTAGAATACTTATGCTCTTGAGAGAAGCCACTAGAGAAACCTATGGCCCCCGGGTCTATTCTCATCATATTAATCTATCATCACTTTATTATTGCTTTGCTTTTTTACTTTGTCTTTTATTTTACCTTGCATCCTTATACCAAAAATACCAAAAAATATTATCTATCATCTCTATTAGTTTTAATCTTTGCAAGTGGCCGTGAAGGGATTGACAACCCCTTTATCGCATTGGTTGCGAGGAGTTTGTTCTTTGTGTCGGTACGAGGGACTCGCGCGTAGTCTCCTACTGGATTGATACCTTGATTCTCAAAAACTGAGGAAAATACTTACGCTACTTTGCTGCATCATCCTCTCCTCTTCAGGGAAATCCAACGAAGTGCTCAAGAGGTAGCAAGAAGAATTTCTGGCGCCGTTGCCGGGGAGATCTACGCAAAAAGTCAACATACCAAGTACCCATCACCATCTCATCTCCCGCATTACATTATTTTCCATTTTCCTCTCGTTTTCCTCTCCCCCACTTCATCCTTGCCGTTTTATTTGCCCTCTCTTTTCTGTTTGCCTTTTTCTCGCTTGCCTCTTTATCGTTTGTCTTGCCGTTATGGCTAGTCCTCCTATCCTCACTATTACTCCTGAGCATGAAGTTCTTAATTTTAAACAAATGGTGGGAGAAAACTTAAAAGATGCTTGGTATAGAATTTGCAATGCTCAAAATAAATCTACTAGGAAGCTATCTACTTCCGTTCTTCTTCACAAATTTTATGCAGGCGCCGCTCCTTGGTATAGATATATTCTTGACACCATTACTAGAGGGAATTTCTTGGGTAGCCATAGTTTTGATTCTTATAATGCTTTGATAGATCTATTTGGCTCACCACCTCTTATGGTTAATGGAACTACGTTAACTTTGGAGCATGTAATGCAAAGACTTGAATTTATTGAAAATAAAGTTGCTACCATTGAATTGATTGAAAATTTGGATAAAAAGATCCATAACCAAATTACTCAATATGGATCTAAGGTTGGGGTCATTCTGAAATTTTTTAAGGAAAAGGAACCCGTGGTTAATGAAAGAATAGATCAAGATTCTATTAGAATCGATAAACTTGAGGGAATTATTACCAACTTGGGGACCGCCTTTTCTTCTGCTAAAAACACTCCAAATCCTCCTACCAAAACTACAAAGCTTGTCTATGTTCCTAAAAATAAGGGTGAATCTTCTAGTAAGGAAACGGTGGATCTAAAATCAATAAGTATTCACCCTAATCTTTTTGCTATCATTAAGGAACCAATTGTATGAATGATTTTCTTGGTTTTGTGCCTGAAAGTTTGATACTTAATAAAAACATTCCCAAGAGTCATAAGTGCCTCATCGAAGAATTGCATACCAAAGATGGCAATACCTAAATCTATCCTTGCTTTTTTATGCCTAGCTAGGGGCGTTAAACGATAGCGCTTGTTGGGAGGCAACCCAATTTTGTTTTTGTTTTTGCCTTTTGTTTCTGTTTAGTTAAAATAAATTTTGTTTAGCCTCTGGTTATATGTGTTTTTGTGCTTAAATTAGTGTTTGTGCCAAGTTAAACCTATATGATCTTCTTGGGTGATAGTTATTTGATCTTGCTGTAATTTCCAGAAACTTTGCGCTCAGTGCCCGAATTGTTAAAAATCACCAGAACGTGATAATATACTGATTCCAATTGCTGCTGATCAATAATCAAATTGCCTAGGTCGTCCTATTTTTTCTGAATTATATGGGTTCCAGAAGTTTGCGTTAGTTACAGATTACTACAGACTGTTCTGTTTTTGACAGATTTTGTTTTTCATGTGCTGTTTGCTTGTTTTGATGAATCTATGGCTAGTAAAAGAGTTTATAAACCATAGAGAAGCTAGAATACAGTAGGTTTAACACCAATATAAATAAAGAATGAGTTAATTACAGTACCTTGAAGTGGTCTTTTGTTTTCTTTCGCTAACGGAGCTCACGAGATTTCTGTTGAGTTTAGTGTTGTGAAGTTTTCAAGTTTTGGGTGAAATCTTTTGATGGATTATGGAACAAGGAGTGGGAAGAGCCTAAGCTTGGGGATGCCCATGGCACCCCCAAGAAATCCAAGGACACCAAAAAGTCAAAGCTTGGGGATGCCCCGGAAGGCACCCCCTCTTTCGTCTACTTCCATCGGTAACTTTACTTGGAGCTATATTTTTATTCACCACATGATAAGTGTTTTGCTTGGAGCGTCTTGTATTATTTGAGTCTTTGCTTTTTAGTTTACCACAATCATCCTTGCTGTACGCACCTTTTGAGAGAGTCATACATGAATTGGAATTTGATAGAATACTCTATGTGCTTCACTTATATCTTTTGAGCTATATAATTTTGCTCTACGTGCTTCACTTATATCTTTTGAGCTATATGATTTTGCTCTAGTGCTTCACTTATATCTTTTAGAGCACGGTGGTGGACTTGTTTTATAGAAATTATTGATCTCTCATGCTTCACTTAGATTATTTTGAGAGTCTTAAATAGCATGGTAAATTGCCTAAAAATCTTAATGTGCTTGGTATTCAAGATTTGTAAATCTTTCTTTTGAGTGCGTTGAATCCTAAGAAAAGTTTGATGCTTGATAATTGTTTTGAGATATGAAGATGGTGATATTAGAGTTATGCTAGTTGAGTAGTTGTGAATTTGAGAAATACTTGTGTTAAAGTTTGTGATTCCCGTAGCATGCACGTATGGTGAACCGTTATGTGATGAAGTCGGAGCATGATTTATTTATTGATTGTCTTCCTTATCAGTGGCGGTCGGGGGCGAGCGATGGTCTTTTCCTACCAATCTATCCCCCTAGGAGCATGCGCGTAATACTTTGGTTTTTGATGACTTCTAAATTTTTGCAATAAGTATATGAGTTCTTTATGACTAATGTTGAGTCCATGGATTATACGCACTTTCTCATCCTTCCACCATTTCTAGCCTTTCTAATACCGCGCACTTTTTGCCGGTATCATACACCCACCATATACCTTCCTCAAAACAGCCACCATACCTACCCATCAGGAATTTCCATAGCCATTCCGTGATATATTGCCATGCAACTTTCCACCGTTCCATTTATTATGACACGCTCCATCATTGTCATATTGCTTAGCATGATCATGTAGTTGACATCGTATTTGTGGCAAAGCCACCGTTCGTAATTCTTTCATACATGTCACTCTTGATTCATTGCATATCCCGGTACACCGCCGGAAGCATTCCTATAGAGTCATATTTTGTCCTAAGTATCGAGTTGTAATTGTTGAGTTGTAAGAAAAATAAAAGTGTGATGATCATCATTTTTAAAGCATTGTCCCAAGTAATGAAAAGGATGATGGAGACTATGATTCCCCCACAAGTCGGGATGAGACTCCGGACGAAAAATAAAATAATAATAATAATAATAATAAAGAGGCCATAAAAAAAGAGAAAAGGCCCAAATAAAAAAAAGGAAAAAATGAGAGAAAAAGAGAGAAGGGATAATGTTACTATCCTTTTACCACACTTGTGCTTCAAAGTAGCACCATGATCTTCATGATAGAGAGTCTCTCATTTTGTCACTTTCATATACTAGTGGGAATTTTTCATTATAGAACTTAGCTTGTATATTCCAATGATGGGCTTCTTCAAATTGCCCTAGGTCTTCGTGAGCAAGCAAGTTGGATGCACACCCACTTAGTTTTATTTGTTGAGCTTTCATATACTTATAGCTCTAGTGCATCCGTTGCATGGCAATCCCTACTCACTCAACTTGATATCTATTGATGGGCATCTCCATAGTCCGTTGATAACCCTAGTTGATGTGAGACTATCTTCTCCCTTTTTGTCTTCTCCACAACCACCATTCTATTCCACATATTGTGCTATATCCATGGCTCACGCTCATGTATTGCGTGAAGATTGAAAAAGTTTGAAAAGTTCTAAAAGTATGAAACAATTGCTTGGCTTGTCATCGGGGTTGTGCATGATTTAAATACTTTGTATGGTGAAGATAGAGCATAGCCAGACTATATGATTTTGTAGGGATAACTTTCTTTAGCCATGTTATTTTGAGAAGACATAATTGCTTAGTTAGTATGCTTGAAGTATTGTTATTTATATGTCAATATGAACTTTTGTCTTGAATCTTACAGATCTGAATATTCATACCACAATTAAGAAGAATTACATTGAAATTATGCCAAGTAGCACTCCGCATAAAAAATTCTTTTTTATCATTTACCTACTTGAGGACGAGCAGGAATTAAGCTTGGCGATGCCTGATACGTCTCCAACGTATCTATAATTTTTGATTATTCCATGCTATATTATCTACTGTTTTGGACTATATTGGGCTTTATTATCCACTTTTATATTACTTTTGGGACTAACCTATTAACTGGAGGCCCAACCCAGAATTGCTGTTTTTGCCTATTTCAGTGTTTCGAAGAAACGGAATATCAAACAGAGTCCAAACGGAATGAAACCTTCGGGAACGTGATTTTCTCAACGAATGCAATCCAGGAGACTTGAACCATACTTCAAGAAAGCCACGTGGTGGGCACGATGTAGGCCCCACTCCGCGCTCCCCCACCCTCGTGGGCCCCACGGAGCTCTACCGACGTACTTCGTCCTCCTATATATACCTATGTACCCCCGAATGATCAGATACGGAGCCAAAACGCTAATTCCACCGCCGCAACTTTCTGTATCCACGAGATCCCATCTTGGGGCCTGTTCCAAAGCTCTACTGGAAGGGGGCATCCACCATGCAGGGCTTCTACATCACCATAGCCCCTCTGATGAAGTGTGAGTAGTTTACCTCAGACCTTCGGGTCCATAGTTAGTAGCTAGATGGCTTCATCTCTCTTTTTGGATCTCAATACAATGTTCTCCCCTCTCTCGTGGAGATCTATTCGATGTAATCTTCTTTTTGCGGTGTGTTTATTGAGACCGATGAATTGTGGGTTTATGATCAAGACTATCTATGAGCAATATTTGAATCTTCTCTAAATTCTTTTATGTATGATTCGTTATCTTTGCAAGTCTCTTCGATTTATCAGTTTGGTTTGGCCAACTAGATTGGTTCTTCTTGCAGTGGGAGAAGTGCTTAGCTTTGGGTTCAATCTTGCAGTGTCCTTTCCCAGTGACAGTAGGGGCAGCAAGGCACGTATAGTATTGTTGCCATCGAGGATAACAAGATGGGTTTTTTATCATATTGCATGAATTTATTCGTCTACATCATGTCATCTTGCTTAAGGCGTTACTCTGTTTTCATAACTTAATACTCTAGATGCATGCTGGATAGCGGTCGATGAGCGGAGTAATATTAGTAGATGCAGGCAGGAGTCGGTCTACTTGTCTCGGAGGTGATGCCTATATACATGATCATACGTAGACACTCTCATAACTATGCACAATTCTGTCAATTGCTCAATAGTAATTTGTTCACCCACCGTAGAATACTTATGCTCTTGAGAGAAGCCACTAGTGAAACCTATGGCCCCCGGGTCTATTCTCATCATATTAATCTATCATCACTTTATTATTGCTTTGCTTTTTACTTTGTCTTTTATTTTACCTTGAATCCTTATACCAAAAATACCAAAAAATATTATCTATCATCTCTATTAGTTTTAATCTTTGCAAGTGGCCGTGAAGGGATTGACAACCCCTTTATCGCGTTGGTTGCGAGGAGTTTGTTCTTTGTGTAGGTACGAGGGACACACGCGTAGTCTCCTACTGGATTGATACCTTGGTTCTCAAAAACTGAGGGAAATACTTATGCTACTTTGCTGCATCATCCTCTCCTCTTCGGGGAAATCCAACGCAGTGCTCAAGAGGTAGCAGGTGACGAGACGACCCACTGCCGCCTTCAAAACGGGCGCGGCGGTGTGGCGGCTAGTCATAGCCGCCACTGCTGGAGCTATTGCTAGAGGAAGAGCCGCCGTAGCTGGACGAGACACGGTCGCCGCTGAGTGTGGGCTCGCCCTCGTCCTCATCGCGACCGTCCCCAAGGCCGAGTACCTCCTCACCATCGTTCGCCTCGGGGCAACACCCGGCGCGACGACCATCTTCCCCAAACACCCTCACATAGAGGGTCGATCCACCATCGTACCTGAAGTGGAGGGTGCACAGCCTGCCCTGGCCACGTGCGCGGGTGATTGTCTGCCAGCCACGGGCTGGGGCTATGTTGCCCGCGGCGGAAGTCTCGACCGCAACCCAAGAGGGCTTGCTGTAGAAGCCATCCACCTGCAGCCAGAGTCCGCCTGGACAAGAGGCCGGCAGTTCACCGACGAAGAAGTGCGGAAGTTGGAGCCAGTTGCCGGCCGGGTTCTCTGACCAAACGACAAACTCCGGCGACACCTCCGCCGTGTGGAAGCGCGGATAAGGAGGTCGCGCCACCATAGGACGCCTCCTCTCATCAACTGGACCGCCATGGTTGGGATGAACCACTCAGCGTGCCGTGGTGCTGTCTCGAGAATGGGCCATGGCGGGGGTCACAGCATGCTTGCGCGGGCAGCCGCGGCCGCGCTTGGGCTCCGGGGAGCCGGGTCCCTCGCGAGGGGCCTTCCCCTTCTCGGTGGCGGGGAACTTCCTTCGTGGTGCCATGGGTGTCAATGCAAGTGATGGAGCGAGGAGGAAGGAGCAAGCAAGCAAGGAAGAGATGGGCAACGGGGGCTCCGCCCCCTCCCCATTTATAGCAAGAGAAGGCCAATTGGCGTCTCCCATGATCGCAAGTAATGATGGTTTTCCTTAAATGCCGCACAGACTTGTCAAGTCATGCAGTTGCCGAGGCAGCGTGGGGAAGCAGAGACGCCCACGTCCAATCAAACGCCACACGTGAACCGAGGCCGTAGGCTTTTGGGGCCCGCGGTGCTCCGAACTTGACCCTTGGCTTCGCCGCAAAGCCAAGCCCGAGTGCACTGATGTCTACTACACAACCTTCTTCTTTTAGACGTTGTTGGGCCTCCAAGTGCAGAGGTTTGTAGGACAGTAGCAAATTTCCCTCAAGTGGATGACCTAAGGTTTATCAATCCGTGGGAGGCGTAGGATGAAGATGGTCTCTCTCAAACAACCCTGCAACCAAATAACAAAGAGTCTCTTGTGTCCCCAACACACCCAATACAATGGTAAATTGTATAGGTGCACTAGTTCGGCGAAGATATGGTGATACAAGTGCAATATGGATGATAGATATGAGTATTTGTAATCTTAAAATATAAAAACAGCAAGGTAGCAAGCGATAAAAGTGATCGTAAACGGTATTGCAATGTTAGGAAACAAGGCCTAGGGTTCATACTTTCACTAGTGCAAGTTCTCTCAACAATAATAACATAGTTTGATCATATAACAATCCCTCAACATGCAACAAAGAGTCACTCCAAAGTCACTAATAGCGGAGAACGGATGAAGAGATTATGGTAGGGTACGAAACCACCTCAAAGTTATTCTTTCCAATCAATCCATTGGGCTATTCCTATAAGTGTCACAAACAACCCTAGAGTTCGTACTAGAATAACACCTTAAGACACAAATCAACCAAAACCCTAATGTCACCTAGATACTCCATTGTCACCTCAAGTATCCGTAGGCATGATTATACGATATGCATCACACAATCTCAGATTCATCTATTCAACCAACACATAGAACCTCAAAGAGTGCCCCAAGTTTCTACCGGAGAGTCAAGATGAAAACATGTGCCAACCCCTATGCATAGGTTCCCAAGGTCACGAAACCCGCAAGTTGATCACCAAAACATACATCAAGTGAATCAATAGAATACCCCATTGTCACCACGGGTATCCCACGCAAGATATACATCAAGTGTTCTCAAATCATTAAAGACTCAATCCGATAAGATTACTTCAAGGGGAAAACTCAATCCATTACAAGAGAGTAGAGGGGGAGAAACATACATCAAGATTGTGCCAAATCAAGAACACGAGAGAGAGATATCAAACACATAGCTACTGATACATACGCTCAGCCCCGAGGGTGAACTACTCCCTCCTTGTCATGGAGAGCGCCGGGATGATGAAGATGGCCACCGGTTAGGGATCCCCCCTCCGGCAGGGTGCCGGAACAGGGTCCTCATTGGTTTTTGGTGGCTACAGAGGCTTGCGGTGGCGGAACTCCCGATCTATTCTGTCCCCAGAAGTTTTTAGGGTATATGGAGTTTTATAGGCGGAAGAAGTACGTTGGTGGACTTCCGGGCTGTCCACGAGGCAGGGGGCGCGCCCTAGGGGGGAGGGCGCGCCCCCACCCTCGTGGGCAGCCCGGAACTCCCCTGGTGCAGCTCCGGTACTCTTTGGGCTTCTTCTGGTCCAAAAATAAGTTTCATGGAGTTTCGGGTCAATTGGACTCCGTTTGATATCCCTTTTCTTCGAAACACTGAAATAGGTAAAAAACAACAATTCTGGGCTGGGCCTCCGCTTAATAGGTTAGTCCCAAAAATAATATAAAAGTGGATAACAAGGCCCAATAATCATTCTAAACAGTAAATAATATAGCATGGAGCAATCAAAAATTATAGATACGTTAGAGACGTATCAAGCATCCCCAAGCTTAATTCCTGCTCGTCCTCGAGTAGGTAAATGATAAAAACAGATTTTTTGATACGGAATGCTACTTGGCATAATTTTTAATATAATTCTTCTTTATTGCGGCATGAATGTTCAGATCCATATGATTCAAGATAAAAGTTTAATGTTGACATAAAAATAATAACACTTCAAGCATACTAACCAAGCAATCATGTCTTATCAAAAATAACTTGGCCAAAGAAAGTTCATCCCTACAAAATCATATAGTTTAGTTATGCTGCATTTTCGTCACATAAAATGCTATCCTTATGTACAACCCCGATGACAAGCCAAGCGATTATTTTCACTTTAGTAATCTCAAACTTTTTCAACCTTCACGCAATACATGAGCGTGAGCCATGGATATAGCACTATGGTGGAATAGAATAATGATGGGGGTTATGTGAAGAGGACAAAAAAGGAGAAATTCTCACACCAACGAGGCTAATCAACGGGCTAGGGAGATGCCCATCAATTGATGTTAATGTGAGGAGTAGGGATTGCCATGCAACGGATGCACTAGAGCTATAAATGTATGAAAGTTCAACAAAAGAAACTAAGTGGGTGTGCATCCAACTTGCTTGCTCATGAAGACCTAGGGTATTTGAGGAAGCCCATCGTTGGAATATACAAGCCAAGTTCTATAATGAAAAATTCCCACTAGTATATGAAAGTGACAAAACATAAGACTTTCTACTATGAAGACCATGGTGCTACTTTGAAGCACAAGTGTGGAAAAAAGGATAGTAGCATTGCCCCTTTTTATTTATTTATTTATTTTATTTTTTTGGGCCTTTTTTTGGGCCTTTCTTTTTTTCTTTTTTTGGGACAATGATGTATTAATGATGATCATCACACTTCTGTTTATTTACAACTCAATGATTACAACTCAATACTAGAACAAGATATGACTCTATATGAATGCCTCCAGCGGTGTACCAGGATGCAATGAATCAAGAGTGACATGTATGAAATAATTATGCATGGTGGCTTTGCCAAATACGATGTCAACTACATGATCACGCAAAGTAATATGACAATGATGAACGTGTCATGATAAATGGAATGGTGGGAAGTTGCATGGCAATATATCTCGGAATGGCTATGGAAATGCCATAATAGGTAGGTATGGTGGCTGTTTTGAGGAAGATATAAGGAGATTTATGTGTGATAGAGCGTATCGTATCACGGGGTTTGGATGCACCGGTGAAGTTTGCACCAACTCTCAATGTGAGAAAGGGCAATGCATGGTACCGAAGAGGCTAGCAATGATGGAAGGGTGAGTGTGCGTATAATCCATGGACTCAACATTAGTCATAAAGAACTCATATACTTATTGCAAAAATCTACAAGTCATCAAAAACATATATTACGCGCATGCTCCTAGGGGGATAGATTGGAAGGAAAAGACCATCGCTCGTCCCTGACCGCCACTCATAAGGAAGACACTCAAATAACATCTCATGTTTCAAATTTGTTACATAACGTTTACCATACGTGCATGCTACGGGATTTGCAAACTTTAACACAAGTAGTTCTCAATTTCATAACTACTCAACTAGCACAACTTTAATATCAGTATCTCCATATCTGAAAACAATCATTAAGCATCAACCTTCTCTTAGTATTCAGCACACTCCTAAGAAAGTTTTTCTTTTATTTATTAGCATAATTTTCCAATTTAAGCAAGTTACCATGCTTTTTAGGACTCTCAAAATAATATAAGTGAAGCATGAGAGAACAATAGTTTCTATAAAACAATCTACCACCATGCTCTATAAGATATAAGTGAAGCACTAGAGCAAACAACAAACTACTCCGAAAGGTATAAGTTGTAAGTGCATCTAGTGCCCCTTAGTCATTTTGGTGTATTGAAGACTTATAGGTTATGGGACTAATGTGTTTATGATTGTACACAGGTCTATAAGTCTATGAGGAGTTTGATATTTACAGAGAAAGTCGACACCTAAAAATGAAGTTCTTCAACTGAAGACTTTGATATTCTGAAGACTTTCTGAAGACTTTGAAAGTGAAGAAATTGGTGCAACCTTGAAGACTTGGTATTCATTTGAGGAACATGAAGCATGAAGACTTTTTTTTTGTAGTTTTGTTTTCTCTTTCTTGAGTCATAGGAAACACCGTACTATTAAAGGGGGTCGAGGAAATACTAAGGAAAAATTTCCATGTGATGCTCAACTCAAAATCCTACACCTACCAATCCCTTCGAGTGAAGCCATTGGAAATCTCATACAGTTCAGTCAATTTCTTCAGTGACAGAGACAAAGTTCTTCTGGTCGCTGAGGAATTTGTTCTGACTGAGGAGTTAGGAATTCGCCAGTGCGAATTGCCTACACAGTGAGGAACATGATAGCCCTGAGGAATTTGAGAGTCAAATTTCCGACCGTTGCTGTGCTGCGCGCCAGCTGTTCCAAAATATCTTATCCACCTAATGGTCATATCATTGAAGGGTATTTATGTCTTATCATGTCGGGCTGCTCCCTAGGCTATAAATAGCCGCCCCCTACAACCACTAGCTGGTTGGCTGCTCCAAGAGAAACTGACACTTGTCATTTGAGAGCATCCCATCCTCCGAGGACTTTGAGCGAAAATCATCGAGTGAGGAAAACCCAAACCCAAACACATACAAACCCAAAGTGATTGAGCATCACTGAAGAGATTGATCCTGCATGGATCCGACACTTGTTACCTTTGAAGACCGTGCTTCTTCCAGACAGTTAGGCGTCATGGTCTAGAGCATCCAAGAGGAATTGTGGATCGCCGAGTGACCGAGTCTGTGAAGGTTTGGAAGTCGCCTGAAGACTTACCACGAGTGATTGGATGAGGTCTGCGTGACCTTAGTTCAAGGAGAATACGGTGAGGACTGGGTGTCCTGAGCTGCGTGCTCAGTGACTGGGTGTCCGGGACTGTGTGTCCTCGAGTTTAAATACTCAGCCGCTCCAACCAGACGTACAACTGAGACAACAGTTGGAACTGGTCTACCAAATCATTGTCTTCACCAACCTTACTAGTTCTATTTCCTCAACTCATTCATTTCCTCATTACTGTGTTGAGTGTTTGTTCATATGTGTGTTTGAAGACTTTGACTGAAGACTTTCTCAATTTCCTCAGTTCAATTTCTTCAATCTGTTTGTCTTCATCTTATGTTATCCTGTGATTACGCTTTCTGTACTCTGTGATTGTCTTCATTTCATCATGATGACCATGCCTGTATTTTGTTATGCTTACTTCTGAGTACTTATTCCGCTGCAAGTAGTTCTTCACTAAGGAATTTCCTCACCGGCAAATTCCTCAGTGAAGAATTCATAAAAATCGCCTATTCACCCTCCCTCTAGTCGATATAACGCACTTTCAATTGGTATCAGAGCGAGGTACTCCCTTGTTCTGTGTGATTTTAGTTTAACCACCTAGAATTTTAGTTATGTCGACCGCAGGTATGAAGAAAGTGACATGCCCTATCTTTGACGGTCATGATTATCCCAAGTGGAAGGCCATGATGAGGAAGCTCCTCATGGCTATGAACAGCGAGCTGTGACCGTCACGGAGATTGGTCTTACCGATCTATGTAAGAAGGCATGCGCTGATGACATCCGCAAGTACACTCGACATGACATCATGGCAAAGGACATCATCTGTTCCTGCCTATCCAGAGATGAATTCAAGCGCATTATGCATCTTTGCAATGCGAAACTTATCTGGGACCGAATCTCTGACGTCTATGAAGGTCATCGAACCCATCATGATCCTTGGTTTGAGGACTTCAAGGAATATCTCAAAACAATGACTTTCGAACCAGAATCACCATCTTCTGCATTATGTCTCATGGCAAAGGGTGACAAGGTAACCGAATGTTCCTCATCCGAGTTTGGTGACGATGAATCTGATGATGATGGATCTGATGATGATATTGAACCTTGTTATACAAAACTTGTTTTCATTGCCACTAAACAACAAACGGCCTTGGAAAAGGTTCAAAACATGCTAGACAAAAGTAATGATATGTTGGGTGAAGAAATGGATCGCACTAAAGCCCTGACTGAAAATCTTCAGTGACTTCAGTCTAGGTTTGATAGCCTTCAAGGTCATCATAACACTCTCTTATCTGATCATGAGAAGCTTTCTTATGGATTTCTTCAAAGAAAGCAAGATCTTGAGAAGCTAAGAGTGAGTTATGAAGATCTTCAGAAGGAGGGTGATTCATTGCTAGCTCAACAAATCAGCGCTTCTCAGGAAGAATTTGTTCCTCCATGATTACAGTGCATTGAACGTGAATCTGCTAATTCTTCACCTGAATGTTCAAATGCTTCAACTGTTACAAATTCTTCACATGTCTCTGCTATCACTAATTCCTCATCTGAGGACATTGCTAGTATCACTGACAATGCAGGGCTGAAGGAATTGTACATGACAGGCATGTACAAAAGCCTCAAATGGCATCAGACTCTTTGTGATGTGCTTAAAAAGCAGATCCTCAACAGAAACCCTAGGAAAGAGGGTATTGCCTTGAGAGGAAAATCAATGCTGATGGTACATACTGGAAGCCTGAGCAGTACCCCAAAACCTCATGGGTTGCTGCAAAGGGACCTCTACTTGATCCATCTAACTTATCTGGCTTTACATGTGAATCTCCTCATTCTTCTGATGACTCATTTGACTCCAACTATAAACTGTTCAAAAATTAGAATGGTGAAGTATTTGCTAGATATGTTGGCACTAACTGCAGGAACGGTTCTCCTATGAAGAAAATCTGGGTTCCCAAGAAGTGCCTTGAAAGTCTTCAGGTGAATGTCCTCATGACACCACCTGTGAAGAATAGGAACCCCAGATCAAACCCTTCATATGGACCAAATTCTTCATATGGATCCAAGTCCTCATACGGACTAAATTCCTCACGTGGATCAAATTCCTCAAAAGGATCAAAGTACTCATATGATTATCATCGTGCTACCAACTCTGTTTCGCAGAGTAGAGCTAAGGGCTATGAATATGTGCATTATTCTTCAAACCATTATGTTCATAAGTCCTCGAAGAATTTCTCTGCTTATTCATATGCTTACCCTAACCCCTCGTATGCAAAACAAAATGGTTTGGCTTCTATGCCACCATTCTCATATGGAGCTCGTAGAGTGATGAACTCTTTGCCACCCCTTCAGATGTGGGTGGTGAAGAAAAAGAACTAATCTCTTCTGCAGGGTCAGGTCTCCAGACGTGCTTTAACGTCTGAAGAATTTGCTGGGGGCCTGACAAAATTGCCTGAAAGGACGCATGCTAATCATGAAGAAATGAACTTTCATTTCACACGTCCTCATACTGCTATATCTGTTTTACTGTTTGATGAATTTCATCTGATGAATTTGATATCATATTCTTTGTTGATGAAGTATATGAGTTCGTAAGTTGCACTAATTCATCCGCAGGATGATCTTCCCAAAACCACTGAATGGGTCCTCGATAGTGGATGTACAAATCACATGACTGGTGACAAGAATCTATTGATGGATGCTCTCTTATCACCGTCACATCTGAAGCATATCATCTTTGCTGACAAAGGCAAAAGTCAGGTATTGGGTCTAGGTAAGGTTGCGATCTCTAAGGACATACACGTGGACAAAGTCATGCTTGTTGAGTCCTTAGGATACAACCTCATGTCAGTCTCAATGCTTTGTGATCTTGATATGGTTGTTGTCTTTGGCAAGTATCGTTGTGTTGTGATTATGGAAGCTGACAATTCCAAAGTCTTCAAAGGCTTTAGGAGAGGAGACTTGTATATTGTTGATTTCTCTATAGGACCGCAACCAGCCGTGTGCCTACTTGCAAAAGCTTCAGAAGGCTGGCTATGGCATCGACGACTTGGTCACGAAGGCATGAGGAATTTGCACACGCTTGCGAAGAAGAAGCATGTCATTGGCATTGAGAATGTCAAATTCCTCAAGGATCACTTTGTGTGGAGCCTGTGAAGCTGAAAAAATGACCAAGGCCAAGCATCCAGCAAAGACTATTGTCGGCGTCAAAACCGGCGGATCTCAGGTAGGGGGTCCCGAACTGTGCGTCTAGGCGGATGGTAACAGGAGACAAGGGACACGATGTTTTTACCCAGGTTCGGGCCCTCTCGATGGAGGTAAAACCCTACTCCTGCTTGATTGATATTGATGATATGGGTAGTACAAGAGTGGATCTACCACGAGATCAAGGAGGCTAAACCCTAGAAGCTAGCCTATGGTATGATTGTTGTAATGGTTGTGTGTCCTACGGACTAAAACCCTCCGGTTTATATAGACACCGGAGAGGGTTAGGGTTACACAGAGTCGGTTACAATGGTAGGAGATCTACATATCCGTATCGCCAAGCTTGCCTTCCACGCCAAGGGAAGTCCCATTCGGACACGGGACGAAGTCTTCAATCTTGTATCTTCATAGTCTTGGAGTCCGGCTGACGATGATAGTCCGGCTGTCCGGACACCCCCTAGTCCAGGACTCCCTCAGTAGCCCCTGAACCAGGCTTCAATGACTATGAGTCCGGCGCGCATATTGTTCGGCATTGCAAGGCGGGTTCCTCCTCCGAATAATTCATAGAAGATTGTGAACACCAGGATAGTGTCCGGCTCTGCAAAATAATTTCCACATTCCACCGTATAGAGAATAATATGTACATAAGTTCAATCTGCTGACGTATTTTGTGGCATGACGTCATACCACCACCAAGCCTTTACTTGAATCGTTTTTTATTATACTACCTCAGCGCGTTTAGCGAAGCGGTTCCCTTGGCACGTCTTGTCGAAGTAGAGATCGTGTTCCCCTTATTCCGGGATTCCCATCAATACAGACGTGGGTAACCCAACCGCGCCATTGATGGTGGCGCTTGGGAGATAAGCGAGTTTTACCAGGCCGGCAGGGACGCTTAGTCTTCGTCCGCCTATATATAAGGGGATAAGGATCCACCTCTTTACCTACGCCTTCTTCCTCCTTTGCTTATCCATCTCCGCGCACTCGAGCTCCAGTGCCCAAGTCCGCACATCTCGCCTTGACCTTCTCCAACCATGTCTGGAGCGGGAGGCAAGTGGTTGGCCTCCTCCGTTACGGAGGAGCACATCGCAAAGCTGCGCGGCGCCGGATACCTTTCCAGCGACATCGCGCACCGGCTGCCCGACGAGGGGCAGCTCATCCCCACCCCCAGGCCCCATGAGAGGGTCGTATTCCTTCCCCAGTTCCTCCGCGGACTGGGCTTCCCACTTCATCCCTTTGTCCGGGGGCTCATGTACTACTACGGCCTGGATTTCCACGATCTGGCGCCGAACTTCATCCTCAACATCTCGGCGTTTATCGTCGTGTGCGAGGCCTTCCTCTGCATCCGGCCTCACTTCGGCTTGTGGCTCAAGACCTTCAATGTCAAGCCTAAGGTGGTGAAGGGCGCGCAGGCGGAGTGCGGAGGCGCCATGGTGGGCAAAATGCCCAACGTCACCTGTCTCGAGGGGGCCTTCGTGGAGTCCATCAAGGGATGGCAATCGGGGTGGTTCTACATCACCGAGCCGTGTGACCCTAAATGGGCAGCGGCCCCCGAGTTCAGATCTGGTATCCCTATGCAGCTCACCTCCTGGAAAGAGAAGGGCTTGCTATGGGGTAGTTCGGAGGAGCTGACAGGACTCCAGTCCTGTCTCCAGACCTTGGTGAACAAGAAGCTTAGGCTTGTCAATGTGATCCAGGTCATGCTCGTCCGCTGGATTCTCCCCTGCCAACAGCGGGCCTTCAATTTGTGGGAGTTTGATCCGGCACAGCACCGGACCCTGAGCGGGCTCTTCGACATGACGTATGAAGCTGCCTGGAGGGTGCTGTTCAAGGGCGGAGAAGCCCCCGCATCCGCGACGGAGGACCGCGGATTCAGCACCAAGCGCCCGGCCGGCGAGGTAAGCTTTGTTATCCTCTATGGGACACTTGTTTTCTTTCATAGTTTTAACTCTATGTGGGATCTAAAACTCCCAACGCCTTTGACAGGACTGGCAGAGGACGTCTGGACAGGTAGACTGTCCGGCTCCCCTTCCCGAAGACCCAGCGGACGCCCGCTTAACGGGGCTGCTAGTCCCGGGACTTTATGTGGTGCCGGAGAAGAAGGCCAAGAAGAAGGCCACGGGAACTCGAAGAAGTTCACGACGCCAGGTGATATCGGACTCATCGTCCGATGGCTACGAGGCGGACTCCTCCCCCAAAGACGAGGAGGAGAAAGAGGACTCTCTCCCAGAGGAGGGAGAGAGGAAGAGGAAGGCTTCCCCAACGGGGGAGGCCGAAGGGTCCAAGAGGGGAAGGACTCTTCCCCCGGACAGCTCCGCCAACACCAACGTTGGCGACGAAGAGTGGCCCTCAAGGGCCAGGCCTCTGGCGAGATCGTAAGTATCCGGATTCCTAAATGATTTATAATTTCTCCTTCGTGCCACATAGTGTCCTTCTAATGCCGCACACTACCTGTAGTCCGGCCGATGATGATCTTCCCGCTTCATCGAGCGGGTCCTTGGCTCCGTCGGACGTGGATTCCATTCCGACTACCTCCACCCCTCGTGATGCCGACGATGCCGAGGTGGGATCCCAGGAGGGGACCCATCAGAAGGAGGCTCCGGAGGTGCCGCAAGGCAGCCTCCCGGACTTTGCGCCGGACTCCATGCCGAACCCGCAGTGGTTCCGGAGCCCGGCAGGCGGCCCCTTCGTAAGAAGGGCAAGACCGTGACGCCGGCAGCCTCCGTCCAACTAGAGGCGCCGAACAACTTGTTGGAGGCGCTTAACGGCGCTTCCATCGAGGAAGAACACCGCACTATCATGAGTGCGGTGATTCAGAAGGTTCAGCTCGCCAAGAGCAGGCTGACTGAAGCCTGCAGTAGCCTTCTAATAGGCTTTGAGGTAAGAAGTTTAAAATATGTAATGTAATACCGCATAGACAGTAGCCCCTGATGCTCGGTTCAGTGTTCGGAAAGAAAAACCGGATTGAGGATCTAAAAAAGATATACGCAGGAGTGCTAAAAAGTATGTCAATATGGGTTTGCAGGCTGCGCTGCTGACCTCTGCCGCACTGACTGCGGAGGTCGGTGCTTTGAAGCAGGACCTCGGGCGGTCCGAGCAAGAGCTCGGCCTTGCCAAGAAGCAGCTCGAGGACAAAGAAGGTGAGTAACACCACATTGAAATTTGTACCTTACAGAAAAGGATTTTGGTTGCAATAGAAATAACAAGGATAACATGGGTACTGCAGGGGCCACGAGCGAGGTGGCAACCCTGAAGGAGGCCGTGTTCGCGGCCGAATGCAATGCGGCCGCGGAACGAGCGGAGCGAGAGATACAGGAGGCGAGGGTGGCGGAGGTGCGGCAAGAGCTCCACGCTCTCATGGAAAAGCATGAGAGTTTGGAGCGCGACTCGAAGACTCGAGAGTCCGAGCTTGCCTCGGCTCTTGAAAGTGCCAAAGCCGCTAAGGCCGAGGCCCATAAGGCCCTCCAGGAGATTGAGGAGGTGAAGAAAATAGCGGCGGGTAAGGCATTTTTCATGCAAAGCAAGCATGTGAATGTAAATTACCTGTTACTTACCCGAATTCGGAGCTCTCCATGGGCGTTTGCAGATCTGCCTCGCAGCGTGTCCGATGCCGCCGCATTCTACCGAGCCGAGGAGGGGAGCTCAACAGAGAAGGTCTTCTGGTCTCAGTACGCTGAGGCCGGACACCCGGTGCCCCCTAGCAGCTGGTCGAGCTCCACAAGGTGGTCGAGCTCCACAAGGTGGCCGAGCAGGCCATGAAGGGCCTCATAGTCCGGCTGTGGCCTGGAGAGGCATGCCTGGGAGCTACTTCGGCGTCGTGCGGCGGCTGGTGGATGCGTGTCCCTGGGTGGAAGTCATCAAGCGCTCCGCCTATATTGAAGGTGCCCGTCGGGCCCTTGCCCGCGCAAAGGTGCACTGGGGCAGGCTGGATGCTGAGAGGCTTATCACGGACGCGCCGCCGGCGGGCAAGGAGTATCGTACGCCCGAAATGTACTATAAGAGTGTCCTAAAGGGTGCCCGCAAGATTGCGGATGAGTGCCCCAAAGATGTAATTATTGAGTAAACTCGCAATGTGTTATCATGTGCGCTGAAAACTTTGTTCATGTGCGCTAAGCAACGCTTATTGATTTAAAATATTACCTTCTGTGCGGCCGTTTATAAAATCTGAGACATGGCAAGTCGTCGGCTTTAGCCGCCATGCCACGAGTGCTGGGGTGTTCGGGATAAACTTGAGCACTCTTGTTCCCATTTTTGGGTCCATCTAGGGAGGCGCTCAACACAACGAACAAGGCAACCGGACTTATAATGCTTGAACACTCTCACTTAGCCATAGAATTCTATAATTTTAAATTTCGGTGAAGCCCCTAGTATTCGGAAGACCGAGTTCAGGGTGCTATCCACGCCTGGGCCGGACACAGCCGGTTCCTCGCTCGAAGCGGCATAAGTCTTTAGGGACTCGAAAAGACCTCTCGAACAGCGACCGGTCTCTCGCCTTATCATGACAGTCAGTTTTAGCTTTCTCCACTGAGGCGCTCGCCCAGCTCAACCGGGGCGCAATCACAGTGGTTCTCCCAGTGCTACCATAGCTGACAGAACGGAACGTAAGGTACCAAAACATGGGAGCCGGGCAAACCCAACTATTGACCCAAGACATGATTCGGAGCCGATGCATATAGTGCTATAAGTTCGGGGTGCCGCACTTGTGAAAGTGTTCGGACTTATCACACCATAATGCGGGGAACATAAGCCCCTGGTGTATTCGGCCGTACCAAAATGTACGGGTGCAAGATGTCATCAATGAACATATATGTAAAAAAAGGTAATGCAATTATAGGCAAAAAGTGCTGCATTGTTTATTCAAGGAATTCTGCTATGAGTGCAGAACGATACAAATAGTGCGGTAAGCAAGGGATTGGACTAATTAAACATACCCCCCTCCAGGGGTAGGCTGTGAACTGGTGTATTTAACAAATTTAATGCTCATAATGGAGACCACCTGAGTGTTCGTCGTAGCCTTTGTCCCTCCCTGGCTGTTGCATCGTGAGTTCGGCAGATCTACTGCCGGACATGTTCTCTGGTGAACGGAGTCCTGTGGATAAAAAGGAAAAAATAAAAAATAAAAAGAGCGACACACTTGGGAGCCCCTGGTGTGGTTAAGCCGCACTCTGGGCCTGTCGTGGTCGTGCCCCTCCCCCTATGCCCATGGTATCTCTAGAGCGTAATGATGTACGCGAAGAGCTGGTCTTGCAATCATGCAAGGGCTGGGGTTGGGGCCGCATTGCTACGCGTGCTCGGGACGTGCCAAGTGGTCTTGATTGATGTTACTCCAGGCGCGTTTGGCCATGTCCGGTCGTTTAACGGCTGGACTCGAAAATTGCCTTAGAAGGTTGCTCTGTACTTCTGCCGCGAGAGCCGCTGTGTGTTCCTCTGCTCGGAGGGAGCGTTCAGTATTTTCGTTGACCGTGATGACTCCACGAGGGCCTGGAATCTTGAGCTTAAGGTATGCATAATCCGGCACCGCGTTGAACTTTGCAAACGCGGTTCGTCCGAGCAGGGCGTGATAGCCACTACGGAATGGGACTATGTCGAAGATTAACTCCTCGCTTCGGAAATTATCCGGGGATCCGAAGACCACTTCCAGTGTGACTGAGCCTGTACAATTGGCCTCAACACCTGGTATGACGCCTTTAAAGGTCGTCTTTGTAGGTTTAATCCTTGAGGGGTCTAAGCCCATCTTGCGCACTGTATCCTGATAAAGCAGGTTCAGGCTGCTGCCGCCGTCCATCAGGACTCTAGTGAGGTGAAATCCATCGACGATTGGGTCTAAGACCAATGCGGCGAACCCACCATGACGGATACTGGTAGGGTGGTCCCTTCGATCGAAAGTGATCGGGCAAGAGGACCATGGATTGAACTTCGGGGCGACTGGCTCCATCGCGTATATGTCCCTAAGTGCACGCTTCCGCTCCCTCTTGGGTATATAGGTTGCGTATATCATGTTTACCGTCCGCACTTGTGGGGGGAAACCCTTCTGTCCTCTACTGTTCGGCGGCCGAGTCTCTTCCTCGTCATCGCTGTGTAGCCCATTGTCATTGTTTTCGGCAATTAATTTGCCTGCCTGCTTGAATACCCAACAATCTCTGTTGGTGTGATTAGCTGGCTTTTCGGGGGTGCCATGTATCTGGCAAGAGCGGTCGAGTATTCGGTCCAAATTGGACGGACCCGTAGTAGTTCTTTTGAATGGCTTCTTCCGCTGACCGGGTTTAGAGCCTCTAAATCCGGCATTGACTGTCGTATCTTCATTGTTATCGCCGTTAACGCGGCGTTTGTTTTTGTTTCGATGCGACCTGCCATTGTGGTCCTTAGTATCCGGACTGCCAGCATTTTTGCTGAGGTTGTTGCTGTGAGCTAGCCAGCTGTCCTCTCCCGCACAGAAGTGGGTCATGAGTGATGTGAGGGCTGCCATGGATTTCGGCTTTTCCTGTCCTAGGTGCCGGGCCAGCCACTCGTCGCGGATGTTATGTTTGAAGGCTGCGAGGGCCTCTGCATCTGGACAGTCGACGATTTGATTTTTCTTTGTTAAGAACCGTGTCCAGAACTGCCTGGCCGATTCGTCTGGCTGCTGAATTATGTGGCTTAGGTCATCGGCGTCTCGTGGTCGCACATATGTGCCCTGGAAGTTGTCGAGGAATGCGGCTTCCAGGTCCTCCCAACACCCAATTGACTCTGCAGGCAAGCTGTTAAGCCAATGCCGAGCTGGTCCTTTAAGCTTGAGTGCGAGATACTTGATGGCGTGGAGATCGTCGCCGTGGGCCATATGGATATGAAGGAGATAATCTTCGATCCAAACCGCAGGGTCTGTTGTGCCATCGTAGGATTCAATGTTGACGGGTTTAAACCCTTCGGGGATTTGATGATCCATTACTTCGTCTGTGAAGCATAGCGGGTGTGCGGCGCCTCTATATTGAGAAATATCACGACGTAGCTCAAGAGAGCGTTGCCTGCTGTGTTCGGCCCGGCCGGAGTTGCTGTATCTAGCGCGATGGTAGTCGTCGTGGGTCGTGGGGCGCCCACGTGATCCGTAGATAGATTTGGATTGTCTTGCCTTGTCCTCCAATATGTCTCGCAAGTCCGGCGCATTCCCTCGTGGCTTCGTACTTTTCGAGCGATGCCGAGGTACGGTCCTGATGGAGGGCCTAGATGCCTCTCTGCCGCGGCCACGGGGTGGTCGATCTGCCGTATTGTGCGCTGGTGATGAAGGTTTGTATGCTTCCTCCTCTAGTGGGGGGAGCAACTTGCGTTTTGGGTAACTTTTGGAGGGGCGTTCGAGTTCATACTCTTCGGCCACGAGGACCTCGGTCCATCTGTCGGCTAGCAGGTCTTGATCGGCTTTAAGATGTTGCTGCTTTTTCTTTAGGCTATTTGCCATGGCGATAAGCCTGCGTTTAAAAGGCTCTTGTTCGACGGGATCCTCTGGCACGACGAATTCGTCGTCGTTGAGGCTTGCCTCGTCTCCGGAGGGAGGCATGTAGTCTTCATCCTCCTCGTCTGCCGCTCTCTCTTGAGGGCTGGCTTCCCCGTCCGCATGTGCTGAATCTTGCTGGAGGGGGTTGTCTTCGGCACTCTCTGGGGTGTTATTATCTCCGGTGCCAGAATCTCCATTCTTACTGTGGCGGGATTTAGAGCGGCGCCGCTGACGTCGGCGCTTGGGCTGTTTCTTAGCAGAATCTGCCTCCGCTGCTTCTTCACCGTCCCCATCCTTTGGGTGTCCACCATGTATATGTCGTATGACGAGGTGGTCTTCCAGTGCCATGTAGGCGCTGGTTCTTGATCGTCTCCGATGTCGTCGTCCATACCGTCGATGTCTTCGGAGTCGTAGTCTAGCATGTCGGTTAGGTCGTCGACAGTGGCTACAAAGTGGGTGGTGGGTGGGTTTTGAATTTCTTCGTCGTCCGCATCCCAACCATCCTGACCGTAGTCCGGCTAGGGTTCTTCTGATAACGAGAGATGCTTTAGCGAATTTAGGATGTTGCCAAAGGGTGAGTGCTGAAAGATGTCCGCGGCGGTGAACTCCATGATCGGCGCCCAATTGGATTCGATTGGCAGGGGCGTAGGAGGTTCAGAGTCCGACAAGGAGTCCGGCGCCTCGGAGTCACGAGCTTTATAAGGGTCAAGGTCAGTATTCGGCTCCATCGCTGTAGAAGTTGCAGCTCCCGAGGCGGTGTCCAGCCACCTGTCCTCAATCTACGCGGTCTGCTGCGAACAATGGGTCAGAGCGGACTCGTGTGCGGCCTCCAGGGCACTGTCCGGCAGCAGAGCTAAATCATGCCCATCATGACAGTGCAACACGCTCGACTGTGGCTCGAATCCGTCGAAGATCAAGTCTCCGCCGATGTCGGCCGTGAAGTTTAGGCTTCCAGACCCGACCTGATGGCCAGGGGCGTAGCTTTCGATCTGCTCCAGATGGCCAAGTGAATTGGCCCGCAGTGCAAAGCCGCCGAACACGAAGATCTGTCCGGGGAGAAAAGTCTCACCCTGGACGGCGTTGTTGTTGATTGAAGAAGCCATCAAGCCTATTGGTGACGACACAGAGGAACTCTCAATGAAAGAACCAATGTCGGTGTCAAAACCGGCGGATCTCGGGTAGGGGGTCCGGAACTGTGCGTCTAGGCGGATGGTAACAGGAGACAAGGGACATGATGTTTTTACCCAGGTTCGGGCCCTCTCGATGGAGGTAAACCCCTACTCCTGCTTGATTGATATTGATGATAAGGGTAGTACAAGAGTGGATCTACCACGAGATCAAGGAGGCTAAACCCTAGAAGCTAGCCTATGGTATGATTGTTGTAATGGTTGTGTGTCCTACGGACTAAAACCCTCCGGTTTATATAGACACCGGAGAGGGATAGGGTTACACAGAGTCAGTTACAATGGTAGGAGATCTACATATCCGTATCGCCAAGCTTCCCTTCCACGCCAAGGAAAGTCCCATCCGAACACGGGATGAAGTCTTCAATCTTGTATCTTCATAGTCTTGGAGTCCGGCTGACGATGATAGTCCGGCTGTCCGCACACCCCCTAGTCCAGGACTCCCTCAACTATCATGACCACTACCCGTCCATTCGAATTGCTTCACATGGACCTCTTTGGTCCTAATCATTACTCAGCAGTCACTAATGATGCATCTCTATATGGCTTTGTTATTGTTGATGATTACTCTCGTTACACATGGGTACACATTGTTACTTACAAACATGAAGTGCAGGAAGTCTTCAAACGATTTTCCTCGAGGGCTTCAACCAACTTTGGTGTGAAGATCAAGCACATCAGGAGTGACAATGGAACTGAGTTCAAGAATTCCGGTCTTGATGACTATCTTGATGAACTTGGTATTACTCATGAGTTATCTGCTCCTTATACTCCTCAGCAAAATGGCGTCGTGGAGCACAAGAACAGAACTCTTGTTGAGATGGCTCGCACTATGCTTGATGAATACAAAATGCCTCGTCGTTTTTGGATTGATGCAATTGATACCGCGTGCCACATCATCAACAGAGTATATCTTCACAAATTCTTCAAGAAGACTGCCTATGAACTCCTCACTGACAAGAAACCCAGTGTGAGTTATTTCAAAGTCTTCGGTGCTAAATGTTGGATTAGAGATCCTCATCACAATGCTAATTTGCACCGAAAGCACATGAAGGTTTTATGCTTGGTTACGGAAAGGACTCGCACACCTATAGAGTCTTCAACAATGCTCTTCACAAGGTTGTTGAAACTGTAGATGTGCGGTTCGATGAAACTAATGGCTCGCAAAGAGAGCACCTACCTTCTGTGATAGATGAACCAGCACCTGAGGATTCTATCAAGTTCAAGGTGACTGAGGATGTCATTCCTAATGAAGAATCTGCTAAAGAATTCATTCCAGAACGTGAAGAACGTCGAGCTGATGCACTTAAAGATAATGCTGAAGAAAATGGTGCTGAAGAAAATGCTGATCAAATTCCTCGACGACAACCAGCTCATCCTCGCGTTGCAAAAGAAGTGCAAGTTGAAAAGATCATCGATGACATTGAAGCGCCAGGTCCTCTCACACGCTCAAAAGCTTCACATTTATCTAACTTTTGTGGGCACTATGCTTTTGTCTCTATCACAGCGCCCACTAAGGTAGATGAAGCATTTCTAGAGCCTGAGTGGATTCAGGCCATGCAAGAAGAATTACATCAGTTCGAGCTCAACAACATCTGGGAACTGGTCAAACGTCCAGATCCTCGCAAGCATAATATCATTGGCACAAAGTGGATCTACCGCAACAAGCAAGATGAAAATGGCCTTGTGGTGAGGAATAAGGCATGACTTGTAGCTCAAGGCTACACACAGGTTGAAGGAATTGATTTCGATGAAACTTTTGCACCTGTTGCTAGACTTGAGGCTATTCACATATTACTTGCTTATGCTAACCATCATGATATCACTTTATATCAAATGGATGTGAAAAGTGCATTCCTCAATGGTAAGCTTGAGGAAGAAGTATATGTTGCTCAACCCCCAGGTTTTGAAGATCCAAAGAATCCTGACAAAGTCTTCAGACTCAACAAGGCCCTCTATGGCCTCAAGCAGGCCCCTCGGGCGTGGTATGATACTTTGAAGGAATTCTTCGTGAAGAATGGCTTCACACCCGGTTCACTCGACCCTACTCTCTTTACTAAATCTTATGATGGTGAACTATTTGTGTGCCAAATATACGTTGATGATATTATCTTTGGCTGTACTGACCAACGTTATAGTGATGAATTTGCCTATATGATGAGTGAAGAATATCAAATGTCTATGATGGGAGAGTTGAAATTCTTCTTAGGTCTTCAAATTCGTCAACAGCGCAATGGCATATTCATATCTCAGGAGAAATACGTCAAAGATGTTCTGAGGAAATTCGGCATGCAAGATTGCAAAGGCGTCAAAATTCCAATGCCCACAAATGGCCATCTATGGACTCATGAAAATGGTATTGACTTTGATCACAAGGTATACCGCTCCATGATTGGTTCTTTATTGTACTTATGTGCATCTAGGCCAGATATAATGCTTAGTGTTTGCATGTGTGCCCGATTTCAAGCTACACCGAAGGAATCACACCATAAGGCTGTGAAGCATATTCTTCGATATCTAGCTCACACACCAACACTAGGATTATGGTACCCCAAGGGCTCTACTTTTGATCTCATCGGATATTCTGACTCTGACTATGCTGGTGATCGTGTGGACCGCAAGTCAACATCTGGTACTTGTCATTTCCTCGAACGATCTTTAGTCTATTGGTCCTCGAAGAAACAGAACTGCGTATCACTGTCTACCGCGGAAGCTGAGTACATTGCTACTGGTTCTTGCTGTGCTCAATTGCTGTGGATGAAGCAAACTCTCAAGGACTACGGCATCAACGTGAAGAATGTGCCTCTCTGCTGTGACAATGAGAGTGTTATCAAGATTGCTCACAACCCATTTCAGCACTCGAAGACAAAGCACATTCAGATTCGTCATCATTTTCTTCGCGATCATGTGTTGAAGGGCGACATCTTTATTGATCATGTGAAGACTGAAGAACATCTAGCCGATATCTTCACAAAGCCCTTGGATGAGAAGAGATTTAGCAAGTTGCGGTGTGAGCTAAATAGCTTAGAATCTTCGAATGTTCTTTGAAAAGGACACACATCCTGACACTTATGAAAAATTGATGACTTAGATGTGCAACACATGAAGAAACGTTTTTCTTCAATCAATGAAGAATAACACTCTAAGTGTGAAGAAATTAATTAAGAATTTGATTCTCAGAACCCTACGACAATTGTACGCGGTGTCTGAAATCATCATTATTATATGGTGGGTCACGCCACCACCAAAGTTGAAAATCTTTAATTTGAGTTTTTCCTCAGTTTTTAAATTCTTCAGTTTTTCAAATTCTTCAACTCTGAAAAATCTTCACTGTTTCCGTCGTTTTTTCTTCATTGCCTATATATATATATGGGTTTATGTCCTCTACAGCATTCACTTATGGCTATTTCTTCAAGTTGCATTTTCTGCTAAGTGAATGTGATCGGACCCTTCCCCCTCTATGCTATACTCAACCCAATCTATTCACAAATTCTTCATGTGCGTTCTATTTGAAACTCGTTTAAAATCTTCACTGTGTCCTTGTCAGCTGAAGAATTTGCGAACGGAACTTTTAACTTATCTTATCCAAATATTTCAGCTTTGCCGCTCAAACCATTCTGTATCCCTCGATAGACTTATCTATTCACCCACGATCTAACACGATCTCCACTTTTCAGTACGTGGGTGACACATGTCAAGCGAATGAGAAGGGTCAGGGGCACGTTCGTCCTAAATCTTGGGGCGAACAGTTTTTCACTGCGAATATAAATACCCCCTCTCCCCTTCCTCACTTCCTTTACTCCGCTCGACCGCTCTCTCTCTCTCTCTTTCGCTCGAGCTTCTCAAACTCTAGTGCCGCCGCTACTCAATCGTCGCCGGTGAGGAAGAGCTTCACTGCCTCGACCTCGACGCCATCGTACTCGCGTCGGCCGCGGAAATCTTCACTCCGCCGCTGCCGTAGCTGTCTTCCAACACCGAGTTAGGGCGTGGAAGATCTGAACTGACGAGCTTCAAATCTACACTTCTCAGTTCGTCGTGTTCTTCATCCAGGGTAATTAAAAGTTACTTTTACAGCCCTCTTTGATTCAAATTTTCTCTACAAAATCTTCAAAGGTGTTTTATTCTTCAAATCCTCACACACAAAACACCTCACAAGTCATCTGTTCTTGATTCGTTTCCCTAAGCATCATTTTCTTCAAGATTCCTCAATTGTGTGGATCCTTGATCTATACAACTCTAGAACCTAAGACAAAGAACGCTTAGTGAAATTCTTCAAGGCTCATCTGGTCAAATTCCTCAAACTTGTTCCTTTTTGAAAAACCTTCTGAGAACGCATATGACCTCTCCAAATTCCTCACAACTATACTCTGTTCACAGGTACTCATGTCTGCTGCTGAATCACTAGGTTCTCATCAACTTAACTCATTTGCAGCGTTCCTCGAAGAAAAATTGCATACTTCTTCAGAGAATTCGATTGTTCAAATTCCTCAACTGAAGAATATGGCAGACGGTAAGAAGCCACAGAAAGGAGGAAAGAGGCCTGAGGTCATGACTGCATTTGAAATACCTGAGGACATCTATGCTAACTATTGCACACCTGATGAGGCCAAGTTCGGAAAGGAGAACAAAAATCAGTGCAAGGTGCACATACAGAGGATTGAAAGGAGATGGGCAAGAGAATGGAGGGAGTACAGGTATGTTACACCAAAGTATATGAAAAATTCGCACTAAATCCTCCATGCCCAAGAGCTCCATTGGCACCTGGCCAAGAAGCTGATCCCACCAGCATCAAGCGTGGTGAGGATTTTCCTGAAGAATGGGTCAAGCGCCAAGCCAAGTTGGCGAGACAAGCAAAAGAAGCAGTGAGGAAATTCAATGAAGACTCTGCTACTGCTGCTGCCACTGAGTCCCCTGACAAGCCTAGGAAATCAATGGCAAAGAAGCCCGCGCACAAGCCAAGTGCTTCAACAACTGTGCCCTCACGGCCAAATTCCTCAGCAATGCCCTCACGGCCAGAATCTTCAAAGCCCTCACGGCCAGTTCCTCATGCTGCTCCTGCTCCTCCCAAGTCCTTAGCAGCTCCTCCAAAGTCCTCAACACATGTCTATCTGGCCACGTGCCAAAGGACTACAGGCATCTCTATTTCCTCTGGTGTCTCAGCGAGTTCCTCAGCTGCACCAAATTTTTCATCAGGCCCCACACTGCTGAAGACAAAGGCAACGTCTGGTCGAGGTCCTCGGCCACGTCCAAAGAAGAAACAGGTTGCCTTCCAAGTGCCATCTGACGATGAAGCTGATGATGATGAACTTTGCAGAAATCATCAGAGATAGACAAGAAAGGTCCGCTAGAGCCAAAGGAACACCCGTGCCACTGCTTTTGGATCCTAAGATGATCCTCGATTACATTGATCTTTGGCACAAGGATCCAGACACCCCTATGCCTGATTTTCATTTGACTCCTAGCCAAAGTCACATGCTGACCCATTTCATCTCTGAAGAGAAATGGAAATTTGAGAAGGCTAGGCAGATCAAGAAGGCTCAGTTCAGGAAAGAGAAGTTCCTGAGGAAAAACGTTGTCAAAATGACAACTGATGAACTCCTCAAGATCCAGTCTGAAATCAAAGCCCTCAGCGATGACTTCGATGCTTATTATGCTGATTCGCAAGGAGCCAAAGTCAGATTTGTCAACCTGACTAAGAAGTTCACCAATGTTGCACCTCCAACGCAACAAGAAGTTCCTCAGGCTGGAGCCTCTGCTCAGCCTACTGAAGAACATGCCAGCATCGCTGATGATTTTCAGCCTGCTGAAGAAAATGCTAGTTCCAGGGCTGATGACTCCATCCCAGCCGCTGAAGAAATTGCCAGGGCATTTACTAGTGGTGCGCCTGAAGAAACTGTAGAAGTCAGGACAACTGCATCAGTTGCGCCTGAGGAAATTCAAACAGATTCCTCAGCTCCTCCCGTGCCTACACCAACTCCTATCCTTCCATCTGTATCAGATGTGAAGAAGACCAAGGCTGCAAAGCGAGCTGCAGTGAAGAAAAGGAAAGCATCAGCTGCTTCAGAATCTTCAGCTCCAAAGAAGATGAAGCCTATGACCAGCTCGTTTGAACATCCGATTGATGCTGTTCCGATTTCCACCATGCCATCAAAGGACCTTGTTACTTTTGGTGAAGAATATGTGATCCCTAGCGGATCTGATGAAGAAAATCATTCTTCTGCTTCGTCAGAGCAGATTGATGAAGAAATTGAAGTGGATGGGATCCCTTCACCACCTGTTGTTTCCTCGCCAATGCCTCAGTTCACAGCTGAAGAGGCTGGCATTGAAGAAATTGAAGATGAAGACGTGGATATTGGATGCACTACGCCTGTGATGAATGATGACTTTTGGGAAAGTCAGCATCCCAATTCTCCACTCTTCACCCCAATACAACAAATACCTCAGTCCCCTGCACCAACCATTCAACTGGACTCTGAAGAAACTCATCCCATCTCGTCTGTGCATGAAGAAATTCCAGCCACTAGTGCTGAAGAAACTGCTGCTACTGATTCTTTGAACACGCAGACTGCAAATGAAGAGGAACCAGAAAATCCTCAGCCTGAAGAACCTAAGATTGCGATTCCTGAGGTAGTGATGCAACTCACTGACACTCCTCTGCCAAAACCAAAGGATCCATTCTCGCGCAAGCAAAAGTTCAAGGCTGAAGACTTCTTTGGCGAGCATGTTTTCTTCACTGATTACAACCCTTATGATTCTGCTCGCATAAGGAAGAGGCATTTTTGGACTGCTAGTCAAGCCAACTTTTATTCCTCTGTGCTATTCGACAAAGACAAAGTCTTCGATCATGCACACATTCCTCATGTGGACATGGAATCTCTGCCAGGCTTCGAGCCAATCCTCAGCGTTCTTCACGATGCTGGATTGCTGAATTTCTGCACTGACATCTGTGATTGGAATGAAGAACATCCTTCAATTCTATGCGATGCTGCACATCACAGGAAATTCCGAAGATGTGAACACATGGGTGCTGGACTGGATGTCAGAAAATACTCACTACAAGGCACCAGCAACTGAATTGCTTCGTGCCCTCCCACTCAGTCCTCCCCTTGATGGTGCGTGTTGCATCTACAATGAACCTGAGCTTACAAATCATTACATGCAAGTGCCGCTGAAGCCTTTGAAGCCAGGGTAGGCCCCTCGAACCAAATTCCTCGTCAAGGAATTACTGTATGTGCCTCGGACTGTCTATCGCATTCTTACGAAGACAATGAGTCCTATCAAAGGCCATGACTCAAATGATGAAGAAGTCATTGGCATCATGAAGAATATGCTTTTCAATATCATTCATGGCGTTCCCGTCAACTTCCATGATTTCTTCATGAGGACTCTGGCGAATATTGCTATGTCACCATTTGAGCTGAAGCCTTATGCACCATGGATTATGAGGTTCATCAGGACAAGGTCTTCACTCAATTACAAGGCTGATACTCTGAACCACTGCAGTTACTTGCCTCCGATTGAAGTCCTCAAACGGACATTTTCCTCAGCTGATGACAAAGGCAAGGCAACTGCTGTGATAGATGAAGGCATTCGTCCATTGGATGGTCAATTTCGCAAGGCTGCATCCTACTCCACCAATGATGACTCTGCCACACATGACTCTGCCGCCAACAACTCTGCCAAGCAAACTCCTCAAGCCACAGCACCCAAGGTGATGACTGATCGTGAGTTACTCCTCACTCTTCATCAGAAAGTTGATCGCAATCATAAATGGGTCAAGCATCAGTTTGGTTCAATTCTTCACAACATGAACTCAACACACAATGCAGTGAAGAAAAACCAATACTACCTCCATGAAACCTTCAACCGTACCTGGGCTGTTCTATCTCATGTCTACAGCGCAGAAGATCTGAAGAAAATGGGTCTCAAGGAAGAATTTGACTGGTCTGCACCTCCACCGAAGAAATACAAGAAGGTCAAGGTTCCTTCCTTGGTAGCTAGCTCCTATTCTTCATCGCGCGACACTGATGAAAATGAAGACTTGGACGACACTGCGGCAGGCCCTACTACAACAACCACCCCGACAACGCTGGCGCTCCTCCATCAACTTGATATTCTTCAGGGGCGTTAGTCCTCAGTTTCGATCCTTTTGGTCATTCGATGACAAAGGGGGAGAAATTTGAGTTAGTCTTCAAGCGGGTCTATTATATGGGCGTTTTTTTTTTGCTAAGTTACAACTCTCGCTCTTCTGAAACTTTTATTGGATCGAGTTGTAATCTTAAACCCGATGGTGCTCTGATACTTTTGATGTGTTCCTCTGCATGCTTATTCTTCATTATATGTTAATACACGCATGCTGAATTACATCAGTCACCATATTTCATCATGCATTTCAAATTCATCATATCATATGTCAAATGCGTGTATGAATTACAAGATATAGGGGGAGATCTCCATGATTCAACTCTTCAAATGTGCATTGCCTCAAAAGCAAATTCCTCACTATGCACATCTTCAGGGGGAGTTCTTCTATATCTTGCAATCAAATTCCTCAATATCAGTATTTACACTTCATATGTTTATCCCCGTTGAAAACTTAACCTATATTGTCATCAATCACCAAAAAGGGGAGATTGTAAGTGCATCTAGTGCCCCTTAGTGATTTTGGTGTATTGAAGACTTATAGGTTAAGGGACTAATGTGTTTATGAGTGTACACAGGTCTATAAGTCTATGAGGAGTTTGATATTTACAGAGAAAGTCGACCCCTAAGAACGAAGTTCTTCAACTGAACACTTTGATATTCTGAAGACTTTCTGAAGACTTTGAAAGTGAAGAAATTGGTGCGACCTTGAAGACTTGGTATTCATTTGAGGAACATGAAGCGTGAAGACTTTTGTTTTCGTAGTTTCGTTTTCTCTTTCTTGAGTCATAGGAAACACCATACTGTTAAAGGGGGTCGAGGAAATACTAAGGAAAAATTTCCATCTGATGCTCAACTCAAAATCCTACACCTACCAATCCCTTCGAGTGAAGCCATTGGAAACCTCATACAGTTTAGTCAATTTCTTTAGTGACAGAGACGAAGTTCTTCTGGTCGCTGAGGAATTTGTTCTGAATGAGGAGTTAGGAATTCGCCAGTGCGAATTGCCTACACAGTGAGGAACATGATATCCCTGAGGAATTTGAGAGTCAAATTTCCGACCATTGTTGTGCTGCGCGCCAGCTGTTCCAAAATATCTTATCCACCTAATGGTCATATCATTGAAGGGCATTTATGTCTTATCATGTTGGGCTGCTCCCTAGGCTATAAATAGCCGCCCCCTACAACCACTAGCTGGTTGGCTGCTCCGAGAGAAACTAACACTTGTCATTTGAGAGCATCCCATCCTTCGAGGACTTTGAGTGAAAATCATCGAGTGAGGAAAACCCAAACCCAAACACATACAAACCCAAAGTGATTGAGCATCACTGAAGAGATTGATCCTGCATGGATCCGATGCTTGTTACCTTTGAAGACTGTGCTTCTTCGAGACGGTTAGGCGTCATGGTCTAGAGCATCCAAGAGGAATTGTGGATCGCCGAGTGACCGAGTCTGTGAAGGTTTGGAAGTCGCCTGAAGACTTACCACGAGTGATTGGACGAGGTCTGTGTGACCTTAGTTCAAGGAGAATACAGTGAGGACTGGGTGTCCTGAGCTGCGTGCTCAGCGACGGGGTGTCCGGGACTGTGTGGCCTCGAGTTTAAATACTCAGCCGCTCCAACCAAACGTACAATTGAGACAGCAGTTGGAACTGGTCGACCAAATCATTGTCTTCACCAACCTTACTGGTTCTATTTCCTCAACTCATTCATGTCCTCATTACTGTGTTGAGTGTTTGTTCATATCTGTGTTTGAAGACTTTGACTGAAGACTTTCTCAATTTCCTCAATTCAATTTCTTCAGTCTGTTTGTCTTCATCTTGTGTTATCCTGTGATTACGCTTTCTGTACTCTGTGATTGTCTTCATTTCATCATGATGACCATGCCTGTATTTTGTTATGCTTACTTCTGAGTACTTATTCCGCTGCAAGTAGTTCTTCGCTAAGGAATTTCCTCACCGGCAAATTCCTCAGTGAAGAATTCATAAAAATCGCCTATTCACCCCCCTGTAGTCGATATAACGCACTTTCATAAGTGAAGATCAATGAGTAGCCGAATAATTATGCAACTATGTGAAGGCTCTCTAACATTTAAGAATTTCAGATCTTGATACTTTATTCAAACAGCAAGCAAAGCTAAAGAAAATAAAATAATGCTCCAAGCAAAACACATATCATGTGGTGAATAAAAATATAGCTCCAAGTAAAGTTACCGATGAACGAATACGAAAGAGGGGATGCCTTCCGGGGCATCCCCAAGCTTAGGCTCTTGGTTGTCCTTGAATATTACCTTCGGTTGCCTTGGGAATCCCCAAGCTTAGGCTCTTGCCACTCCTTATTCCATAGTCCATCGAATCTTTACCCAAAACTTGAAAACTTCACAACACAAAACTTAACAGAAAACTCGTAAGCTCCTTTAGCGAAAGAAAACAAAACACCACTTCAAGGTACTGTAATGAACTCATTCTTTATTTATATTGGTGTTAAACCTACTTTATTCCAACTTCTCTATGGTTTATAAACTATTTTACTAGCCAGAGATTCATCAAAATAAGCAAACAACACACGAAAAACAGAATATGTCAAAAACAGAACAGTCTGTAGTAATCTGTAACTAACGCAAACTTTTGGAACTGAAAAAATTCTAAAATAAATTGGTGGACCTGAGGAATGTGTCTAGTAATCATATTCAAAAAGAATCAACTAAATATCACTCTCCAGTAAACAGTTGAAGCTAATCTCGTGAGCGCTAAAGTTTCTGTTTTTTACAGCATGATCATAAAGACTTCACCCAAGTCTTCCCAAAGGTTCTACTTGGCACAAACACTAATTAAAACACAAAACCACATCTAAACATAAGCTATATGGATTATTTATTACTAAACAGAACCAAAAAGCAAGAAACTAAAATAAAATTGGGTTGCCTCCCAACAAGCGCTAACGTTTAATGCCCCTAGCTAGGCATGATGATTTCAATGATGCTCACATAAAGGATAAGATTTGAAACATAAAGAGAGTATCATGAAGAATATGACTAGCACATTTAAGTCTAAAAAACTTCCTATGCATAGGGATTTTGTGAGCAAACAACTTATGGGAACAAGAATCAACTTGCATAGGAAGGTAAAACAAGCATAACTTCAAAACTTTAAGCACATAGAGAGGAAACTTGATATTATTGCAATTCCTACAAGCATATTTTCCTCCCTCATAATAATTTCCAGTAGCATCATGAATGAATTCAACAATATAACAAGAACCAAAAGCATTCTTTTCATGATATACAAGCATGGAAAATTTACTACTCTCCACATAAGCAAAATTCTTCTCATTCGGGATAGTGGGAGTATCATAAGAGACTTGAATACTATAAATTGTTTCCACATTAAAAGATTAATGTTCAGAAAAAGGGTAATCACAATCATGACAAGTTTTATAAATACAATCATCACTACTTTTTATAGCATAAGTTTCATCACAATAATCATCATAAGTAGCAACTTTGTTCTCATCATAATCGATTGAAACCTCTTCCAACATAGTGGATACGTCACTAAATAAAGTCATGACCTTTCCAAATCCACTTCCATAAATATTATAAGATTCAACATCCTCCAAAATAGTGGGATCATTACTTCCTAAATTTGACACTCTTCCAAACCCACTTTCATCAATATAATCATCATAGGTATAAGGCATGCTATCATCATAACAACTTTGCATATCAAAACTTGAGAGGCTAAAAATATCATCTTCATTAAACATAGCATCCCCAAGCTTGGGACAAACATTAATTGTAGCAAATATATTCTCAAATATGTCATCCTCATCAAACATAGCTTCCCCAAGCTTGGGCCTTTTCATATCATAAGCATAATTACTCTCATCATTAATAGTATGGATAGCACCAATAGTATAGCAATTATCATAATCTTCCAAGCAAGTGCCAAAAATATTTTCAAGATCATAAGAAGTATCATTATCTTCCCAATCATAATCATCACAACAAGCAATAGGCATAACGAGATCATCATCAAGTGCATCATCTTCCACAATTATTTTTGATTCATTTTCATGAGGCACAACAATAATAGGAGCAACTTTATTTGGGAGAGATATCTTTTTACCTCTCTTCCTTTTTATTTTGTTCTTCTTCACCTCATGTGTGGGTTCAATCCTCTTTATGGAGCTCCTTATTAATAAGACTGGTTGAATAGAAGGCTCCTCCTCGTTACCTGATTCATCACAAGAAATAATAGGAGGATATTGGGAAGTCTCTTCCCTTTCATTAGTATTCTCTTCATCCTCTATTTGTTTTCTTTCCTTTATATAATTGGCAATATAAGGTTTTTCTATACAATTCACCGCACAATACATATAAATCTTCTCTAGATCAAAATCAAGAAATCTATCGAGATTAAATTTTGGGATACCCTCAGTTATACGTTTCATTTCTTCATACCCCAAAAGAAGGCTAAGCTCTTTATGATGCTCAAGGGTAATCAAATTATCACAATATTTGCACACGACTTGATCATGAAACAAATAGCATTGGAGCTTCAAATGACCATGTTCATTGCAAAGTTCACAAGGGGCGTGATAAATGTTGAATCTTTCAGCACAATCATCAAGACTTTCTTGCAACAATTTAGTTTCTAAGTACCTATGCCTCTTGCAATACATATCTTCCCTATTTGGTGTGTACTTGCAAACCCAATGCACTCCACAAAAATTGACATGTTTATAGGAGGCATTTTCATCATAACTAGTGCAATCATCATTAGCATCATGGGTATTCAAAGAATTCATACTAACAACATTGCAATCATGCTCATCATTCAAAGATTTAGTGCCAAACATTTTATAGATTTCTTCCTCTAGCACTTGGGCACAATTTTCCTTTCCATCATACTCACGAAAGATATTAAAAAGATGAAGCGTATGAGACAAACTCAATTCCATTTTTTTGTAGTTTTATTTATAAACTAAACTAGTGATAAAAAAGAAACTAAAAGATTCAATTGCAAGATCTAAAGATATACCTTCAAGCACTCACATCCCCGGCAAAGGCGCCAGAAAAGAGCTTAGTTGACGGGTTGTGAGTGCCGCTTACCTAGCCTCCCCAGCAACGGCGCCAGAAAAGAGCTTGATGTCTACTACACAACCTTCTTCTTGTAGACGTTGTTGGGCCTCCAAGTGCAGAGGTTTGTTGGACAGTAGAAAATTTCCCTCAAGTGGATGACCTAAGGTTTATCAATCCGTGGGAGGCGTAGGATGAAGATGGTCTCTCTCAAACAACCCTGCAACCAAATAACAAAGAGTCTCTTGTGTCCCCAACACACCCAATATAATGGTAAATTGTATAGGTGCACTAGTTCGGCGAAGATATGGTGATACAAGTGCAATATGGATGATAGATATGAGTATTTGTAATCTGAAAATATAAAAACAGCAAGGTAGCAAGCGATAAAACTGAGCGTAAAAGGTATTGCAATGCTAGGAAACAAGGCCTAGGGTTCATACTTTCACTAGTGCAAGTTCTCTCAACAATAATAACATAGTTTGATCATATAACAATCCCTCAACATGAAAAAAAGAGTCACTCCAAAGTCACTAATAGCGGAGAACGAACGAAGAGATTATGGTAGGGTACGAAACCACCTCAAAGTTATTATTTCCAATCAATCCATTGGGATATTCCTATAAGTGTCACAAACAACCCTAGAGTTCGTACTAGAATAACACCTTAAGACACAACTCAACCAAAACCCTAATGTCACCTAGATACTCCATTGTCACCTCAAGTATCCGTGGGCATGATTATACGCTATGCATCACACAGTCTCAGATTCATCTATTCAACCAACACATAGAACCTCAAAGAGTGCCCCAAGTTTCTACCGGAGAGTCAAGACGAAAACATGTGCCAACCCCTATGCATAGGTTCCCAAGGTCACGAAACTCGCAAGTTGATCACCAAAACATACATCAAGTGAATCAATAGAATACCCCATTGTCACCACGGGTATCCCACGCAAGACATACATCAAGTGTTCTCAAATCATTAAAGACTCAATCCAATAAGATTACTTCAAGGGGAAAACTCAATCCATTACAAGAGAGTAGAGGGGGAGAAACATCATAAAATCCAACTATAATAGCAAAGCTTGTGATACATCAAGATCGTGCCAAATCAAGAACACGAGAGAGAGAGAGAGAGAGATCAAACACATAGCTACTAATACATACCCTCAGCCCCGAGGGTGAACTACTCCCTCCTCGTCATGGAGAGCGCCGCGATGATGAAGATGGCCACCGGTGAGGGATCCCCCCTTCGGCAGGGTGCCAGAACTGGGTCTCGATTGGTTTTTGGTGGCTAGAGAGGCTTGCGGTGGCTGAACTCCCGATCTATTCTGTCCCCAGAAGTTTTTAGGGTATATGGAGTTTTATAGGCGGAAGAAGTACGTCGGTGGACTTCCGGGCTGTCCACGAGGCAGGGGGCGCGCCCTAGGGGGTGAGCGCGGCCCCCACCATTGTGGACAGCCCGGGACTCCCCTGGTGCAGCTCCGGTACTCTATGGGCTTCTTCTGGTCCAAAAATAAGTTTCGTGGAGTTTCAGGTCAATTGGACTCCGTTTGATATCCCTTTTCTTCGAAACACTGAAATAGGTAAAAACAGCAATTCTGGGCTGGGCCTCCGGTTAATAGGTTAGTCCCAAAAATAATATAAAAGTGGATAACAAATCCCAATAATCATTCTAAACAGTAGATAATATAGCATGGAGCAATCAAAAATTATAGATACGTTGGAGACATATCACACACCTTGGGCCCCAGGGCTACTGTCGGCGTTCTAGGAACGGGGATCCCCAGACTTGCCTGCCTGTGGCCCACAGCGCGGCCAATCCAGCAGGCCATATGGCCCATCTTCATCAACAAGGCATCCAAGACCCTCGCGAGGGTCCAAGCCTCGCGAGGCGGACGATGCAAGACCTCCTCTGGAGTAGCCTAGCCAGGCAGGCTCACGAGGAGCGGAGATATAAAGGCGGGGCAAACCTCATGAGGCTCTCGTGACGTAAGCCATGATGAACGACACTAGGCGGGCGCCAGGCGGGCGCCAACGTGCGCGCAACGTTCTTATTTCGTCTTTGGTGCTAAGGAGGCCAGCGTGGGCGAGGAGTACCGAGGCATCAGGCAAAGGTTGCTATATTGGTACAACCAGACCAAGACCAGGAGGACGGCGAGACGGAGGTCATCGTGGAGCCCGAGGCAGCGTCACCACTAGAGCTTTTCACAGGCGAAGACAGCTTTTGTCAGGATAGCTTGTACTAGCTGTCCCCCTTCAAATTTGCCCGCCGTTGCTGGCTCCCTTCCCGCTCGATATTTGGGAAGAGGACCAGGGCCTATATAAGTAGAGCTAGCCACCATAGTAGAGGCATCTCATCTTAGCTTGATCCAACCCGATCGAGAGCCTACTCAAAAGAACACCTCAACCTCAGGAGGCTGTTCTTCCCTTGTACTTTTCATCATCAGCCCTAGAGGCAATCCACCACCACCACACTGGAGTAGGGTATTACACCACAACGGTGGCCCGAACTAGTATAAACATCATGTCTTTCCGTGTTGCGAGTTTGTCCGCGAGATCTTAGCGAGCTAGGGCGTAGATCGGTAGGAAGGAAAGACTTCGCGCGCACCCCAGTGTTCGAACCTTAAGGGTTTGCCGGAACCCCACATCCAACAAATGTGTTCGTCGAACATCTCCATTCCTCCTCAGCTCAAGAGGATCCCTTCACCAAAGAACCTCCTCAGCCGATAAGTCCCTCTAACCCAACTGTAATCGAGGTCCCTGCTGTCATTGACTTTGTTATGGAGATCCTGGTAATTACGCCCGACTAGATAGTGGCATACATTGCACATTTACTGAAACAAGAACTCCTAGAAGACGAAATCGGACCACGTCAGATTGGTCGCAGATCCAAGGCGTTCACTGTGATAAATGGAAAACTGTACAAGGAAAGTGTCACTGGCATGGCTCAATGATGTATTTCTCCAGAAGAAGGCCAGCTGATCCTAGAAGAGATTTACTCGGGGACTTGTGGCTATCACGCGTCCTCCCGGACCATTGTAGCCAAAGCGTATCGAGTTGGTTTTTACTGTATGTGTGCCAATGAAGCCGACAAAGAGATCGTCAAGCACTTAAATGGCTGTCAGTTCTATGCAAACATGTCCCATAAACCTGCATCCGCCTTGAAGACCATTCCACTCGGCTGGCCGTTCACTGATATGTCTCCGAGTATCTATAATTTTTGATTGTTCCATGCCAATATTCTACAACTTTTACATACTTTTGGCAATTTTTTATACTATTTTTGGAACTAACATACTAATCAAGTGCCCAGTGCCAGCTCATGTTTGTTGCATGTTTTTTGTTTCGCAGAAAATCCATATCAGACGGAGTCCAAACGAGATAAAAACTTACGGAGATTGTTTTTGGAATATATGTGATTTTTGAGAAAAAGAATCAACTCAAGATGATGCCCGAGGGGCCCACAAGGACGGAGGGCGCGCCCCTGGTCCTTGTGGCCACTCCGTAAGGCGGTTGGTGCCCTTCTTCTGGCGCAAGAAAGCTAATATCCGGATAAAAGTTGTGTAAAAATTCAGCCCAATTGGAGTTACGGATCTCCGGGAATTTAAGAAATGGTGAAAGGCCAGAATATGGGAGCGCATAAACACAAGGAAACACACACACACACACACACACACACACAGTGAGAGAGAGAGAGAGAGAGAGAGAGAGAGAGAGAGAGATCCAATCTCGGAGGGGCTTCCGCCCCTCCGCCTCCATGGAAGCCAAGGACCAGAGGGGAAACCCTTCTCCCATCTAGGGGGAAGGTCAAGGAAGAAGAAGAAGAAGAAGAAGGCCTCTCTCCCCCTCTCCCCCGGTGGCGCCGGAACACCGCTGGGGCCATCATCATGACCGCGATCTACAACGACAACTTCACCACCGTCATCACCAACTCTCCCCCGTCTATGCAGCGGTGTAACACCTCTTCTCCCCAATGTAATCTCTACTTAAACATGGTGCTCAATGCTATATATTATTTCCCAATGATGTATGGCTATCCTATAATGTTTGAGTAGATCTGTTTTGTCCTATCAGTTCAGTGATGATCGTGATTGGTTTGAGTTGCATGTTTTATTATTAGTGATGTCCTATGGTGCTCTCCGTGTCGCGCAAGCGTGAGGGATCCCTGCAGTAAGGTTTGCAATATGTTCATGGTTTTCTTATTGTCTGCATTGCGTGAGTGAGAGAAACACAAACACGGATAAGTGGGTTATGGCGTATGGCAATAAAGAGGACTTGATACTTTAATGCTATGGTTGGGTTTTACCTTAATGATCTTTAGTAGTTATGGATGTTTGCTAGAGTTCCAATCATAAGTGCATCTGATCCAAGAAGATAAAGTATGTTAGCATATGCCTCTCCCTCATATAAAATTGTAATAATGATTGCCGGTCTAGTTATCGATTGCCTAGGGACAAATAACTTTCTCGTGACAAAAAGGTCTCTACTAAAACTAACTTAGTTGTGTCCTTATCTAAATAGCCCCTATATTTTATTTACGTGCTCTTTGTTATCTTGCAAACCTAGCCTACAACACCTACAAAGTACTTCTAGTTTCATACTTGTTCTAGGTAAAGTGAACGTTAAGCATGCGTAGAGTTGTATCGGTGGTCGATAGAACTTGAGGGAATATTTGTTCTACCTTTAGCTCCTCGTTGGGTTCGACACTCTTACTTATCGAAAGAGGCTACAACTGATCCCCTATACTTGGGGGTTATCAAGACCTTTTTCTGGCGCTGTTTCTGGGGAGCAATAGTGTGGGGTGAATATTCTCGTGTGTGCTTGTTTACTTTATCACTGAGTAGTTTTTATTTTCTGTTCTAAGTTGTTTTCTATCTTTAGTTATGGGTATGAAACGAAAAATACCAAAAAAATAGTTGTACCTACTAAACCAATGGTTGAAGAACCACCCAAAATCTAACATACTACTGAAGCTTTCTACTTGGATCATCTTCGATCCGTATGTGCTCGTGTTGAAACCCCAACTAGGTTAGTTGAGGGCAAATCTTTAGATGAGCATGCTTGTTATGTGTGAAACTGCTTATCTCTTTAACTGGATAAAATTCATCGTTTGCAATGCTATGCTTGGAATTTATGTGAAATATATGATGGTACTTGTTGTTCTTATGACCCTAAGAAACACCTTCCCTACCAATGTGAGTTTAATGATAATGGAATCGTATCTTTGTATGCTAAGGGTGTTTATAATTACTATGATGTTCAACAAATTGAAGAATTTGTTTCTTTTAAGGGTGCTTATGAAATTGCTTCTTTGATTGAAAATTATGATGCTACTCTTTAGAAATCTGAAATTTTTTCCATATTTAAATATTGTTATGATAATTATGCTTCTAGTGCCTATGTTAAACCATATATTGAGGACTCCTCCGCTGTCCAAGAAGAGATTAACATTTTGCAGGATTCTATGGAAGAAGAAATTGATGAAACTATGAGCTCATTGGATGAAGAGATGATGAGGAGAGCGAAGAACAAAAGGAGGAAGAGTGGATTAGCTACCCGTGCCCACCTTCTAGTGAGAGTAACCCTCCAACTAATACATTGTTTAATGTCCCTTCGTTCTTACCGAAGGATGAATGCTATGATAATTGCTATGATCCCGTTGATTCATTTGAAATATCCCAGTTTGATGAACTTGATAATTGCTATGCTTGTGACCAAGATGCCAATATGAATTATGCTTATGGAGATGAACTTGTTATAGTTCCTTATGTTAAGAATGAAATTGTTGCTATTACACCCACGCTTGATAGTCCTATTATCTTTTTGAATTCTCCAAACTACACTATATCGGAGAAGTTTGCACTTATTAAGGATTACATTGATGGGTTACATTCTAGCACTACACATGATGATTTTGATGAATATAAAATATGCATGTGCTTTCTGCTCCTACTTGCAATTATTATGAGAGAGGAACTACATCTCCGCCTCTCTATTTTTCCAACATGAAAGAATTGCAAGAAATTGCTTATATTATGCATTGGCCTTTACTTGATGTGCATGAATTGTTCTTGTATGACATGCCGATGCATAGGAAGAGAGTTAGACTTTGTCATTGCATTATTTATGTTTCTTTGTGCTCATTACTAAATCACAAATCATCGTTAATTAAAATTGGCTTTGATATACCTTAGGATCTGGGTTGATTCATTACTTGAGCACTTTATGCCTAGCTTAATGGCTTTAAAGAAAGCGCTGCCAGGGAGACAACCCGGAAGTTTTAGAGAGTCATTTATTTCTGTTGAGTGCTTTTACAAAGTTTAAAAACAAAAAAATATATAGATGGGAACTTAAAAACTTTTTCACAAAGAGAAGCGATTAGAAGTTATGCATTGGAGAAGTGAGGGTCGACCTTGAACACTTGTGTTCATGCTCATGCAAACAATGTAGAATTTTTCATGAAGATTCTCACAAAACTAATTATCCCCTTGTACAATTCCATTGTATTATAAAAATAATATGCCAAGATTTGCCTTTAGGATGATTAGATTGCTTGTTTGGTTTGTGCGGTGCAAAAACAGAAACTTTGGCTGTAGTGCGTGATTTTACAATTTTTACTGGAAAGTCAAACGCTTCTGAAACTTTTTGCACAGTACTTCTATACAAATTTTTTATTTTTTATTAATTTTTCAGAATTTTTGGAGTTACAGAAGTATGGTTGATGTTCAGATTACTACAGATTGTCCTGTTTAAGACAAATTCTCTTTTTGATGCTTTGTTTTGCTCGTTTTGATGAAACTATCGATTGTATCGGTGGTATAATCCATGAAAAATTTATATTACCGTAGCTACAATGAAAAAACAAAATATGAATGAGTTTGCAACAATACTTAAAGTGGTAATTTGCTTTTTATACTAACGGATCTCACGAGGGTTTTGTTAAGTTTTGTGTGATTGAAGTTTTCAAGTTTTGGGTGAGATCACGATGGATGAAGGAATAAGGAGTGGCAAGAGCCTAAGCTTGGGGATGCCTGAGGCACCCCAAGGTAATATTCAAGGACTCCCAAGCAACTAAGCATGGCGATGCCCCGGAAGGCATCCCCTCTTTCTTCTAACAATCATCGGTAATTTTACTTGGAGCTATATTTTTATTCCTCACATGATATGCGTAAATCTTGGAGCATCGTGTGCTTTTTCTTTTTCTTTTAATAATGCACCATGCTGGTATAAGATGGTCCTTGGTTGATTTATAGAATGCTCTTTGCACTTCACTTATATCTTTTGAGTATGGCTTTATAGAATGCTTCATGTGCTTCACTTATATCATTTGAAGTTTGGATTGCTTGTTTCTCTACACATAGAAAACCGCCATTTCTAGAATGCTCTTTTGCTTCATTTATATTTGTTAGAGCATGGACATATCTTTTGTAGAAATAATTAAACTCTCTTGCTTCACTTATATCTATTTAGAGAGTTGACAGGAATTGGTCATTCACATGGTTAGTCATAAAATCCTACATAAAACCTGTAGATCACTGAATATGATATGTTTGATTCCTTGCAATAGTTTTGCGATATAAAGATGGTGATAGAGTCATGCTAGTGGGTAGTTGTGGATTGTAGAAATACTTGTGTTGAAGTTTGTGATTCCCGTAGCACGCACGTATGGTGAACCATTATGTAACAAAGTTGGAGCATGAGGTATTTATTGATTGTCTTCCTTATGAGTGGCGGTCGGGGACGAGCCATGGTCTTTTCCTACCAATCTATCCCCCTAGGAGAATGCGTGTAGTACTTTGTTCCGATGACTAATAGATTTTTGCAATAAGTATGTGAGTTCTTTATGACTAATGTTGAGTCCATGGATTATGCACACTCTCACCCTTCCACCATTGCTAGCCTCTCTAGTACCGCGCAACTTTCGCCGGTACCATAAACCCACCATATACCTTCCTGAAAACAGCCACCATACCTACCTATTATGGCATTTCCATAGCCATTCCGAGATATATTGCCATGCAACTCTCCACTGTTCCGTTTATTATGACACACATCATCATTGTCATATTGCTTTGCATGATCACGTAGTTGACATCATATTTGTGGCAAAGCCACCGTTCATCATTTTTTATATATGTCGCTCTTGATTCATTGCACATTCCGGTACACAGCTGGAGGCATTCATATAGAGTCATATCTTGTTCTAGTATTGAGTTGTAATTTTTGAGTTGTAAGTAAATAGAAGTATGATGATCTTCCTTTTTAGAGCATTGTCCCATGTGAGGAAATAAAAGAAGAAAGAAAGAAAGAAAAGAAAGAAAAGAAAAAATAAGGAGAAAGAAAAAATAAGGAACATTGTCCCATGTGAGGAAAAAAAGAGAAAAAAGGTGGGAAAAGGAGAAAGAAAAAAATGAGAGAAAATGAGAGAAGGAGCAATGTTACTATCCTTTTCCATACTTGTGCTTCAAAGTAGCACCATGATCTTCACGATAGAGAGTCTCCTATGTTGTCACTTTCATATACTAGTGGGAATTTTTCATTATAGAACTTGGCTTGTATATTCCAACGATGGGCTTCCTCAAAATGCCCTAGCTCTTCATGAGCAAACAAGTTGGATGCACACCCACTTAGTTTTCTTTTTGAGCTTTCATAAACTTATAGCTCTAGTGTATCAGTTGCATAGGAATCCCTACTCACTCATATTGATATCTATTGATGGGCATCTCCATAGCCCGTTAACACGCCTAGTTGATTTGAGACTATCTCCCTCTTTTTGTCTTCTCCACAACCACATTCTACTCCATCTATAGTGCTATGACCATGGCTCACGCTCATGTATTGCATGAAAGTTGAAAAGGTTTGAGAACATCAAAAGTATGAAACAATTGCTTGGCTTGTCATAGGGGTTGTGCATGATTTGGATATTTTATGTGATGAAGATGGAGCATAACCAGACTATATGATTTTGTAGGGATAACTTTCTTCGGCCATGCTATTTTGAAAAGACATGATTGCTTTATTAGTATGCTTGAAGTATTATTGTCTTCATGTCAAATGATAGACTATTGCTTTGAATCATTCGTGTCTTAATATTCATGCCATGATTAGATTATATGATCAAGATTATGATAGGTAGCATTCCACATAAAAAACTATCTTTTTATCATTTACCTACTTGAGGACAAGCAGGAACTAAGCTTGAGGATGCTGATACGTCTCCGTCGTATCTATAATTTTTTATTGTTCCATGCCAATATTCTACAACTTTTACATACTTTTGGCAACTTTTTATACTATTTTGGGGACTAACATATTGATCCAGTGCCTAGTGTCAGCTCCTGTTTGTTGCATGTTTTTTGTTTCTATCCACATCAGACGGAGTCCAAACGGGATAAAAACTTATGGAGATTATTTTTGGAATATATGTGATTTTTGGGAAAAAGAATAAACACGAGATGATGCCCGAGGGGCCCACAAGGACGGAGGGCGCGCCCAGGGGGTGGGGCGCGCCCCTCATGCTTGTGGCCACTCCATAAGGCGGTTGGTGCCCTTCTTCTGGTGCAAGAAAGCTAATATCCGGATAAAAATCATGTTAAAACTTCAGCCCAATCGGAGTTACGGATCTTCGGGAATTTAAGAACGGTGAAAGGCCAGAATCTGGGAGCGCAGAAACAGAAGGAAACATAGAGAGAGAGAGAGAGAGATCCAATCATAGAGGGGCTCCCGCCCCTCCGCTGCCATGGAAGCCAAGGACCAGAGGGGAAACCCTTCTCCCATCTAGGGGGGGAGGTTAAGGAAGAAGAAGAAGAAGGGGGCCTCTCTCCCCCTCTCTCCCGGTGGCGCCGGAACACCACCGGGGCTATCATCATGACTGTGATCTACACCAACAACTTCACCACTGTCATCACCAACTCTCTCCCACTCTATGCGGCGGTGTAACACCTATTCTCCCTACTGTAATCTCTATCTAAACATGGTGCTCAACGCTATATATTATTTCCCAATGATGTATGGCTATCCTATGATGTTTGAGTAGATCTGTTTTGTCCTATGGGTTCATTGATGATCTTGATTAGTTTGAGTTGCATGTTTTATTATTGGTGATGTCCTATGGTGCTCTCCGTGTCGCGCAAGCGTGAGGGGTCCTTGCTGTAGGGTTTGCAATATGTTTATGGTTTGCTTATTGTCTGTGTTGCGTGAGTGATAGAAACACAAACACGATAAGTGGGTTATGGCGTATGGGAATAAAGAGGACTTGATACTTTAATGCTATGGTTGGGTCTTATCTTAATGAACTTTAGTAGTTATGGATGTTTGCTAGAGTTCCAATCATAAGTGCATATGATCCAAGAAGAGAAAGTATGTTAGCTTATGCATCTCCCTCATATAAAATTGTAATAATGATTACCGGTCTAGTTATTGATTGCCTAGGGACAAATAACTTTCTTGTGACAAAAAGCTCTCTACTAAAACTAACTTAGTTGTGTCTTTATCTAAACAGCCCCTATATTTTATTTATGTGCTCTTATTATCTTGCAAACCTAGCCTACAACACCTACAAACTACTTCTAGTTTCATACTTGGTGTAGGTAAAGTGAACGTGAAGCGTGCGTAGAGTTGTATTGGTGGTCGATAGAACTTGAGGGAATATTTGTTCTACCTTTAGCTCCTTGTTGGGTTCGACACTCTTACTTATCGAAAGAGGCTACAACTGATCCCCTATACTTGGGGTTATCATTCACCGTGTGGTGATTGGACATGGTTGGACCGCTTAGAACACGCAGAAGCTGTTTCACTCATTTACTTCACTACAAAAAAAAGACACATCCGTGACCTTTTGGGCCGAACGAATTTTTTTTCTGTCATACATATGACACTTCTATGACGATAATTGTGACAAAACCCGGTATCATCATAGATGTGGTGGGCTCCTACTTCTATGACAAAAAAATCATGACAAAAAATGGGCTTTTCGTCCTGGGCGGGCCGGAGACGCAGCTGCATGACATTCTTTGGGCCGTCCATGACGGAAAAAACCGTGGTAGAAGCGAGGGGGAGAAATATTTCGGGGAGTTCTCGGTTACGGTGGGAGGTCGGGGGCCGAGCGATGCGCGTTTCTCTCGTACACGTACGCACGTGTGTGCGAGGCGTTGGCTCTAATTGAACCCGAGCGAGGCGTTGGGCTCTAACTGAACCCGGGCGATTGCACTGCAGGCCACGCGTTACTGAACCCGAGCGATCGATCGATGTCTGTTAACTGAACCCAATCGAGCGATTCCTGCACTACTGCTGCTAACTGAAGCCGATCGATGCTGCCTCTGGGATGAACAGTGAGCGTTGC
>NC_041393.1:551722343-551770969 GCF_002162155.2 Triticum dicoccoides | reverse complement strand
TGGATGAACAGTAGACGGTGGAGGGGTGCCTGTGGAGGGGTGGTTGAATAGGACCCCGTGGTGTGGAGGGCTGGATGAATAGTAGACGGTGGAGGGGTACCCGTGGAGGGTGGTTGAACAGGACCCCGTGGTGCGGAGGCCTGGATGAACAGTAGATGGTGGAGGGGTGCCCGTGGAGGGGTGGTTGAACAGTAGCCGGTGGAGTAGCGCGCGGTTTAGGATGGATGAACAGGAGCCCGTGGAGGCTGGAGGAGGTCGACGGTGGAGATGAACAGTACCCGTGGAGTCCCGTTTTGCGGTAAGCCACACCCCTCCCGATGAACAGGACCCCCGTTTCGACCGTAGGAGGTCCGTTTCGTCTATTTTGCGGTATGCCACACCCCTCCCGATCAATAGGACCCCCATTTCGACCGTAGGAGGTCCGTTTCCTCTGTTTTGCGATACGCCAGACCCCTCCCGATGAACAGGATCCTATTTCGGACGTGGCCGGTCGAACACAAGGCCGTTTCCTCCGTTCTGCGGTATGGCAGGCCTCGTTTCCATTGCCTATTCCGTCCAAGACCTCCTGATGAACACGACCATGCATTCCGTTCCGACCCAGCCGGTTGGCTCCCACGTGTTCCGTTGCCTCCCGATGAACACGACGCATTTCGTTGCCTCCCCATGAACACGACGCATTCCGTTGCCTCCCCATGAACACAACGACGATGTTGTTTCTCCGTTCCGACCCAGCCATGTCAATGAGACCTCGCCGTACGTATGCGCGAGTAGGCGTTCGAGACCCCGCCCTTATGTACACATACGTGGCCGTATTTTCTTTCTTGCACCCTGGCCGCTGTACGTACGTGTACATGCTACGTGCGTGCCTCTACTACGACATGTGCACGCCTCTACATCCACCAGTATATATGTACGTACACGTTCGCGACCAGAATGACAATGCTACGTACGCTTCGACCAGGTGGGTCCCGACTGGCAGGCACTTCCTTGCTTGCGAAGATGTAGATGGTGGGTCCCAGCAGTCAGGGGGCGAATCGTTTTTTTCCTGGACGCCCTTCCTTGCGTGTGAAGATGTAGCCAGTGGGTCCCAGCAGTCAGGGGGGCGAATTGTTTTTTTTGCTCGGACGCACTTCCTTGCGTGCGAAGGTGTAGCTGGTGGGTCCCAGCAGTCAGGGGGCGAATCGATTTTTTTTGCCCGGACGCACTTCCTTGCGTGCTAAGATGTTTTTTTCGCGAAATATGGTGGCCCGTCCTATGGGTCCCAGCAGTCAGGGGGAAATGTTTTTTTCGCGAAATACAGTGGCCCGTCTGGTGGGTCCCTACCGCTAGGTGGAGGAATAATTATTCTACACGTAATAAGGAGGCACTTCCTTGCTGCGGCCGTGGACCCAGCTGTCAGCCTCTCCACGTACAGTCCACGTTCGATGGAAGCCATTCCTCGACCACGTTGACCACACCGCACCGAGAGCACCAGGGCGGTGGACGACGGCAAGGCCTAGGAAGGGGATGACACAGAGCCGGGGAAGACGCGGCTGTGGATGCCCACGCATAGAGGAGTATGAGGGTTCACTCGTTCGGCTGCGGTGTGAGGCTGCCGTCACCGCAGAATAACAGGGGGTGTGGGTGCGTAGAGGGATGGCCTGGCAGCGGTGGGTGTAGTAGGGGGCGGTCAGGCCTCCGCGGCATCACAGCCGGCCACGGGCGGCAGGAGCAGGCGGCACGACCGGCGCTGCTTTGGGTGGCTGGAGCAAGAAGACCAGAGGTTGAAGAAGCACTACGGGTGTTGGATGGACATCGTACAGTCACTGGAGCTAGAATCGTTCATATATTGACTAAAGTTGACAAAGGCCTCCGTCCCAGTCAACTTAGTAGGCCCACAAGTCAGCCTCCCGCCAAGGTGGGTCCTAGCTAGCAGGGGGGTATTAATTTTTTTGTGCGTAATAAGGAGGCACTTCCGGTGGGTCCGAGCTGACAGCGGGGGGAACGTTTTTTCGCAAAATACGGTGGCCCGTCCTGTGGGTCCCAGCAGTCAGGGGGAAATGTTTTTTTCATGAAATACTGGTGGCCCATCCGGTGGGTCCCTGCTGTCAGGTGGAGGAATAATTATTTTCCACGTAATAAGGAGGCACTTCCTTGCGGCTGCCATGGACCCAGCTATCAGCCTCTCCATGTACAGTACTCTTCCGATGGAAGTCGGTCGTTGACCACATTGACCATGTTGCGCCGAGAGCACCATGGCGGTGGACGACGGCGAGGCCTAGGAAGGGGACGATGCGGAGCCGGGGAAGACGCGGCAGTGGAAGCCCGCGCGAAGAGGAGTACGAGGGTTCACTGGTTCGGCTGCAGTGTGAGGCTGCCGTCGCCGTAGACTAACAGGGGTGTGGGTGAGTAGAGGGATGCCCTGGCCAGCGGTGGGAGTAGTAGGGGGCGCTGAGTCCTGTGCGGTAGCACAGCCGACCACGGGAGGCGGGAGTATGCGGTCCCACCGGTGCTGCTTTGGCGGCTGGAGCAAGAAGATCAGAGATTGAAGAAACAGGACGGCCGTTGGATTGACATCCAACGGTTACGTCTGCTAGAATCGTTTGTTGACGTATATAATAACTAAAAAAATCTTGCATACGCGTCAACTAAACAGGCCCACAAGTCAGACCACTCCCCCCTTTTTTAATAATTTATATATAGCTCATGGCAACTTCTTATGTAATTGCCAATTTGTCATCTGTTTTTATATTTACAACCCATTTCATATTACTTTCAAGATTTGCAGGTGTCTTGAAAGAGTTGCAGCCCATCAGGGCGTAGAAAAATAAGTAGGCCTGGATTGGGTATTCTTCAGAAAAAATAAACTGGGCTCATTTTCACAAAAAAAATAGCTGGGCTGGTCACATGGTGAACATAAAATATAAGCCTGGGCTAGACGGGCCACAGCCCAGTTCAAACCCTGCTCCGTCTCAACAATACCAAAAAAAATACTACTCGAGTAGCTACGTCCCAGGTGTCAGCCGATCTTGTGTTGTTCTCTTGTCTATTAACTATATAAGCTCACAATGTCGTGGGTCCCAGATGTCAGGAAAACACTAGGAGGAAGCATTTTATTTTTACATACGCTGACGTGGTGGGCCCCTACTGTCATCCTCTCCATGTAATTCTACCTATTCCTGTTGTTTGTTGACCATGTTGACAACGCGAGAGGGCGGCGTCGTGGCGAGCACACAAAAGCGCACGGAGGACGTCGGCGTTAACGATTTAGGAGACGGTGGGGCGGCGATGAGTGCGCTGAGGCGCAGCCAGCCGTGGGAGGCGGAAGTAGGCGGCCCCGCTGGCGCTGGTTTGGTTTTGGCGGATGGAGGAAGACAGGACTGAAGAAACACGACAGACTATAAAAGCAGCAGGAGTACTTAACAACCTTAACTGAAACCAGCAGGGGCACTTAACAACCAAAGCTGAAAGCAGTATGAGTACTTATATAGATTCAACCGTACAAAGCACGCCTCGAACAGTGCTACTTTGCCTACAGTTAACCAAGGGTGAGGCCGCCAAGCCCCAGGACAAGGCCCAGGCGCCACCCCGTGCATCCACAACCTTCTGAAAGCGGCTTCACCTCGCAACGTGGTCAATAAACAGGATATTCGCTTTAGGACATGGAAAAGCATGAACATAATCTTCTGTCCTATTCTCCAAGATGGACGGGCCTTCATTATTTGAGACCACCCATGAATAAGTATCTTTTCACCTCCAAGGGGAATTGAGTAGGTCGACATAAACATCATGTCGTGACCAAGCGCAAGTTTGACCCGACCATGGCCAGGCATCTGTGTAGGAACAATAGAACTCGGCAGTTCCTGTTTCAAGAAGATCACAGCTGTAAAACTGTGTATAAGCAATAGTTTATGAACAACATATATAACAGAAAACAGCTCGTACCATAAGTTTCTCGACACAGTTGGACCTGTTCAACGAGTGCAGCAGTGGCACACATATCCCACGTGGACTTCCACCATTGAAACGCCCCACAAGGACCTCAAGACGATCAATAAAGTGTAGGAACTTGTGGATGTCGATCCAGTCAACTTCAATGCCATTAGTAACATCCGAGTTATTACAGAGTAACAAACGAGCAGACTGCTTAACTCTGAAAAAACCTACAGGTGCCACCAATTATAAGAAAATATTAGTTAGAAGTAGCATCTTCGTGAGAGATTCGTTGCTACTTCTAAAGTTAAATTGTGAATAGTTAGACAGAATAGGTGGACTAAGAAGTAATCGAGACAACAAGCAAGAACCAGATACAAAACTAACATGGATGAACAATTGGAATGACGTCATTGTGGAAGATCGCAATGAAGATGAGACTAGGTTCTGCTATTTCCATCAACATTTGTGCGCCAACTTTCAGTATGTAACACTTGAGAAAGTTTATCCAAGTTCGGCCATAAAAAAGCAGCGATCTTCTTGGTTCATGAACCCAACTCGGAACTTATATCCATGGCTTGTCTTCACTGTGACCATTAAACTAGTGTATTCAGTTATGGCAAGGCCGAGCATCTTGAGTACATGTGTTCCGGCAGAGCAAATAATACACTGCAGGAAAAATAATATGAGAACACAGCATGTTCAAAAAAAACCCACCCTCCCGGATAGAAAAGAGGATTCTAGGAACATACTGTGTGCGTTTCAAAATTATGTGTTAGGATGAGAAGGAACAAGTGTGGCGTCTCGCCGAGGGTGCAGAAACCTATAGGGTACTCGCACTTTGGGCACTGCAAATAAAACACACTAGATTCAGTAGGAAGAAAAATGCATCAATGGCGGCGGCTGCCATCCTAGGATTACCTGCAACAAAGGGACTTGGATTTATCGGGGATGGATGAAGAATTCGTACCTGGTTCTCCATGAGAAAACCCTATGCAATCGCCGAGAGGGGTTTTCTCTGAACAAGCAGACGAGGGAGAAGGGGATTCAGGCCCAGTGAAATATTGTCGCTTCGTCCGTCCAACTTACTGCTAAAGCTGGAATGGGGGTTATGATTTGACGGCTCATTGGTTATTACTGCGGCGCTACGACCGGGGTGTATCTACTGTGAAGTTGTGCACTCTAATTTGTGCATATGGCACGTGGACCCCGTTGCCGGTTGCCCCACATATCAGCGAAAGGAAGTAGAAAGACAGGAGTAACTAGTTACACATAAATATATATTTTGACAGAGAGATACTCCCTCTGTAAAGAAATATACAAATCTTTTATATCACAGGCTCACCTTGCCGAGAAATATACTCCCTCTGCAACGCACGGGCATTATGGGGGTTCAGCTTTTTTTATGGGGGTTCAGCTGAGAATATAATACTTAGATAGGCTCACGGTTCTGGACTTTGGGCCGCAGGCCGACCCTGCATGTTTGGGGCCCATGTGTTCTACCTCGGCGCTTTTCATATTGCAAGCGATCGGTACGACGCTGGTTTTAGATGGTGTCGCAAGGCGAATGCACAAAATTGAATAAAGCACGACAACTGTTGGAATGAAATCAAACGACAGTTCCTAACCAGCAATTAGAGTTGCAATTCTATGAACGATATATCATGTGATAAATAATACTGTCGTACTACTTATACACACAGGACACTTGTTTCACCATGCCAGATTATTACATCAAAATCTCTCGGAGGATGGATCAGTTCGGCAGTTGGGTGCTGCTACTGAAGAATTTCAAAGTTGATTTGGACCAGCTCTCCTTGCCGAGAAAGTTCGATTTTGACATCTTCCCCTACCGCAAGATATGATTTAGATTTGAACCTTGACCATCCTTTAGCATCAATCATCATGCGACCATCCTTTGTACTTACGGTATATTGAGCAGGTTCATTCACACCAAGGCTGCGCATGGTAAGAGAAACTTGGCCGCGGTCACCCGGATTGTTGAATGACTCCCTCGTTGCTCTAGGAATTCTCTGTTTGCAAACAAGAAGACATACCCAAACAGTTAGATCAACACAGTGAATCATGTGAAACAACATGGAAACAAAAAAGAACGAAGCACTTGGGCGGCCAATGCTTACCAAGAAGGTGGACATGTCGGTTTTTGTAAGGACTTTGGTATATGAAGTGTGATCTGCAGCCCAGTCTCTTGCCGGTGCAACTGCATGGGCTGGAGCAGATGCAAGTGCAAGTGTTGGTGCAGGTGCCGAAGCCGCTGCTGCTGCCGGAGATGGTGCTCCTTGTAGAGCTGGTGCCTGTGTCGGAGCTGGTGTCGGTGTCGATGCCCGATCCTCCGGTAGATCAGACTAATCCGCTGACGCGGTCGGTGCCCAATCCTTAGCTGGATCAGACTGAGCTGCTGCCGCTGTCAGTGCTAGAGAAAATGCCGGTGCTCGATCTATGCGAGACAGCGGCGATCGTGTCTGGTCTGCTATGATCAGCTTTCTAACTAGACTAGGATCCGTGATCGTGATCCAGTTTATTTCTTCATTTCTTTTAAATGCGAGAAGGACTAATTGTGGCGTTTTTGTTAAACCAAACTGCGGTTCATCATAGGGATTTAGCTTGTACTCAGACAACAGACTGATCCAATTTTTTCTAGTAATATAAGTGATGGACAGTGCCTTCGTTACTGACACGACATAAGAAGTGAAACCTGCAAAAATAGCCATCATAGAGCAAACCAAACGGTTTATTCTGTGATGAATGTCACATGGAAAAACCTGCATCGTAAAATTGCAGGAAAAGAAAGAAAACATGACATTAAATCAATAAGATTTAGACAGTAAATCAATAAGATTTACTTGATATGACACGAGTGAATCCTTGCCATGAAATCACTATGTTGAAGTACTAAACAGAAAATTGATCGTCCGACTACGCGTGGCATGCAGGGGCCCCGCCTACTCCCACAAGCAGGACAGTCCAAAGGTCGTGACAAATCGTATGGACCGAACATCCATGGGACTGGAAATCCTGGTGGGTGTGATAAACACTGCAATGCATACAGATATTGGAGTGTAATCATAACTGATAAACCGTCCTCACAAAAAATATGATCTGGATACTTCAAAATATACAGACTGAATTGAGTGGGCAGACATTAACATAGACCGTTCTCGGGACTGATCGTACACCAAAAGCGGCAGTAGTAATAAATAATACAGGGTTCACAAACACAAATCAAGTACTGAACAATAGTACTTACTATAGACAAGCAAAGTTTCACTTACTAAACTCTGCACACTATTTCTTGCCACCGACCTACGGGATGAACCCCGCATAACTGACTAGGCCATGGACTTCGTGTGAGATGTCTACATGCACCATCACCATCTTGTCAACCTTGGAGAACCTAACGGAGTGGTCTTTCCACTCATAAACATGATGATGAAGACAGGCCGCATCAGATTTGTTGGGAAGCTTTACAAGAACCACACCCTTCGTAATCGAAGGCACATCAAGGAAATTGTTGTGGTCAAGTACAGCCTCAAGAACACGCCTGACAACAATGCTACAGGAAAACACTAGTTGAGGACACGTGGTGACAAGGACACAACAGCTGGATAGTTCAGCAGTAGAACTCATCATCAGGTCTTCCAGTTCACACGGCATGACTTTGAGAACTTCATCTCCACCGCGGACCTGGTTCTAATTCAAACAGAAACCATATTTTATTACTACCTCTGTTCAGAAATATAAGATGATTTTCGATGTTATACTCCATATATGACTAGATATACGCACAGAAATGAGTGATCAAAGACACTAGAACATGTCTTCAAAGGCATTAGAGCAGAGGGATTACTTGCAATATCCATAACAGAAGTTACTGAGGCAAATATACCCTCTTCAAAGGTAGCATTGATGTTCATAAAGTACTCCCTCCGTCCCAAAATTATTGTCTTAGATTTGTCTAGATACGGATGTAGCATGTCACATTTTAGTATTAGATACATCCGTATCTAGACAAATCTAAGACAAGAAATTTGGGACAGTGGGAGTAGTTGAAAGTAATCTACAAGAAATTAGTGTCAACCTCTCGCATGTTTTTGTCAAAAGAGGAATTTAGAACCGTCATTTGGCACACAAAAATCACATGCAAGATCACCCAGAAAGTTGTACTACTAGTACTAGTACTGCGTGTTAGATGAAAAAACACGATCAAGATCGAGAAAAAGATCGTCAAGAATAGATATTACCTGGACTTGCTTAATGAGGGATCCCGGAGAGGGGGGCTTGGACAGGGCGATGGCTTTGAGCTTGTCTGCGGTAGTCTCGGCGGGGTGCTTGCGCTTCTTCGTACCATGAGCCTCGGCGGTTTTGGCCAGAGCCATAGACATCACTCCGGCCGGTGTTGCAGCGTCCATCAAGAAACTGTCAAATAGAAATAAAATAAAAGAAACCATAATCACAAACCCAAAAGAAGAAAAGAGAGGGAGTTATAGGATCAGTCTCGGGGTTGCAAGACCAGGCCTTGGCCACAATCAACACCATTGATGCGCTCACCTTTCCTTGTTTGGGAGAGAAGAATAATGGCAGAAGCAGGTCGGGGTTTTCTTGAAGAAACGAGGAACAAGGTGAGGGAGAAGCGAGGGTTGGGTAGAGAGGAAGCTGAGAGAGAAGAGTGAAATGATGGTTGCTTCATCCGTCAAACTTACTGCTGGAAAGGAGGGGGTTTTGTGATTTGACGGCTCATTGGGCATTACTGTGGCGGTTCGATCGGGGTAGTCTATCGTCACTCTACTACGGAGTAATTTAGTGCATGGCTGGTGGACCCAGGTGCTGGCTATCCCACACGTCGGCGAAAGTGAGTAATTTAGTGCATGGCTGAGGAGGATCCGCACGGTAGAGCGTGTCCACTGTTTTTCTGAAGAAAAAATGATTACAGCAAGCGTTTCCACTCTTACGACAGAGGAGTGCGAAACACGGCAGCCACTTGAACATACACAGTGCTCCTACTACTAGGCATGTGCAATGGTTCATACGTCAGTACTACACAATCTTGTTGCTAGTGTAGTAAGATATGACGATAACAAATGCTGTTGTGCGCATGTCAACTACTCCTATATGTAACATAGTACCGCTTTTTCGACTGTCCGGTCGAGAATGAACGGTGAGATCAATGTTAACAGAAATAGGTCCACAGTGCACGGAGAGTACGGTGCTATAGTACTCCATGAAAAATGAACCATATGAAGCACGAATAGTGTTAGGCAGGGTGTATGAAAGGTGCACGGGATGGAGCAAAAGTTCCCTTCTCGACCCACTTTTGGGTGTTTGGCAGAGTGCATGAAGGGTGCATGAGTCCACACTAGTAGGTTGACAAAAATACACGAAGAGGAAACAACTATATTGAGATGAGAATGCAACCAAACACACCCACACGCTTTGTGCTACAGTGACTGATCTGCACCGTCTGAGTTTGATCCAACGGTCATGTTGCGCCGAGACATGGACATGCCCTTGCAGAGGGCGCCTAAACACCACCGAAATCCCTCTGCTTCTCGAGAGCGCACAATGTTGGTGATGCAGGGTGCAACCGCCCGCAAAGCCCGCTCCCGGTCGACGGGAGCCAGATCGTCAAAGACGGCGTCCAATGGCACGAATGGATTCCGGTGACGGAGCCCTGAAAGGATTAGCCCGGCAACGGCTACGGCAGCCCGCAACCCCTCCTTGTCCAGCTCAGCCCCCACCATCGCACGGAGACGGCTCAGGTCCTCGGAGATATAGGTGAAGAAGGAGACCAGGTCAGGAAGCCGCAGCTCATGAAGTAGACTGGGTGCTCGAACGGGTTTAGCCCGACGGCCTGCATCGTCGCGCTGGCACGACGGTAGGCATCGCACAGCCGCAACATGTGTGTGGCAACTTGGTCCACCAAGTGGCTGAGGCGATCCTGGACCTCGTCACGATTGGCCCGCTCGCGCTCCAGCCGGCTCCCCTGACGGCCTATCGTATCTCCCACTTTCTGCAGCAACACCACCAACGCCTCGAGCATCTTTGTGGTGGACGCCTGCCGCTTTTGAAGCTCCGTGAACTCCCGCACATAGCGGAGGTGCATGGCACTCCTCTCCTCCTTGAGCTCATGGAGCTCCACGTCCTTGTCCCTGAGCTCCCCATCCTTGACATGGAGCTCCTGTGTTAGGCGCCTAACCTCGGACTCTGTGATCTGCTGTGCCGCCATGGCACCAGGTAGAAGCAATGGGGAGAGGAAGCAAAGGGGGCGAAACGGCTGAAAGGCAATGCAATCTACGGGAAGGCAGAGGGAGCGGGGAATCTTTTGGTTTTCACCACGGCAAAACACCAGTCGACGACTTCTCACATCAGGGAGCAGTGGGTTTTTACAGGTGGAGTCATCGTGACTAATTGCTGTCGCGCTAGCTCCCGTTAATCAAAAAATTAAAAATCCTGCCGCGCCTACTCCCGTCAATCAAAAAATTAAAAATCCTGCCACACCCAAACACCAGAGCAACGCCGCAGTGGATATTTAAATTTACCTGCCGGCAAGTAGATAAAAAAAGGGGTGAAAAAACAAATGTGGCGGCGGCCTAGCTAATCGGTCGAACTAGCCCAACTAGCTAGCCACCATGCTTCACTGATGTACTCGGCGGGAAAGGTGGTCTTTCGTGATTTGACGACTCATTTACTTGCTTCGGTGCTACGACCGAGGAGGACCCAGAAAACACGCGGTAGGGCGTCCCACGTCAGTAAGAATATATGCGTGCACCACCCGGGAGGACCCCGAAACCGCGCGGTAGGGTGTGCCACGTCTCGACAGGGAGGAAAAATGTGCGTGTAAAATTATACTGTATCAGACGTAGTACCTATGGTTCGACCTCGGGACCCAGCCAGTCGGTTGAAAACACCCCACTAGCCACACAGCTTCATCATGCAAATGTGACACGGAGGATAGATGTGGTTAGCTCTGTCTCGACCAGCCACAATGTCTCTTGTTCTAGGCGATTCTTCTATTTTTCAAGCTTTTTTTAGACGTAATAACACCACGGCAAGCTAGCGCCGCTTCTCGTGTGTGCCCATGCAAAGGTTAGATGATGGAGAGAAGAGAGATTGAGATCACAGACCTGGGACCCACCAGTAAGTGAGACAACGGTCATGCACGTGCTGACGAGGCACTCCCTCTACTCTACTCAATGCAAGTACTGTATAAAATCAAGTTATGGGACAAAGCCAACAACCGTTCGTTTTGTCAGGCTATCGACTTACACTTTGTAGTCCAGGTTGCCAGTTCGAACCTCATGTTTCAGATTTGTTAGTTTTAGGTCCAAATTTGATTAATGACATGTGGGACCCCCGTGTGTTGTTCCGATATTTTAGTGTAGGATGGTTTTTTCGAACAAACACTTCGCGCGGTTAGACAAGTAACGGCACGAGTTACATGTATTTTCGAAGTTTACGAACAAAAATGACAGCGGCATAGAATATCACATCCACCCCGCAGCTTAGATACTATGGTGATACGAGTTTTTACACCATTGGAAATGAGATCCAATGGCTTGGGAGTAGTCTTTGTAATTATGCGCAATTTCCAAACTATCCCAAGGTTTTTTTGCAAATAAAACATTCAGGCCTCGTGTGTGCCGCTGCATCTTCGATCCAACGGCTCCCCGGTGCTCATATTAGGTGCGCCCCATAGCTTAATTACCCGCTACGGTGATATGAGCATCTAGGTCGTATGATCAGTGATAAGATGGCACATGCGTAGTACTTGTACTTTCTGCGCATTTTCCAAACTCTATCAGCCGTATATTGCAAAACATTCAAACCTCCTACTGTGGGCCGTTAGATCTTAGTGAACTCGTATCACCATAGAATCTACGGTGCGGGAGCACCTCATACTCTCGGGTGCGAGAAAACATAAGGTGCTATTGCAGCTTGGATGCTACGGTGATATGAGATTGGAGGTTGTTTGATCTGAGATCCAATGGCATCTGAGCAGTCTTTGTGCTTGTAAGCAGTGGCCGAACTCTTTTGGGGCTTTTCTGCAAAAAACCATTCGAACCACCGAGGAGGTGTTGGGTTACAAATCCAATGCCTCCGAAGAGCTTGTATCACCAAAGCATCTAAGGTGTAGTAGCACATGATATTCTTACATACAGGAGAATATGATGTCCTCCTTCATCTTAGATGCTACGGTGATACGAGCTTCGACGTTGTTGGATATGGGATCAAAGGGAATCTAAGTAGTTTTGTACAAATTGTGTGCAATTCTCAAACTCATCAAGGTTTCCTGCAAAAATATTAAGACACATCATGTGAGCTGCTATATCTCAGATCTACAAGCTCCAAGCAACTCGTATCGGCATATATCATCTAAGGTATGGGGGCACATGATATTCTCCCGGGGAGGAGGGGTGGGGGTGCACAACCAATCAGTGGCTGGGAGGGTGGGGACAAATATAATCTAAACAACCCTAAATAGAGCTCCATAATTTTATCTAAGGTCGAGGGGTTGACCCCCGACAATCATAGCTCCCCCTAAACACAACATTTGCATGTACTGTAGTACTAGACTTAATATTCATGTTTCAGTTTCATGTCCATTTTAAATATTAAACTGAGAACCATGGATGTCTTACATTTTACTCCCTTCGTTCCTAAATATTAGTCTTTTTAGAGGCTTCAAATGGACTGGCACATATGGATGTATATAGACATATTTTAGTGTCTAGATTCACTCATTTTGCTCCGTATGTAGTCACTTGTTGAACTCTCTAAAAGACTAATATTTAGGAATAGAAGGAGTATTTTTGAATTCATGTCATACATGTATAGTTTGGAAAAATAGATGCACTATACTTATTGGATTGTTGTTGTGTTCGTGTGTGTCTCTCTATGTGTGTGTGTGTGTGGTCATATGCTTGATACATACAAAGTTTTCTCACCTCCATATTGTTCATCTTCTAAATTTGAATTTGCATTGGAAAACTCACTAGGGATACTATGAAATGTGAAATCCACGTTGAGATCACTATATCACAAACTCACTCTAATTCAACAACTCGTCATAAATCAATTACCACGTTGAGATTAGTATTTGCAAGGAAAATACAGGTATTGTAATACATATAGATTCGTTCGGCAATTTAAAAGGTTCCTTTCGTATTCTCGAATGGTAGGACCCAACGGTGTACTAGCCAGACCTTGGCTCATGTTGATCCTAAAAAAAACTGGGCTCGTGTCCTTCGGTGGCGTGCGTGGTACGCACATTAGGCAACCCCAACCAGCCGAGCCTCAGCATTTGAAGTCGAAATATCTGGCGGCCAAAATTCCAGCCCTAGGAAATTCCCCTCATGTCCCTGGTCCATAATGACTACCGATGAACAAGGGATGGATGCTTTAGTAACCAGACAATGTTACCTACCGTGCCGAGCACGGTTCAATTCCCTTGGTCGCCACTCGTCAAGGTCACCCGTCAACTGCATTGCCTACTACTACTACTACTACTACTACTACTACTACTACTACTACTACTACTACTACTACTACTACTACTACTACTACTACTACTACTGTACTACACCAGGATGAGCACATAATTCAGCCCGTTCATTCGTGCCTAGTACTTGAGTTAATATATCAGGCAATGCACTCGTATGGAGGGATTATCCTTTTACTCTGCATATATAACTTGTCTGAAGTCTAACTAAGCAAAATGTTTGACCAAATCCTTTCTTAAGAAATACAACAAGACAGATGTACGGCTTGAAAATTTATTGCATGATACAGGTTATGATATTGTTTTGAATCCTGGATCTTAAATTTCAGAAAATCCAAAAGTGAGCGTAAATTCTTGAAACTAGGCATGGTCACGTGATATGGCACAAATATTACTTCGTAAGTTTTTTCTTCAATTTGAGACAAATTGCTTATGACAAGTTGCACAAATGAAGAGCCAAGGTATTTTGGAACAAAGACCTGTCACGTTAAGGCGAACGCTTTCACTATTGAAACCGTGGGTGTTTACGTGCAGCCACAAGTCCCCGCTTCTCATCGGCAGGTGCCGTCCGAGCAAGCCTGTGAGTCAACGGGAGGCGTGCGGGCAGACCGCTGCGCTGGCTGTCAGGGAGGCGTGCGAGCAGACCGCTGTGCAGGCTCACCGGGAGGCGAGCCCTTTGACCAGGCTCTGCCGTCCACCATCGTCCCAACTGCTCCCACTTTTAATGTCGCCGGCGCCGCAGTTTAAAATCAACCCCGCACTACCCGGTATCGCTACAATCCTCTCTCTTCCTCTCCGATTCTCCTGTCGTCTACCTCCAACTAGCCTGACCTAAACGTACGCCATGCCGCATCACGACGGTCTGCCCTTAGTGTTCCAATTTCCTGAGGAAGACACCCAGCCGGAGTCTCAAGAACATAAGGCGCTTTGGGAAGAGCTTGAACTGGCCTTGCGGGAAGACGCCGCGCCTGTACCCGCTCCCGTTCCGGCTCCCGTCGCCCCGACTGCGCCAGCGCCCATCCCCGTGGCATTGATGGCCTGGGAGCCGCACATTGTCGCTGAGCTTGATCCCACGGGGTTCCACGAGGTCCCCGCCGACTTTCATGCGCCCGTGCACCTGCCAGCGCATGCGCCTGCGCGTGCACTGACACGCACGCCTGTGCTGGTGCCCGTGCACCTGCCAGCGCATGCGCCTGCGCGTGCACTGACGTGCGCGCCCGTGCCGGTGCCCGTGCACACGAATGTCTCCACCGCGCTGTTGACAGCGCCTGTCCTCGCGCGGGTGCCAGTGCCCCCTCAGCGGCATGGATGGCCGCCGTCGACCGTTTCAATGCACCAACGCCAGTCGCCTCCTCCCGCAAGTTGACTCGCTCCGAAGACCAGAACATTTTGGCCTTCCTTGAAGCTAGGCCAACGTCCAGGAGTACGCCAACAATGGCGCAAGACGCCGCCGTCACCGTCGGTCAGTGGCCCGATGACACACAGAGCACGGCAGAGGAGCCGCTTCCCATCGCGAGATGCCCCCACCGCCGCCGCGTAATCTAAATTTTCCATGAAAAACATTCGGATTGCCATGCTTAAAATCCGAACGTTTATCATTTCCGTTTATGTTATATCGATCATCGTATAATTTGAAGTCGAGTCAGACTGAACGAAATGTATGGTTTGATCGATTGAATGTTCTGCTAGAGCCGTATCAAATTAAATATAAATCATCATCAAGCAACATGTATTCCTTGTAATCCAACGACCTAGACTGCTTCAATGTCGAACGCTCAACACGTTTAGCGTGCTGTTAATTTCATGCCAAAAATAGTGCTAATCACATGACAACACGCAAATAATATCCTAGTAGTTAATATCCGCATGCACTTAATATACTTCCAAATTAACGTGCATTGCACGTACACACTGACTAGTGCTGCTAGTACGTGAAACTGGTGCCGTGACATGTGAACGCGTCCAGATATGGTCAACGGCAACATCGCCCGCGAGTTCTTCCTATTTGCCCGTGCGTCTAAACGCAGAAGGGGAGGAGAGAGAGAGAGCACACATGGAACCCACCAGTAAGTGAAGGCGAATAGTACTAAAAATAATATTACATGTTATCCATTAATTAGGCTGTGGTAATATAAAAACATTATGTGAACAAAGGGGGTACAACAAACATTTCTATTCTAAGTATGTTGCCTATTGACGTGCGGCTTGAAGGCCTGGTCGCATGTTCGATCCTCGTCCTTTATTTTTTAATTTGTATATGGGTCCAAATTTGTTTCATGACATGTGGACCCTCATTGTGTAGTTTGTAGCACTTTAATTTGTGGGTCGAAATTTGTTACATTCCAAGTGGACTATCAATGTGTAGTTTTGTAGCTTATTTATAATAATTAAAGAGAACAACATAGTTTTTCAATAATACCATGGTGCGACATTGAAGGCGGGAAAGGACGTGCGAGAGAGCGATGACCGAGCCAGAGGGAAATCAACTAGGGGAGTTGTGTGGGTTGCAACGGTGTTTGGAGTAGTTGTGGGCCGAATGCTACGAAAATTTAATCTAAACCGACCGGAATAAATGCCTACACAAATTAATCCACGGTTGGAGTGCCTCTCGCAATGTAAATAGCTCCGGCTTTGCGAGGGATGGAGAGGTAGTAGCTTCAACGTGTGGAAGATACGGTGTGACAAAGCAAGTTCAATCGGGAGATATTTAGATAGAGAGACAAAGTGAGTGTGGTCCGACATTCATTGAACAAATATATATGCTCTGGAGAGATATTGTCCGATTGAGCTTTTTGGCAAGGGTGAGGGCTGTAAGATAGAGCTTGATAGTTGATCCAGTCACAGACGTGTAGATATATTTTGTGCGTGGGAGGAAGCAAGGTCAACCGATCACATAGGGTCTCCGTGCGATAGAAAGAGTGAGACGGGTTGGAGAGAGTGACCTAGATAGACGATGTGCGTGAGAGAGTATACAATGTGAATAGCTCGAATTGGGCTCAAACATGGTGATATATCGTTTTTGTCCGAGAAAGAGCGAGGTCAATTGAGACATACAGAGAGAGAGAGAGAGAGATTGAGTGAGCATGGCCCACCATGAGGTCGAAAGAGTGGCGGCGGCTTGGATGGGCTGACCTAGATAGACAATCGGCATGAGAGAGTATAGAGTGTGTCGATCGAGGCCTGAACAGGGAGATATATCATTTGTGTGTGAAAGAAAATGAGGTTAAACGAGATTCAGATAAAGAGAGTGAGATTGAGCGAGTGTGGCCCGCCATGCGGAAGAAAGAGTGAGACAGTCTCGAGGGAGTGACCTAGATATACAACGTGCGTGCATGCGCACGAGAGGTTGGGGGCTAGATAGGAAATGCATGTATTTAGCGCGAGAGGGTGAGAGGGAGAGGGGGGGAGAGAGAGAGCTCGGCATGGGGTGCAATGGCAGGTGTGTGAGGTAAATACATTTGGTAACAGAGTGGAAAAAGGGGTTGTGTAGTTGAGAGATTTGAGATCGAAACATGGAGAGAAAGCATGAATGTGTGTTGGAAACCTATAGCTTCCTAAGGTGGTTAGGAGAGGAAGATTGACCGATACAGGAAGTATGTAGCGTTTGTGCGGGGGGGGGGGGTCTAAAAACAACATTTGAATGTACATGGTACGAGACTTAATATCGATGTTTCAATTCGGTGTACATTGTAAGATTTGAACCGAGGACCAGGCATATGGGTAATTATTTCAAATTCGTGCCATACTAAGTTTCGAAAAGTTGACATTGACTCAGTTTGTTGTGCTATTTTGTAGGTCATATGTTTGAATCCATCCAAAAGTTTTCTCACTACCATGGTGTTCATCATATACATATGAATTTGTATTAAAAAGTAGCGTGGATAGAGTGAAATGCGAAATCCACGTTAGAATTGGAGATCGCTATGTGACACACACTCTAATTCAAATAACTAACTACGTGACACACACTCTAATTCAAATAACTAATTATGTGACACACACTCTAATCCATGTTAGCGTGGGTACTGTTTCGATTTTTTTTCAAATAACTCCTCATTAATTAATTAATAGTACTCCCTCTGTTCACTTTTATAAGACCTTGAAGACATTTCAGACAGTGTGCAAAATAGTTCGTTTTAAGTTGTCTGAAACAACTTACAAAAGTGAACGGATGGAGTATCTCGTTTCGAATGACTAATTATTGCAAGGAAAACACGGGCATGGTAATACATACAGATTCGTTTGCAAATGAAAGAAGATTGGTTTACATTCTCATATGTAGGCGCACCAGGTAGACCAGGGTCGTGTCGGGGTCGACGCTGCTTCGGTGCCTTAAAGGCAACTGCCTTTGGGTCACTGACATGTGGGTCAGCCACCTGTTGGGCCCACATGTCATGGACACAAAGTCAGGTGCCTTAAGGCACCGAAGCATAGTCTTGTCGGGGTGGTCGCGTGTGTCGGGCGGACGCGTAGCACCCAGCCACTCACCCCCTCCCCCCCCAAAAAAAGACGACGACAATATAAGTTTGCGCTTCCACGTTTTGGATTGAAATATCTGGCGGCCCCAATTCCAGCCCTGCAAAATCTCTCTTCTCCACCGTCCCCTTCTGCGCCCAAATTGCTCAAATCCCTAATTTGCCGCCAACCCTCGAATCGCCCCTCGTCTCGTCTCTTTCCCCACCGTTCCCCACCTCTGTGCCAGACGACGACGACGAAGACGACGGTCGTGCTTCACCACCGCACCGGAGCTACCTCATCTACGCCCTCGTCCACCGCACCGGGTGGTCCCCCGACAACGTCGGCCGCCGCAACCGACGTGCCTCACAGACACCAAGTTCCACCGCATCAGGTGTGCTTCACCGACGTCGTCTCTGTCACGCCCAAGATGCGGCCCTATCCTAAAGGAACTCGAAGGTCCCACCAAGGATAGACATCTTGAAGGCGCTTTTGCAAGGTGGATATCATTACATCAACATTACATAATAGATGGGGATACATACAAAAGGCATACAATGCCACACGAATACAACATCATCTTACATAAGATCACCATCCGACTAAGGACGAAACACAAACAGAAACTCAAACAACATCCACCCTGCTAGCCCAGGCTGCCGACCTGGAACCTATCCCCTGATCGAAGAAGCAGAAGAAGAACTCCAAAACAAGTTAACATCGCTCCCGCGTCAAGATCATCGCATAACCTGTACCTGCAACTGTTGTTGTAGTAATCTGTGAGCCACGAGGACTCAGCAATCCCATTACCATGGGTATCAAGACTAGCAAAGCTTAACGGGAAAGGAAGGGGTAAAGTGGTGAGGTTGCAGCAGCGACTAAGCATATATGGTGGCTAACATACGCAAATAGGAGCGAAAAGAGAAGCAAAGGAACGGTCGTGAAGCTAGCAATGATCAAGAGGTGATCCTGAACTCCTACCTACGTCAAACATAACCCAAAAACCGTGTTCACTTCCCGGACTCCGCCGAGAAGAGACCATCACGGCTACACACACGGTTGATGCGTTTTAATTCAAATCTGGTGTCAAGTTATCTACAACCGGAAATTAACAAATTCCCATCTGCCACATAACCGCGGGCACGGCTCTCGAAAGTTTATACCCTGCAGGGGTGTCCCAACTTAGCCCATGATAAGCTCTCGTGATCAACGAAGGATATACCTTCTCCCAGGAAGACCCGATCAGTCTCGGAATCCCGGTTTACAAGACATTTCCACAATGGTAAAACAAGACCAGCAAAGCCACCCGATGTGCTGACAAATCCCGATAGGAGCTGCACATATCTCATTCTCAGGGCACACCGGATGAGCAAGACGACGGGTTGGCATAGACCCTGGTTGCCCAGGGGGCGCCGGACATCGCTCGGGTTGGACCAACACTCGGAGGAGCACTGGCCCGGGGGGTAAAATAAAGATGACCCTCGGGCTCCGGAAACCCAAGGGAAAAAAGGGCTAGGTGAGGCAAATGGTAAAACCAAGGTTGGGCCTTGCTGGAGGAGTTTTATTCAAAGCGAACTATCAGAGGGGTCCCATAAATCACCCGACCGCGTAAGGAGCAATCTTCAACTTCACCTGCAACAAACAACGCTGTAAGAGGGGCTGAGCAAAGCGGTAACATAGCCAAACAACGGTTTGCTAGGAAGGGTGACAAAGGTTAGAGGTTCATGGCAAATTGGGGAGGCTTCAAGAGCAAATGATAGGTAGCGCAGCATAGCGATAGAACGAAGCAACTAGCATAGCAATGATAGTAATGAGATCCAAGGTGACAGTCATCTTGCCTGAAATCCCGCTAGGAAGAAGAACGAGTCCATGAAGAAGACGAACGGGAGTAGTCGAACGAATCCTCACAATTGCAACACTACCGGCACTAGGAAGCAACACCGGAAAGAAACAAACAACATGGTAAATGCACAAGCATAAACATGGCATGATGCACAAACAAGTATGATGCATGTCCGTTTTAATGAGGCATGGCATGGCAAAGTGCAACAAACAATACTACAAGTTAAGTGGAGCTCAATATGCAACGAGTTGCATATTGACAAAACACCACATTGACAGATTTAGTTTAATCCCATTTAAGCTACCAAGCAATGTTAAATGTTGTTAAACATGGCAAGAGGTGAAGTATAATTAAACTACCTACCTAGGCAAGTTTAAATGAGGCCGGAACAACAAACAACAATTCCGGAAAATCCCCATATGCAATATTTGAATTTGGTACTGTTCTGCCTAAACACAATTTTATTGTTGTTAAACAGGAAAATAAAGTGCACCAAGTTAATCTATGCATTTTCCACCCCATTTATATATAAAGTTTATTTAAAACCGAGCTACGGTTATTTAGTTATGAAATAAATAATTTTAGCATGGCATTTAAGCAAATTTTAAACAAACATCATTTTAAGCATTTTAAACATGGATGAAAGTGGCATATTATTAATCTACACAAAATTCTAAGAATTTTTCATATATAATGTTTTTACATATGATGCACGGTTGTGGAGTTAATATATGCATGAATTCTAGGGTTTTTCTGCAAAACTGATATTCTCTGGATAATTAGTAAATTCGCAGGTTAGGAAAAAAAATGCATGCGGGCCGAATCTGCAGTCTGGCCCAACAGGAACAGGCGCTGGGGGGCAGCTCACCAGCGTGGCCACTGGGCCGGCGCGAGCTGGATGCGGCTGCTGGGCTTGGCGATGCGGACGGGGTTGGCAGGAGCCTCACGACGAGAAGTCAACGCGGGCGCCTGGCTCGTCCTCGAAGCAGAGGAAGAAGGGGCGCAACAGCAGGAGGAAGGAAGCGGCGGCGCTGGAGGGTCCTGGTGGCCGGATTCGGCGACACGGCGGGGCAGATGAGGTCCTGGAGGCGCTCGGGCAGAAGTGGGGAAGGCCATGGCGCTGGAGCCTTGTCGGTTCTCGCGCACGACGCACAGGCAGGAGGCGGCAGCGCTACAAGGAGAACAGAGAGAGGGAATGAGAGGTGATGGAAGAGAGGGGACTTCAACGAAGGGAACAGGGAAGGGAGTAGGGGCATGGCCTGGTGGACGACTCACCGACGGTGCCGAGCGACGATGGCGAAAAGGGGCTTCGGGAGGATCTCCTCTCCCTGGGTCAATGAGGAGAGCGAAGGAGGCTCAGGCGAAGGCCTCCTGTTTGGCTGCTTCAGCCACGAGGACGAGGAGGCGGGCACGCAAGGTGGAGCTCGGGCGCGCGAGAGGCCCAGCGAGGACGCGGCTTGAGACGGAGCAACGATGGATCCAAGAGGTCGGACGCGAGCTTGGGCTGCAGCCATCCATGGCGCTGCATTAGGAGGTCGAGAGGGAGATGTGAGGCACTGGAGGTGCAGGGGAAAACGGAGGAGCAGCAGCAGGGCATCCCACCGGCGGCAGAGGAGGTCCTGTGCTCCGGCGAGGTGGAACTCCGGCGTGGCACGTGAAGATGATGGGATCCAGGGGAGGCACTAGTTGGCGGGGAGAGATCGAGAGGTGGAGGGCTACGGGCTGGATCGAGGAGGAGCAGGTGGTTGGCTCGATGCTGAAAACGAGGGAGGTGGTCGGGCGGAGAGGGGATCTGGATTTGGCTCTGGTTGGTGGATTTTGGATCGGGAGCGATCCCAAGGAAGAGAGAAGTGGCGGCGGGGAGGATTTGATGGATGGGTGGGACAGGCCTAGGGTTTCATCTGCATATATACATAGCAAGTGGTTTAGCCTAGGGCTATCCGGTCCCTCCGATCGTAATCGGGTGGTCAAGAAAAATAGGCTAGAGAAACCAAATGAGAAAACAGAGATATTTTATAGATTTTAGGGGATGATCCGGATCCAACGGTGACGACTGCCCGGGTCGGGTTCGGGGGAGTTTCAGACACGCGCGCGAGGGGGGCTGCGAGCTGGCAAGGGAGGTTAGCTGGTCGGACCAAAAGGAAACAAAAACACGGTTGGTCTTGGGGCAGTCAACAAAAGCAAGGGGGGACGCGGCAACTACGAGCGGATGCAAGTTAAAAAACAATGATGGCAACGAGTGCCGATGCAATGCAAATGATGCGATGATGAAAAGCATGACATGAACAAAACGCAAAACAAAAGACAAAACCCAACCACGAAGGAAATATCATATCGCATCTCCGGAAAAGGCAAGAGTTGAAGTTACGAATGTGGAAAGTTGTATCCGGGGCGTTACAGTCTCCCAACTCACCGGGGCTACTTCACCGAGCACACCGTCGCACCTCCGCCCCCGAGGCCGTTCGGGCTTCACCAATGGTCTCATCCACTGCATCGTAGCGCTCCGCTGCCACTCAAGATCTGCATCCGTGTGCGGCCAGCCAACGCCAGCGCATCACCCTCAACAGATCTGAAGTGACCCGCACTCTAGCTAGGCGAGCATGCCCAAACGCCGGCCCGAACTAGGTATCCACACATCACTCCCTTGTGCACTATTTTGACGATGTTTGGATATCCTTTCACTGCTCTCTTAGCTTACACGCCTATGCAACTCTGACTTTAACTCTTATTTCTTCTGGAGATATCATCTGAAACAAGCAAATCCATTTTTTAGTGAAGCATGACGGCGCTACGGGATCTGGTACACATCCTACACACCCATATAACCTTGTAAGTATCTGTCCTCCGGTACAACATCAAGGTCGATTCCTCTTATTTGATCAACCATTCGCCGTGTCAAAAATGCAGAGGGGGATGCAAGGAGCACAAGGCCTGCACATCCAAGGAAGTGGTAACATGGACTTGTACATGGAACATCCCAAGCGCAAGCAGAGCTGCAGTGAGCCTGTACAATGAGCTAGCGTAAGTCCCTGCATTTCATTTAATTCGTACTAGAATTCATGTATGATTTGTGTGAAGTGGCTGATCCACGAATTCAAGTTACCAGGGGCGAACATTTAACTTAAAAAATACGAAGGCACTTGCACTCCGGAAATCAACATAACTTGAGAAATGTGAAGCTACATGCACTTTGAAAACCAGCTAATGATCCAAAGTAGTTCAGATTATAAACACTAAATGATGCAAGCACCAAAAACACAAAATGCAACATGGTGTACAAGGACTACAAACATGGTCTGTACCTGCTTGAATTATTCGTTCTCTGGCTGAAAATATTGAAGTGTAATTGCATGTATAACCAGTGCGCAAATTGCATATCAATATATCTATCCTGCACAAGTATGCCAATAGTTTCAAACAACAGATTAGAAAAGTATTTATGCTATGTTGTCATGATACGGAGATTTTCTGGTAGATGGCCTCGACGTTTCCTCAAGCTATGAAAATGCACTATAATTTGCTTGTCTTCAATGCCTGCAAATCTCTGTCTCTCTCAACATAGTAGATCATCATTAGACACTAAATCCTTCAATGAGCTTGCAAAATACTTGCATTAGATCCCTCATTAGACACTATATGTTTATCACCAGGAGCATGTAAAATGTTTGCATCAAATCCTTCATTAGCAGTCTGTTCATTAGACACTTCAGGTTCAAGAACAACATGAGCTTGTATGTTTGCACCGGAAACTTGATTAGATACATCAGATTCAGTCAGTTCAGTATTGATTGGGGGAGTTAGAAAATAAGTAGAAATTGGTTTCATTTTCTCATAGATTCCCTACATACAAGCAGTTTTACAACACCGTCAGGTTTAACTATTGGCCAGAAATTGAAGAGTTGAATTAGATATAATCAGGGATGTGATGTACCTGCTCGTTGCGCATGCTACTCTTGCAAGTTGCGACTGTCTGTTTGCGGAATCTTGATGCCATGCCTGTGCTACCGCCGCTGCCTCCCACGCAGGCTACACCCTGGGTTGGATCTTCATCTTCTTGTCCTTCCGTTCGCTTGAAGCCCGGCGACCGCCCTCCAACGAGGGCGCGAGGAAGTGGTGTGTCGGTCTGTCCAGCGGCGGCTAGGTTAGGAGCGAACCAAACTGGAGGCTGGAATGAATGAATTGGGATTTTTCCTGTTGTCGATCGATATGGGAGGCGCTCGTTGGGGCCGCGAGCCTGCTATAGGGCCTGCCTTGCACTTATGTTATTGGCCCATCCAAATTGAAACATTTTTCTTCATTTTTTTACATTGCCTGCTTGTGCGTTGGGACGAACAAAACTAGCGTGGGCCAACCTGGACGACTCAAACTAGGTGCACACTTTCCATCCACCTGAGGCGGCCGCCCATACCAGCCCCTATGGTGGCGTCGCCCCTTTTTGCGTGTATGATTGGATAGTGAAAAATATTCCAGTGGCGCTTTTGATTTACCCACAGAATGGTTGAATTGCTTGTTTCTATGAACTGAGTTCACCAATAATGTGAAGGATGCCAGTCTTTTCATCCTATTGTAGATTGCTTAGATCTCGATATGTCAAAAGTAATCGCATGAAATATACAGTAAAAGCCAGTGTGATGTGTTTGGCTACAACTAGTCTGACTACACGTCCTCATATAACATATCAAGGACGCACCATCTTACCAGATTAACCATTCAACTTACCCATGCAGTGTGGGAAGAAAGAAGTATTGGTACTGCGTATCCAAGCAATTGATGCCATGGACTCCTTCGTACAACCTTGTAAGCAAAAAAGAAGTTGCAGTGTGCATGTACAAAGAACTAGCGTAAGTTCAGTTACCTTCTTCTCGGAATTTTAGTTAGCCACTTATTGGAAAATTGTTCAATTACGTTGCTTGCCTTAATTTAGTTTGCTACTGATTACATAATGGCACAGCCTGTTAATCATATTGTAGACTGCGCCTATCTATGTGTTTGATACTTACTGTTAAGAATTACCTGTTTGCCTTAACTTAAATATCTACTTGTTTGTTTAACTGCTTTGCTGCTGCAACAGCGGGTTACAATGATGTTAATAACTACTTTTCAGCATCCAATTGAAACTCTTTAATTCCTTGTTTGTTTAACTGGTTTGCTATTATAACTCCCAGTTGAGATGTTTTGCTAACTTCAACTTTTCTGAATCCAATCGGAACTTTAATGGCAAAACAGGTTAGCCCAAGATCAAAGAGCGAGGTCCCCATGGACGTTGCATCATCCCACAGCAGTGGCACCGGCCCAATTGTGCATTATGAATTGACAATTGCTGATGCTCTAGAGGCTAAACTAGTGGTAGAAATAGATTCTGCTTCTGCACTTAGAGATGAAGTTGACATATTGAGGAAGCAAACAGCACAATCACAAGCAGTACTCAAGACAACCATTAAATATTTGGTGGATTTCAAAACGAAGCAAGCTGAGACTGACCAGATTGTTAAGGTCCTGAAGGAAAAAAGGAAATTAAATTCCTACTTGGTAAATCATAGGTGAAATGTTCTTTCCATAGTTGAATAACCTTTGTGTTGTCTATTCATGTAATCAATCAAACCATTTGTTTTAGAGATCATGTAATAATTGTTTTTTTTTGTTTATTGGTTTGTAATTTTATTTGAGCACAAGTCTATATTAATTGATAAGACTCGGAGACATTTCATTTGGATTGTTGTGCCAGAACTACAAATATGCCAATCGGGCTGAATGTGCATTCAGCAATAGTAGTAGTATAGATGGACCATAAGTGGCACGCATCGGAAAGGGCCAAGATGCTGGCTAAAAAAAGGATGCTGTTGTAGCCAAAAAAAAGTACAGCGGTCTGGCTTATGTATGTTAGTTGATATTATTGATCCATATACTCTATAAGTGTTTATATGTCTGTTAGTTCTGTACATTCTTGGTTGATTGACTCGGTATTTGAATCTTGATACATCGCTTGTGTTCATATCTAAATGGGAGTACACATTATGTTGCGTGTGACATTTGAGTTGGACATGAAGTGTTCCAAATATTTGAATTCACCTTAGACTGGATTCTAGTTTCTGAATTTGAGTATCGGCTCGTCGACGACGCTGCTCGTGCCGGCGGCAAAGTCATTCCTCGTCGGCCTCACCAGGTTCAGTGGGCCATGCGCCTCCACCAGAATCACCATCCAGGCACGCACCGCTCGTCTGTCCTTCCTGATCTGGGTCGTGTTTTGGCTTCACCTGACGGTCTGGAAAACTTGCTTTGGTTGTCGCAGGCCATGGGCACAATTACGGCGCCGCCGGTGGGTGCATGGAGCGATAAGAAGAACTATTGGCTGATGTTCTACCAGATTGACGGGCTCACGGTTACCGGCAACAGCACCGGCTTGCTCGACAGCAGAGGTGAGATGTGGTGGAGCGATAAATGCAAACACGGTGATGATGTGAGAAGCCCGAGTCAACTCTTAAGGAATTTATTTAATTCCTTCTTCCATTTGGCAAGTGCCTTTTGATTTATCAATCTTCTTCGGAGAGAAAGTATTTAATGGTCGATATTTTATTTCAGGATTCTGTAACCACCTCCTTGACGCCGCCGGCGACCCTGCTGCGCATGCACCTCCGCCGGTGAGCCGCAGCAGCCAGTGCCGCCTAGTGCTCCACAATGCCAGCTGCCGCGCGAGCCCCGGCGAGCTGCTCGCCATCGTCGGCCCCAGCGCCGGCAAGTCCATGCCGCTCGAGATCCTCTCCGGCCGCCTTGAGACCAGATCCTCCCCTCCTACTGACCTCCACGTCAATGGCTCGCCCGTGGACGCCACGGGCTGCGGCCGTTCGCCGCCTCTGGGGCTACGCCACCCAGCGCGGCATCGTCTTCCCGCTGCTCATAGTGCGCGAGACGCACCACTTCAGCACGCGCCTCCGCCTCGGCCCGGACGCATAGGACCCCGGCGCGGTTGACGCGCTCGTTGATGACCTTGCGCTCGCTCGCATCGCAGATGCCAGGGTCAAGGACCCCTGCAGCGGAGAGCGCCAGCGCGTGTCCATCAGTGTCGAGGTCGTGCGCGACCCCGCCGTGCTGGTGCTCGACGAGCCCACGTCGGGCCTCGACAGCGCGGTCGCGCTCCAGATCATGGGCGCGCTCCGGGCCAAGGCCAAGTCGTGCGGGCGCATCGTAGTGCTTAGCATCCACCAGCCCAGCGCGCACATCATCAATATGTTCGACGCCGTGCTCCTGCTCGCTGCCAACTCCGTGTTCCATCATGGCTCCGTCGATGCGCTCCACTCGCTGCTTGCTGGCGCCGGCCTTGGCTCCATCTTCTACGACCTCGGCTATGACAGGGCGACGGAGCGGGTGGGCCAGGTGCACGGCGCGTGCGATGGGGGTGTGCGTGGCGATCGACGACGAGTTGCTTCGGCGGGAGCGGATCGGGGAGGAGTGTCGGTGGGAAGCAACTGTTTTATTACTGGCAATTTTGCAATTAAAACCCTGCTTTCCTGCGTATTCAAGCGGCTTAGAGGACCTGGCAGTCAACGCCTCGTGGCTCGAGTTGACCACCGCCAAATCAGCGTATACGTACACAAAATCATATATATGGACCGAAGTGAACCCCTAGAGCAAGTATATGGATGGTATTTAATGTATTTTGAAGTACAGTGACTAAAGTGTCAGTCGGCTCAAGTTTTGGGACATATAGTGAATTTTTCTCTATTTTAAATAGGGGCAGATGTGTAACTTCCATCAGAAGTGACACAACCGCCCTTCCTGTCAGCCCCGTTCATACACCGTGGGTGCCAACCGTGGGCGGCAAAACACCCTCTCCTCGCCTGAAATAGTTATCGGCAAATATTTGGGAGATGCGAGATTACCGTCCTATCCCCAACCGACACGATGTCGGAAATTTTAAACGGGGGATAAGTTCGTAACTTTCCTCCATTTCAGAGAAGCGCGTCGCAAAGTTTGAGATCCTCCCCCTCCCCTCTATTTCCCCATTCATACACCGTTGGCGCTAGAACACCCCATCCCCACACCAGCCTCCGTCCGCCACCCCATCCATCGCCGCCGTCCTCCACCACATCCATTGCCACCGTCCTCCACCATGCTGGAGCGCCTACCAAGACCGCATCGTCCACTGCTAGAGATGGACGTTTCTCATCCACGACGACAGACCAATAGCCTTGCATCGGGTCCTTTCGCTTCATCGGCGCCGTCGTCCTTTTTGCCGGGGCCTCTCACATGACCTTCTCTTCCACCGCAACGGGACTTATCCCCCGATGCACCCGTCTACCGTCGCAGATCTGCTTCAACGCCACCGACAGCCATCGCACCCCCGATGCCTACACGGCGCCGCAAGAGAGGTGGTACTTCATATCTCCTCAACTTTTTGATCTCAACCAGAAAATAGATCTTAACTTGGGTGTGTAATTGGTCAGCTAAATGTTCCTAAATTAGTTTCGAAAATGCATGTTCGCCGCTTGGGTGTGTATCTCTACAGGGTTCCCACGGTGGGCCGGTCCACCCTGGGATTTTGGGTCATCCCAGGCCCCCGATTCCCCTCTGTTCTGCTGCGCGCTTCCGATCTCTACTCGCCCCCAGCCGCCTGCCTCGCCGGCGACTTGCCGTCCCCGGACGACATGACTCTAGGAGGAGACGCCGAACTAATAGGAGGCCAGTAGCCGCTCGCCCAACAGCGTCACCGCTGCCCGGGCGCGCCGCCTTGCCTACCTTCCCAGTCCGTTCAGGGCTCAGGCGTGCAGCACCCACCAAGCCAACCCGATTTATCCTGAGATACGTCCTCAATACTCAGCAGCCACTCCTCATCACTCATTTTCTAATTGATTCATTACTCATTAGGTAGGACTGTCATTAGGGTTTGTTGTGTGCTTAGTGCTACCTACACTTAATGGCTCAGATGTATTTCGGTAATCTTTAGTACCTCTAAAGTTCACAGGGTTTTCAAAATTCCGGCCCTCGGAACAGAAACTAGTCATTTTGGATTGTTGGTCGTAGTGACATTGACCCAGATTACTATTGCAAGCTAGGTTTGTTGACAATTTTACATGTCTTTCTTACTCATTTGATATAATATCTAATTATTCACGTCGATTAGTTGCAAACAATAAGTTCTAGACAAACTTCTTCATTCAGATTTTGGACGGTCTCTTACTGCAGTTATAATTTTGCATACTTGTCCTAGTAAGCTCACAAGTAAATGATTGAGTCACTACATCTATGCTTGCCTTGTCATATTTGTTGTCAATATTCTTTTAGGGTGGGCCACCCTGTTTCTAAATACTGGAACCGTAGACATGAGTGAATAGTATTTCTCTATGTGATCTTTTCCATCATGTGTGGGTAACGAACACTACATTGTATAGAAAGAAAGTGTCATTTCTAGCTTTTACATAAGTTTCGATCTTTTACATGGAATACAATCTGCCTACTTGCTTTGTGTCGCACTACCAACAGTCCATCCTTGAAGCTAAACATTACGCCACTCATAATTGCTTAGTTTATTTGTTCAAATACGAATTTCATATGATTCTAATGTTCCTACTTCAGTTTTGAAATGTGTGCCTGCCTGTTATAGAGACATAAGGGGTTTGTATTTCTGTGTGTGGTCTGGTCAGCACGGTTGGGGAGGTGAACTTTGCATATGCAGGGGTTTATAGGGAGACACTCTCCGAGTTGAATCCGCAATGCATTCCATAGATAATCTGACTACTTTTTATGTTTTCATGAATCTCGGATTCTGAACAGCATCATAATGATTATGAGCTTGCGCGCATGAAAAGAATAAAGCAGAACAATGCCATGACTGTCAAACTTGGCTTTAAGGGACTGAAATCAAGTCTGGATGCAATGCAATGCAAATGCTCTCCACCTACAGATTCATGCTCAGAATATGATCCTAACAGTGATTCTGATCTAGAGGGAGACCTAAGTCAATGTAGCTCCCTAGTGGAGGAGTCAAAGGAAGATGCCCTATCTTATTCACCCATCAAGGTACTTGCTCTAACTTTCCAAGGTTACATTGCTCGCACATATCTTGCAACTGATGCTTTGCATTGCTTCTACTTTGTTGAACTGCCATTAGCTTAGTTTACACATCATGTATGTGAATACGCCCTGCCTATCCATTTTCATTACATATTCCATCTGTCATCATACCATATTTATCCATTCAAATGTTGTTCTTGTGTATCAGACGTTCAAAAGGAAGAGGGCGATTGCTGATCGTGGAGGAGCACAAGCAAAGTATTTGGAAAGGTAGTGGCACCTGATAAATCAAATAGCCCATTAGGTGTAGTTGCAATATCACCTGACCCACAAAATACCCCAACTCTAGCAGACTCTAGCCCTACTACACTGGTCATTTCTGATGCCCCAACTCAGCAGACCCCAACTGCAGCAAATAGTATGATTATGCCAGTTGACATAGCACCAGCTGTACGACGTAAAAACCCCATTCCAGCAAAGACTACACCAAATCCAGTTGCCAAATCCCTTTTCGAACCAGAGAGAGCCCCAATTGCAGCAAATAGGACCCATGTTCCATTTCTTCCGAGTTTAGAAGACGAAGCTTATGTTGTTGTCAGGAACTTTGTGCGCATCTTTCCTTCATGGAAAGATTATACCGCAGACACAGAACAATTTCCAGTCTTCCTCCGCAACTTACCCGTAAGTAATGTACTAATGTTATTCATGGTCATTACTGCATATGTTTCTGCTGACAGAAGTCACAAGATTTCATTCTTTTAAATAGGCGAGGAGCAAACTGGATTGTGATGACGAGCAAGGGTTGGTTGCGCTTTTCAAGCACTCGTTGATGAAGTATCATTCCTACCTAAGGCAAGCGCACTTCGATGGCAAGCCTCTGAACTAAATTTTTGTAAAGTCTCCGGTGCTACATTTATCCGACGGTGACTGGAATAATCTTGTTACACATTGGTCTCGGTTGCAGCGTAAGGTACTGTCTATGATATCACATCACAATTTGAACTACATTTCTGCATTTGCATTAATGTCTCACTTGTACGAAAACTGTTAGCAGAAGAACATTCGTTCTCAAGGGACCACAGAATCTTGCAACTATACTGCACACTGCATTGCTCTTGTGAGTACCTCTTGCCCTGTATGACCATACTTACTTTCATCGATGTTTGATTATGTAGCATCACTCCACATGTTAGCCTCGTAATCGTCCATTTGGTGGACATTATAAGATCCGTATGGACTCTTACATAAATTTAGAATCAACCCAATGCTTTTGAAGAGATTTAGCTCTGTAGTCCTCTTGTAAGGACTGAACGTGGTCTATCACTGTACTTACATTAACAGCTACTCCCTCCGTCCCATAATATAAGAACGTTTTGTACAGTACACCAGTGTTCAAAACACTCTTGTATTATGGGAAGAGGGATTGGTTCATTTTGTAGCATTCTGCATCTTATCTCCCTCGCCCACCATTTACTAAAAAAGATCAGATCTATATTTAATCTTACCAACAAGTAGAATACACAGATAATGCCAGTGCAGAAGTGTAGCCCATTGCTCTTGTCAGTACATTTTGTCCTGTAATGCTTGTACTTCCAGGGATTAGTAGTTGATTATGTAGCATCAGTCTACTTCTTATCTTCATTATCCTCTATCCCTTCCAGTATTATCATATCTATAATTACTCTCTACAAAATGTAGAGTACAGGCAATGCTTATGAAGAAGATTATGTGCTGAAATTCTTGAGTTATCCTTCCCTTGACATGGAGAAGGGCATTATAAAGCTGGTTTAACTGTTAATGTAAGTCAGTCCTTCTAAAGCCTTTATCCTCAACTGCTGTTTAATTTGCTCATACTCCCTATCGTTTAGTGCTGTTTAGTTTATTGTTTCTACCAAAATGCATGTTCGTAAGAACCGTAAGTTCTAAGTTTTACTTGTAAAACCAAATTCCTTACTCATACCATGCACATTACTTAATACTCCCTATATGTATGCTTGTTTTTGTGGATCTATAATCCAGTGTGTGATGAAGCAGCCCACGTTTTCACCTTGTCATCTCCTGTTTTATCTTACTTATGTGGCTGATGATATGAACAACATGCCATGCACATTATCCAAAATAGATACAATTATTTTCTTTACCCTTCATCTATGCTTGTTATGTTGACATGGTAATCCAGTAGTGTGGTGAAGCTCCCCGCATTATGAATAATGCCAAATTATGCTATTGATATTTTGAACTTACTCTATATTTTTCTAATTTGAAATTGGATAGAATTGACAGAACAGTTATCATCTTTGTTTATACACATGCAAAACTTGTCATCTCTGTGCTTTGTTTCAGGGTGATATGCCTGATGGCATGCACAAGTCTGCTGAAGGCTATGAGACTGTAACACCCACGATGCGGCTATATGTCCCACATGTCGAGGCACGACTTAGAGGCATAACCGCATGGTGGTTTTGTCGCAAGAAGGGCCATCTTCACACAATCCCATGTAATGAACAAGAATGGGATAAAGAGTTGGCTTACAATCGCCACTTCACACAATACATGAATTAAACATACATCATCAGAGTACACACATAGTCCGACTACGGAAAAACAAATGAAAAGGAAGATAACCCAACTGCTAGATCCCCGATCGTCCCAACTGGGCTCCACTACTGATCAACAATAAAAGAAACAACACAACAAACACAATCTTCATCGAGCTCCCACTTGGGCTCAGTTGCATCATTTGCATTGGGATCGACGGCTCCTGCAACTGTTGTGATAGAATCTGTGAGTCACGAGGACTCAGCAATCTCACACCCGCGAGATCAAGACTATTTAAGCTTATGGGTAGGAAAGGGGTAAAGAGGTGGAGTTGCAGCAACCACTAAGCATATGTGGTGGCTAACATACGCAAAATAGAGCGAGAAGAGAAGCAATGCACGATCGTGAAGCTAGAAGTGATCAAGAAGTGATCCTGAAACTACTTACGCACAACCATAACACAAGAACCGTGTTCACTTCCCGGACTCTGCCGAAAAGAGACCATCACGGCTACACACGCGGTTGATGTATTTTAATTGAGTCAAGTGTCAAGTTCTCTACAACCGGACATTAACAAATTCCCATCTTCCTATAACCGCGGGCACGGCTTTCGAAAGATAATACCCTGCAGGGGTGTCCCAACTTAGCCCATTATAAGCTCTCACGGTCAATGAAGGATATTCCTTCTCCCGGGAAGACCCGATTAGTCTCGGAATCCCGGTTACAAGACATCTCGACAATGGTAAAACAAGACCAGCTAAGCTGCCCGATGTGCCGACAAATCTGGATATGAGTTGCACGTATCTCGTTCTCAGGGCACACCGGATAAGTCAAGCTACGAGTAAAACCAGGCCTCGAGTTTCCCCGTGGTGGCCCGCAGGCTGCTCGGTTCGGACCAACACTCAGAGGAGCACTGGCCCGGGGGGTTAAAATAAAGATGACCCTTGAGTCTGCAGAACCCAAGGGAAAAAGGCTTAGGTGGCAAATGGTAAAACCAAGGTTGGGCCTTGCTAGAGGAGTTTTATTCAAAGCGAACTATCAAGGGGGTCCCATAAATCACCCAGCCGTGTAAGGAACGCAAAATCCGGGAACATAATACCGATATGACGGAAACTAGGGCAGCAAGAGTGGAACAAAACACCAGGCATAAGGCCGGGCCTTCCACCCTTTCACCAAGTATATAGATGCATTAATTTAATAAGAGATATTGTGATATCCCAACATATCCATGTTCCACCATGGAACAAACTTCAACTTCACCTGCAACTAGCAACGCTATAAGAGGGGCTGAGCAAAGCGGTAACATAGCCAAACAATGATTTGCTAGGAAAGGTGGGTTAGAGGCTCGACATGGCAATAAGGGAGGCATGATATAGCAAGTGGTAGGTAGCGCGGCATAGGAAAAGAGCGAGCAACTAGCAAGCAAAGATAGAAGTGATTTCGAGGGTATGGTCATCTTGCCTGAGATCCTGCAAGGAAGAAGAATGAGTCCATGAAGAAGACAAACGGACGAAGTCGAACGAATCCTTACAAACGCGACGTTATCGGAACTAACCCGAAGAGGCAACACCAGAAAGAAGCAAACAACATGGTAAACAACCATCACATAATCATGGCATGATGCACAACCAAGTATGATGCGTGTCCGGTTTAATGAGGCGTGACATGGCAAAGTGCAACAAACAACACTGCGAATTAACTGGAGCTCAATATGCAACAAGTTGCATATTAATGAAACACCACAACAAATATTTAGATCTCACTCGTTTATGAACCCAACAAAGTTAAATGTTGATTAACATGGCAAGAGGTGAAGCATAATTAAACTAACTATTTAGGCAAGTTTAAATGAGGCCGGAAATAATAAACAACAATTCCAGAAAGACCTCATGTGCAAAATATGGATTTGGTGCTGTTCTGCCCTATACACAATTTTAGAGTTATTAAACATGCAAAGTAAAGCCACCATGTTAAACTAGGCATTTTTTTACCCCATTTACATATAAAGATTATTAAATTTGGAGCTACGGTTATTTAGTTATGAAAAAATCATTTTAGCATGGCAATAGAGCAAAATTAATCAAACAACATTTTAAACATGTTAAACATGGATGAAAGTTGGATATTATAAAACTAGACAAGATTCTAAGCATTTTTCATATATGAAACATTTTAACACGATGCTCGGTTAATGAGTTATTATATGCATGAAGTATGAGGGTTTTTCTGCAAAACTGGAAATCCTGGAGTAAATAGGAAAATAGCTGGACGGAAAAAAAACACGTAACGGGCTGGATCTGGAACAGAGCTAGGGAGCTGCTCACATTGGGCCTCGGCCCGTTCAGAGAGGAGACAGGCTATTGGAGAGGCTGGGCCTCAACGCCTTGCTGGGCCACGATGAGGCACAAGGCGAGGCCGCCCCAGGCACTCGATCGGGACGCAGCAGCGGCTGGTCAATGCGCAGGGCGCGGGACAAGCGACCTGCTCGTTGTAGAGGAAGCAGAGGCCACGGCAGGTGATGGTGAGGCAGGGGACTTGGCGCGGCGGCGAGGAGCTTGGCGGACGGCGGCGAGCGGCGCTGGGCATCCCTTGCTTCGGTCGAAGATGGAGCGCCGGGATCGGAGAAATCATCTACTGAAGCAGCGGTCGGTCCATGCACGAGGTGAAGATGAGCAGGGGCGATGGAGTTCTGCAACAGGGGGAAAGCGGAAGGAGGCGCCATGGAAGAGCTCCTGCTCGTTTCGGCGACCAGCAGGCGCGGAACTGGGGCGCCTCGGTCTGGAGCAGGGGAAGCAGAGGTCGGCGACGCGTCTAAGGCGAGGGAGGAGAGCGGGCGACGTGCTTGAGGGCCGGCACGATGGCCTCCATGGCCGGTGGACTGCAGTACGCGCAAGGTGAAGGGCACTGTCGGTGTCAAAACCGGCGGATCTCGGGTAGGGGGTCCCGAACTATGCGTCTAGGCGGATCGATTGTAACAGGAGACAAGGGACACGATGTTTTTACCCAGGTTCGGGCCCTCTCGATGGAGGTAAAACCCTACTCCTGCTTGATTAATATTGATGATATGGGTAGTACAAGAGTAGATCTACCACGAGATTAGAGAGGCTAAACCCTAGAAGCTAGCCTATGGTATGATTGTTGTTCGTCCTATGGACTAAAACCATCCGGTTTATATAGACACCGGAGAGGGTTAGGGTTACACAGAGTCGGTTACAATGGAAGGAGATCTACATATCCGTATCGCCAAGCTTGCCTTCTACGCCAAGGAAAGTCCCATCCGGACACGGGACGAAGTCTTCAATCTTGTATCTTCATAGTCCAGGAGTCCGGCCAAAGGTCATAGTCCGGCCATCCGGACACCCCCTAATCCAGGACTCCCTCAGTAGCCCCTGAACCAGGCTTCAATGACGACGAGTCCGGCGCGCAGATTGTCTTCGGCATTGCAAGGCGGGTTCCTCCTCCGAATACTTCATAGAAGATTTTGAACACAAGGACAGTGTCCGGCTCTGCAAAATAATTTCCACATAACACCATAGAGAGAATAATATTTACGCAAATCCAATTTGCTGACGTATTCTGCAGCGTGTCAACAAACCACGGCCAAGCCTTTATTTGAATCGTTTTTACTGTCCCGCCTCAGTGTGTTTAGCGAGGTAGTTTCCTTAGCACGTCTTGCCAAAGCAGAGATTGTGTCCCCTTATTCCGGGATTCTCATCAATACGGACGTGGGTAACCCAACCGTGCCATTAATTTACGGCGCTTGGGAGATAAGCGAGTTTTGCCAAGGTGGTGGGGACGCATAGTTTCGTCCGCCCATATAAGGGGATAAGGATCCACCTTTTCCATCTACGCCTTCTTCCTCCTTTGCTTATCCATTTTCGCGCACTCGAGCTCCAGCGCCGAAGTCCGCACATCTCACCTCGACCATCTCCAGCCATGTCCGGAGCGGGAGGTAAGTGGATGGTTTCCTTCGTCATGGAGGGACACATCAAGTAGCTGAGGAAGGCCGGATACTTGTCTAATGACATCGCGCACTGGCTTCCCGACAAGGGGCAGATCATCCCCACCCCCAGGCCCCATGAGAGGGTGGTGTTTCTCACCCACTTCCTCCATGGACTAGGTTTTGCACTTCACCCATTTGTCCGGGGGCTCATGTTCTACTAAGGCCTGGATTTCCACGATCTGGCCCCGAACTTCGTCCTCAACATCTCGGCGTTTATCGTCATGTGCAAGGCTTTCCTCCGCATCAAGCCCCACTTCGGCTTATGGCTGAAGACCTTCAGTGTCAAGACGAAGGTTGTGGGCGGCCAACAAGCGGAGTGCGGAGGCGCCATGGTGGGCAAGATGCCCAACGTTACATGGCTCAAGGGCTCCTTCGTGGAGACCATAAAGGGGTGGCAATCGGGGTGGTTCTTCATCACCGAGCCGCATGACCCTAAATGGGCAGTGGCCCCCGAATTCTGATCTAACTTCCCTACAAGGCTCACCTCCTGGAAAGAGACGGGCCTGTCATGGGGTAATTCAGAAGAGAGGACCGGACTCCAATCCTGCATCCAAGACCTGGTGAACAAAAAGCTCAAACTCGTCAATGTAGTCCAGGTCATGCTCATCCGCCGGATCCTCCTATGCCAACAACAAGCTTTCAGCTTGTGGGAGTTTGATCCGGCGCAGCACCAAACCCTGAGCAGGCTCTTCGACACTATGTACGAAGATGCCTAGAAGGTGCTGTTCAAGGGCGCCGAGGCTCCCGCATCCGCTACCGAGGATCGCGGATTCAGCGCGCAGCATCAAGCCAACGCGGTAAGTTATTTTGCCCTTGACGGGACACTTGTTTTCATAGTTTGACTCTATGCGGGATCTAAACTCCCTTATCTTTGATAGGATTGGTAGAGGATGTCCGGGCAGATTGACTGTCTGGCTCCCTTGCCAGAAGACCCAGCGGATGCCCACTTGACTGGGCTGCTGGCCCCGGCACCTTACGCGGTGCCGGAGAAGAAGGCCAAGAAGCAGGCCACGGGAACTCGAAAGAGTTCCCAACGCCAGGTGGTGCTGGACTCATCGTCCGATGACTCCGAGGCGGACTCCTCCCGTGAAGACGAGGAGGAGGAAAGAGAGGTCTCTCCCCCAGCGGGGGGAGAGAAGAAAAGGAAGGCCGCCCCAACTGGGGAGGCCGGAGGGTCCAAGAACGGAAGGACCCTCCCTCCGGACTACTCCACCTACACCGACGACGGCGAAGAAGAGTGGCCACCCAAGGCCAAGCCCCTGTCGAAATCGTAAGTCTCAGGATACCAGAGTAACTCATGGCGTTCCGTTGTTGCACAGTACCTTCTGACGTCGAATATAATCATGCAGTCCGCCCAAGGCCGGGCTCGACGCTTCGTCGAGCAGTTCCCTGGGTTCGTCGGATGTGAACAACACTTCACTTCCGACCGCCTCCTCTCCTCGCGCCGTGGATGACACCGAGGTGGCGTCCCAAAAGGAGCCAAGCCAGGAGGAGATGGTCCTGGAGGCGCCGCAAGGTGACCTCCCGGACTCCAGGCGAAAAGGGGATAAAACCCCTAAGGGCTCTAAGTCCGGCCCTAGGCCGGACACCGCACCGGAACCATCAACGGTTCTGGCATCCATCAGGCGGCCCCTTACTAAGAAGGGCAAGCCTACGATGCTGGTGACCTCCATCCAACCAGAGGCACCGGATAATCTGCTGGAGGTGCTTAACGGCGCCTTCATCGACGAGGAGCACCATACTATTATGAGTGCGGTGATCCAGAAGGTTTAGTCCGCCAAGAGCGGGCTGACCGAAGCCTGTGCCAGCCTCCTAACAGGCTTTGAGGTACGTATTTAAGATATGTAAAAATATTACCGCATAGACAGTAGCCCCTGATGCTCAGTTTGGTGTTCGGAAAGAAAAGCCGAACTGAGGATCGAAAAAGACATACTTAGGAGTCTAACATAAGTGTGTCAATATGGGAATGCAGGCTGTGCTACTGACCTCTGCCGCATTGACTACGGAGGTGAATGTATTGAAGCAGAGCCTCGAGCGGTCCGAGGACGAGCTCGGCCTTGCCAAGAAGCAGCTCGAGGACAAGGAAGGTGAGTAATACCTTATGCAAGTATATAAAAATGTGGTTGCAAAAAATGATGACAGGATCAACGTGGGTATGCAAGGGCCACGAACGAGGTGGCGACCCTGAAGGAAGCGCTGTCCAAGGCCGAAAACAATGCGGCCGTGGAGCGCACCGAGCGAGAGAAGCAGGAGGCGCGGGTGGCAGTGGTGCAGCAAGAGCTCCGGGCTCTCGTGGAAAAATACGAGAGTTTGGAGCGTGACTCGAAGACTCGAGAGTCCGAGCTCGCCTCGGCGCTTGAGAGCGCCAAATCTGCCAAGGCCGAAGCCCAAAAAGCCCTCCAGGAAATTGAGGTGATGAAGAAGATAGCGGCAGGTAAGGCATTCTTTATGCAAAGCAAGCACGCGAAAGTGAATTACTTGTTACTTACCAGAGTCCGAAGCTCTCCAGGAGCATTCGCAGATCTTCCCCGGAGTGTGTCCGACACAGCCGCATTCTACCGAGCCGAGGAGGGAAGCTCGACGGAGAAGGTGTTCTGGTCTCAGTATGCTGAGGCCGGACACCCGGTGCCCTTGAGTGACCAGCTGAAGCAGCTGGTCGAGCTCCATAAGGTGGCCGAACAGGCCATGAAGGGTCTCGCAGTCCGGCTGTGGCCCGGGGAAGCCATGCCTGGAAGCTACTTCGGGCTGGTAAGGCGGCTGGTGGATGCCTGTCCAAGGCTTGAAGTCATCAAGCGCTCTGTATGCATCGAAGGTGCCCGTAGGGCCCTTGCCCGTGCTAAAGTGCACTAGGGCAAGATGGACGCTGAGAAGCTTGTGACGGATGGACCACCGCCGGGCAAGGAGCATCGCAAGCCCGAGATGTATTATGAGGGCGTCCTGAAGGGTGCCCGCCGTATCGCGGATGAGTGCCCCAAAGATGTAATTTTTGAGTAAACTCGCATTTGTGATCCTGTACACAGAAAACTTGTTTCATATGCGCTAAGCAATGCTTTTGAATTTAAAATATTACCTTCTGTGCGGCCGTTTCTCAAAATTGAGAGATGGCGAGTCGTTGGCTTCTGCTCCCATGCCGCGAGTGCTGGGGTGTCCGGGATAAACTTGAGCGCTCTTTTTCCCATTACTGGGTCCTTCGAGGGAGGCGCTCAACACAACGAACAAGGCAATCGGACTATAATGCTTGAACACTCTCACTTAGCCATAGAATTCTATAATTTTAAATTTCTGCGAAGCCCCTAGTATTCGAAAGACCGAGTTCGGGGCGCTATCCACGCCTAGGCCGGACAAAGCCGACTCCTCGCTCTAAGCGGCATAAGTCTTTAGGGACTCGAAAACCTCTCGAATAGCGACCAGCTCTCGCCTTATCATGACGGTCAGTTTTAGCTTTCTCCACTGAGGTGCTCAGCCCGGCTCAATTGGGGCACAATCGCAGTGGTTCTCCGAGTGCTACCTTAGCCGATATAACGGAACGTAAGGTACCAAAACATGGGAGCCGGGCAAACCCAACTATTGACCCAAGACATGATTCGGAGCCGATGCATATAATGCTATAAGTTCGGGGTGCCGCACTCATGAGAGTGTTCGGACTTCTCACACCATATTCTGGGGTGCGTAAGCCCCTGGTGTACTGGCCGTACCAAAGTGTATGGTTGCATAATGTCATAACTGGACATATTTTTATATATAAAAAAGATAATGTGATAATAGACAGAAGCTATGCATTGTTTATTCGAAAACCTGCGATAAAAGCGGAACGATACAAATAGTGCGATACGCAAGAGATGGGACGATTTAACATGTCCCCCCTCCAGGGGCGAGCTGTGGGGTTATGTGTGAAACAAGTATACTACTCGTTATAGAGATCACCTGGACACTCGACGTAGCTTTCTGCCTCCCTGGCTGTTGCATCATGTGTTTGGTGATTATGCTGCCGGACAGGCCTTCTGGAAAGTGGAGTCCTGAAAGTAAGAAAGAAAGAAAAAAAGAATGACCAAATCGGGAGCCCCTTGTGCAGTTGAGCCGTATTTTGAGCATGCCGTGGTCGTGTCCCTCCCCCTATGCCCATGGTATTTCCAGAGCGTAGTTATGTACGCACAGTACTGGTTTCGCAATTTCGCGAGGGCTGGGGTGAGGGCCGCATTGCTACGCGTGCTCAGAATGTGCCAGGCGGTCTTGTTGTAGGTTACTCTGGGCGCGCTTGACGGTGTCCGGACGTTTAATGGCCGGACTGGAGAATTGCCTTGACAGGCTACTTTGTTCTTCACCGCGAGGGCCGCCGTATGCTCCTCCGTCCGGAGAGAGCGTTCGGTGTTTCCATTGACCGTAATGACTCCTCGAGGGCCTGGCATCTTGAGCTTGAGGTATGCGTAGTGCGGCACCGCATTGAACTTTGCAAATGCGGTTCGTCCGAGCAGTGCGTGATAGCCACTGCGGAACGGGACTATGTCAAAGATTAACTCCTCGCTTCAGAAATTATCCGGGGATCCGAAGACCACCTCAAGTGTAACTGAGCCTCTACAGTTGGCCTCTACACCTGGTATGACGCCTTTAAAGGTCGTCTTTGTGGGTTTAATCCTTGAGGGATCTATGCCCATTTTTCGCACTGTATCCTGATAAAGCAGGTTCAGGCTGCTGCCGCCGTCCATAAGGACTCTAGTGAGGTGAAATCCGTCAATGATTCGGTCTAAATCCAATGTGGCGAATCCGCCATGGCGGACGCTAGTGGGGTGGTCCCTTCGATCAAAAGTGATCGGGCAGGAGGACCATGGGTTGAACTTTGGGGCGACTGGCTCAAACGCATATACGTCCCTGAGTGCACGCTTCCGCTCCCTTTTGGGTATGTGGGTTGCATATATCATGTTCACCGTCCGCACTTGTGGGGGGAAACCCTTTTGTCCCCTATTTTTCGGCGGCCGGGGCTCCTCCTCGTCATCGCTATGCAGCCCCTTGTCATTGTTTTTGGCGTTTAACTTGCCTGCCTGCTTGAACACCCAACAATCCCTGTTGGTGTGGTTGGCTGGTTTTTTGGGGGTGCCGTGTATCTGGCACGAGCGATCGAGAATTCGGTCCAAATTGGACGGGCCCTGAGCATTTCTTTTGAATGGCTTTTTCCACTGGTCGGGTTCAGAGCCTCTGAATCCGGCATTAACTGTCGTATCCTCAGCATTGTTGCCGTTAATGCAGCGCTTTTGCTTGTTGCGACGCGACCTGCCTATGCTGTCCTTGGTATCCGAATTACCAGGGACCTTGGTCATGTTATTGCTACGAGCTGGCCAGCTGTCTTCTCCCGCGCAAAAGCGAGTCATGAGTGTCGTGAGGGCTGCCATAGATTTCGGATTTTCCTGTCCTAGGTGCCGGGCAAGCCACTCGTCATGGATGTTATGCTTGAAGGCTGCAAGGGCCTCTGCTTCCGGACAGTCGACTATTTTGATTTTTCTTTGTTAGGAACCGTGTCCAGAATTGCTGAGCCGATTCCTCTGGCTGCTGGATTATGTGGCTTAGGTCATCGGCGTCTGGTGGTCGCACATTGGTGCCCTGGAAGTTGTCGAGGAATGTGGCTTCCTGGTCCTCCCAACAACCAATTGATTCCGCTGGCAAGCTGTTAAGCCCATGCCGAGCTGGTCCTTTAAGCTTGAGTGGGAGGTATTTGATGGCGTGTAGATCATCTCCGCGGGCCATATGGATATGAAGGAGATAGTTCTCAATCCATACCGCAGGGTCTGTTGTGCCATCGTATGATTCGATGTTTACGGGTTTGAAACCCTCGGGGATTTGATGATCCATTACTTCATCTGTGAAGCATAGTGGGTGTGCGGCGCCTCCGTGTTGGGCTATATCACGACGTCGCTCAAATGAGCTTTGTCTGCTGTGATCGGCCCGGCCGGATTTACCATATCCGGCATGACGGTTATCGTCACGTGTCGTGGGGCGCCCACGCGATCCATAGATCGATCTTGTTTGCCTTGCCCAGTCCTCCAATATATCTCATAGGTCTGGCGCATTTCCCCGTGCCTTGGTATTCTTTGAGCGACGCCGGGGTGCGGCTTGAGTGGAGGGCCGAGGGGCCTCTCTGTCGCGTCCATGAGGTGGCCGGTCAGCCGTATCATGCACTGGTGATGTAGGTCTAGATGCTTCCTCCTCTAATCGAGGTAGCAGCCTGCGCAGGGGCGTTCGATTTCGTACTCTTCGGCCGCAAGGACATTAGTCCATCTGTCGGCTAGCAAGTCTTGGTCAGCTCTAAGCTGTTGCTGTTTTTTCTTGAGGCTGCTCGCCGTGGCCATGAGCCTGCGTTTGAAACGCTCTTGTTCGACGGGATCCTCAGGCACGACAAATTCGTCGTTGTCGAGGCTTGCCTCGTCTTCGGAGGGAGGCATGTAATTATCGTCCTCTACCTCTTTGTCTGCCGCTCTCTCATGAGGGCTGGCTTCTCCATCCTCCTGTGCTGAATCCTGCTGGAGGGGGTTGTCTTCGGCACTGTTCGGGGTGTTATTGTCTTCGGTGCCGGAATCACCGTTTTTGCTGTGGTGGGATTTAGAGCGGCGCCACTGACGCCGGCGCTTAGGCTGTTCTTGGAGGGGTCATCCTCCATTGTTCCATCGTCGTTCCCTTCTTTTGGGGTGTCCACCATGTATATGTCATATGACGAGGCGGCCTTCCAGTGCCCTGTAGGCGCTGGTTCTTGTTCGTCTCCTCCATCGCCGTCCATACCGTCGATGTCTTCGGAGTCGAAGTCGAGCAAGTTGGTTAAATCATCGACAGTGGCTACGAAGTGGGTGGTGGGTGGGCTTTGAATTTCTTCGTCGTCCGCGTCCCAACCTTGCCGACCATAGTCCGTCCAGGGCTCTCCTGATAAAGAGAGAGACTTTAGTGAATTCAGAATGTCGCCGAAGGGCGAGTGCTGAAAAATGTCCGCGGTAGTGAACTCCATTATCGGCGCCCAATCAGATTCGATTAGTAGGGAAGCGGAAGGTTCGGAGTCCGGAAAGGAGTCCGGCACCTCGAAGTCACGAGCTTCGCAAAGGACAGTATGGTGTTCGGCTCAATCGCCGGAGAGATTGCAGCCCCCGAGGTGGTGTCCAGCCACCCATCCTCGATAGGTGCAGTCGGCTCCGAGCTAAGGGTCGGAGCGGACACTGGTGCGGCCTCTAGGACACTGTTCGGCGGCAGAGCTAGATCATGCCCATCGTAACAGCGCAGCGCGCTTGGCTGTGACTCAAACCCGTCGAAGATCAAGTCTCCGTGGACGTTGGCCGTGTAGTTCAAACTTCCAAATCTGACCTGATGGCCAGGGGCGTAGCTTTCAGTCTACTCCAGATGGCCAAGCAAATTGGCCCGCGGTGCAAAGCCGCCAAATACGAAGATCTGTCCGGGGAGAAAAGTCTCACCCTGGACCGCATCGTTGTTGATGATCGAAGGAGCCATCGGGCCTAAAGGTGACGACACAGAGGAACTCTCAATGAAAGCACCAATGTCGGTGTCAAAACCGGCGGATCTCGGGTAGGGGGTCCCGAACTGTGCGTCTAGGCGGATGGTAACAGGAGACAAGGGACACGATGTTTTTACCCTGGTTCGGGCCCTCTCGATGGAGGTAAACCCTACTCCTGCTTGATTAATATTGATGATATGGGTAGTACAAGAGTAGATCTACCACGAGATCAAAGAGGCTAAACCCTAGAAGCTAGCCTATGGTATGATTGTTGTTCGTCCTACGGACTAAAACCCTCCGGTTTATATAGACAGCGGAGAGGGTTAGGGTTACACAGAGTCAGTTACAATGGAAGGAGATCTACATATCCATATCGCCAAGCTTGCCTTCGACGCCAAGGAAAGCCCCATCTGGACACGGGACGAAGTCTTCAATCTTGTATCTTCATAGTCCAGGAGTCTAGCCAAAGGTCATAGTCCGGCCATCCGGACACCCCCTAATCCAGGACTCCCTCAGGCGCCATGAGATCGGGCGGAGCTCGTCGTGGACGCCGAGAGGAAACAAATCCGGCGGCAAGTTGAGGCCAGGGCCGCGGGGTTGATGCGGATGAGCAAGACGAGCACTCCGGCTCGTTGCAGAGGAGGAAAACCGACAAGTTCAGGGGACGATGCCTTGCAGGTGCGAGAGAGTGTCGAGGGGTTCCAGCAACGCGTGAAGGACGAGGTCGCCGGAGGGTGGCAAGGACGGGGATGGACGGAGCCGTCCGGGATCCCTAGCGGCGGAGGTGGCTGACAGCAAAGCTCCATGGCGACGGAGCTTCATCCCGGGGCAGAGAGGAAAAGGGAGAGTTTGGAGAGGGGAAACGCAAGGAGGAAACGGAAGGAAGAGGTGGCATGATGGGGCGGCGCGAGGCCTCACCGAAGAGGCGGCGATGATGGGGCGGAGCACGAGAAGGGAGAGGGAAGCGGCGGCTCCCTGGGGCTCGGGGACGAGCTCGCCTCGATCTGGATCGGGGCCAGCTGCGGGGCACGTGGCACTGGGGAAACAGGGGGCGCAAGGGAGGCCGTTGGATCAATGATCTGACGGCCAGGGATGGTGGAGGCTGCAGGATTGGATACATGGTGGGTGCGAGCTGGCGGTGGGAGGATCCCGAGGTGGATCTGGCCTGATGGCGGGGTGGAGGAATTTTAGGGAGTTGGTCTAGGGTTAGTCCAAATAGGCATGTGGGTGGACTATATATAGGGAAGGGGGAGAGTTTGGATCTCAAGATCGAAAACCGACGGACGAGAATAGATAGGCTAGGGAGTCCAATAAAGAAAAGGAGATGTTTTATAGACGTTTGAGGATGATGCGGACCCAACAGTAACGATAGTCCGGTTCGGGTTCGGGGAAGTTTCGGACATGGGCAAGGGGTCGATGCTCTGCGCAAAGAGGGGTTAGGCGGTCATGGTCAAGAGGGAAGCGAACACCCGATTGGTCTGGAATGATCAAAGAAGGCAAAGCGGTCAAGAGGGAAGGTGATGAAGGCAAAGGGAGAAACGTTAATGACTGACGAATGCAAGTTTTAAACCATGACGACAACGGAGTGCCGATGCGATGCAGATGATGACATGATGAAATGCAACAAACAAATAAATAACACAGCTGACTCGCAAAACAAGGAAGACATCTGGAGCGTCGGTCTCGGGGCGTTACAGAGACAAACCCAACATATATTGTAGCAAAGAAGGCAAAACATCTTGAAGATAGAGAGACAACCCCAAAGTCTTGTCTTGATGCAGTGTTCAAGTTACTTGAGACTACCAGTCAGACAAACTCACAGAATTCGTTGTCTGAATTAGTTCGACTTCTTCAGTACCAAGTTCTAGTAGAAAGGCATTCTGCAACTCAACTTCGACTTGAAGTCCTATCTCTAAGAAAGATTGTGGAGAACACCAATGAGAACCTCATCGCTAAACAGCTACACCTGGAAGCTATGACCGACATGCTAGGCCAGTCTCACAGCCTTGCTCAGCAGCTTGCGTAGCAGTTCCCCCGCAAGGCTAACCTTTCTTGAACTGTCTTGGAAGTGGTCTCGGTTCAGTATTATTTTGTTACGCTGCAATGGTGCCCGGTTTTTGTAATCTGCTTCTTCGTTGCACTTTATGATCACTGGTGGCGAACTTCGATGCCCAGTGGGTGTAATATACCTTAAATCCTTTATTGTATAGTGTAGGTTTATTCTTAGTTACTATGCCATAATTTCTTTATCATAAGTTTGTTCTTAATTCCTACTAGTTACGCAGCAGCCCGAAATGAACCCTGGCCCATGATTGTGCGAATCAAATCATGGGATTTTAACAGGCCAAAATTGTCTCGGTCCTTGTTTGGCCCAATCAGATATCGGCTGCGAGCAGGCCGGATGCAAACCGGGCCGTAGTTAGGCCCAACTATATGACAGGCTTTTAACAGGTCGAAATTAATATAGGGCCGAAATGTTAAGCGGGCCCTTAACATGCCAAAACTAATATCAGGCTGAATTACTAAGTGGGCCTTTAGCAAGTGGGCCCAAAAGCATAGTGTCCAGTTGACGGGTCGAATCTGATAAGGGCCATAATTGAGCCCAAAGCCTCTTAAAGGACCGGACATGATCTGGGCCGTAATTTGGCCCAGAACGTGGTAGGCTTTTAATGGGACGGATCTCATATGAGCCACTATTAGGCCCAGAGCGTGGCAGGCCATTAATGGACCGGATCAAATATGGGTCGGCGTTTGGCCCAAAACATGGCAGCCAGTTAATGGGCCGGCCTACTAGGGTCCTCAAAATCTTGTGGGCCTACAGCTGGGCCAGCCCATTAATGTCGGCTAAATCTAGTGGACCTTTAGCTAGGCCGGCCCATTATGATCCGCAAGAATCTTGTGGGCCTTTACCTGGGCCAGCCCATTATGGCACACAAAAATCTTGTGGGCCTTTACCTGGGCCGGCCCATTATGGCCCGCAACATCTTGTGGGCCTTTAGCTGGGCCAGCCCATTATGTTCCGCAAAATCTCGTGGGCCTTTAGCTGGGCCGGCCCATTATGGTCCGCAAAATCTTGTGGGCCTTCAGTTGGGCCGCCCCATTTAAACTTGATGGGTCGGTCCACGTGTCAACATATCATAGGCGCGTCTCGCCCATTGGATGAGTGACACCTATCCCAACAATGAGCCGACATGTGTTTCCTCCAGCTAATGATGATTTTGCACGTGGAAAATCCCCATTGGTCGGGACTGTTAACGGGTTATCGGATCCAAAACCCGACCCGATAGCTTAACGGCGTTCCATTACGGTGGATGCCACGTTCGGTCACCCTTGACGAAAGCACTTCTGTGACGCGCGATTTATCGTCATCGAAGTGGACACTTCCGTGATGATAATTTTGGTAATGTCATGGAACACTTCTACGACAGCACAGGTATGACTATCTTGATTCTGTTATAAATTTGTCATGGATGTACATGCATGACAAAAAACGCGACCTACTGTGACAAACACATATCATCACGGAAGTGTATTTTTTTGTAGTGCTTGTGGCAGTCGATAAGTTTACTAAGTGGATTGAAGCCAAGCCTATCAAGAAGTTAGACTCACGCACAACCATCCGATTCATGATAGAGCTGATCTTCATATATGGAGTCCAGCACATCATCATCACAGAAAACGGCTCTAATTTCGACTCAAAAGAATTCAGAAATTTTTGCGCACCTCAAGGCACTCGGGTGGACTATGCATCGGTTGCCCATCCACAGTCGAATGGCCAGGCCGAGAGGGAAAATGGTCTTATCCTTCAAGGATTGAAACCACGGTTCATGCGGGACCTCGAACATGTGGCAGGAGCTTGGGTGACTGAGTTACCTTTGGTATTTTGGGGTCTAAGGACAACTCCCAATCTGTCCACGGATCACAACCCTTTCTTCATGATTTGTGGAGCTGAAGCCATGCTGCCGAGTGATCTCCTCCACAATTCACCCCAAGTGGAGCTCTGTTCAGAGGCTGAAGCAGAACAAGCACATCAAGACGTCTTCGACCTCCTGGAGGAAGAACGAGAGATGGTCTTGATTCGGTCGACTGTTTACCAGCAAGACCTTCGGCATTTCCGCGCCAGACACGTGCATGGACGAGCTTTTCAGGAAGGAGACCTCGTGCTCCGAGTGGATCAACAACAACCTCATAAGCTCGCTCCCGCATGGGAAGGCCCTTTCATTATCACCAAGGTGCTGCACAACGGGTCCTACCACCTATACAATCTTGTGAAGAAGATTGACGACCACCATTCCTGGAATGTTGATCTCCTTTGTCGGTTCTATACTTGACGTCCGAGTCGTCAAGATGTAATAAAAAGTATTGTATGATATGTTTGCTCAGTTAAAGACATGACCTCCGTGGTCTTCCAATAATTTTACTCGCACTGATGTATGTTCCGAACCCCTAGTGGGTATCTTAGCTGCAAACCAGCTTCGCCTAAGTTAGAAATCTACTTTGAGTGGCGTGCATCCCTCCCACTCGGGGGCTTTGTCGTGAACTAGCTTTGCCTAAGTTAAAAGCCTATTCCGAGTGGTGAGCATCCCTCCCAGTCGGAGGCTTAGCCGTGAACCTGCTTCCCCTAAGTTAAAAATCTACTCCGAGTGGCGAGCATCCCTCCCACTTGGGGGCTTAGCCGCGAACTAGCTTCACCTAAGTTAAAAATCTACTCCGAGTGGTGAGCATCCCTCCACTCGGGGGCTTAGCCGCGAACCAGCTTCACCTAAGTTAAAAATCTACTACGAGTGGCGAGCATCCCTCCCACTTGGGGGCTTAGCCGCGAACCAGCTTCGCCTAAGTTAATAATCTACTCCGAGTGGCGAGCATC
>NC_041393.1:551715904-551721968 GCF_002162155.2 Triticum dicoccoides | reverse complement strand
GAGTCTTAGCCACGAACGAGCTTCACCTAATTAAAAATCTACTCCGAGTGGTAAGCATCCCTCCCACTCGGTGGCTTAGCCGCGAACTAGCTTCGCCTAAGTTAAAAATCTACTCTGAGTGGCGAGCATCACTCCCACTCGGTGGCTTAGCCGCGAACTAGCTTCGCATAAGTTAAAATTCTACTCCGAGTGGCGAGCATCCCTCCCACTCGGGGGCTTAGCCGTGAACCAGCTTCGCCTAAGTAAAAAATCTACTCCGAGTGGCGAGCATCCCTCCCACTAGGGGGCTTAGCCGTGAACCTTCTTTTCCTAAGTTAAAAATCTACAACGAGTGGCGGGCATCCCTCCCACTCGGCAGCTTAGCCGCAAACCAGCTTCGCCTGAGTTAAAAATCTACTACGAGTGGCGAGCATCCCTCCCACTCGGGGGCTTAGCCGCAAACCAGCTTCGCCTGAATTAAAAATCTACTCCGAGTGGAAGGCATCCCTCCCACTCGGGGGCTTAGCCGTGAACCAGCTTCGCCTGAGTTAAAAATCTACTCTGTCGTGGGAGAACGAGCACCTATGGGGTAGGGGCCCCTTTTCGGTCCGGCAGGGAGCGGAGGGCGCACAAAGAGCAGATCGAGGTCGAGCACGCGAGGGATTTTACCCAGCTTCGGAGCTCCCCGGAGGGATAAAACTCCTACTGCTGCTTTGTGTTTGTATTTTGTTCTTGCTTGAGAGCGTGGGTATGCTGTAGTCTCGAATGAGTCAAACCCCTTCTGCGTGCGCACGGGCCTCCTTTTTATAGTCTAAAGGGGTCACCGACAGGTGGCAACACAGAGAGAGGGGTAAAAACGTAAAAACGCGGGTTGGTACAACCGCTGTCAACAGTGCCCCTACCTAACTCTGACGGCAGGGGACAAGGGCATTTAATGCTCATCCGGTCGTCCAAACAGTGCAAGAAGCGACCGTTGGGGGCGCCACCGATCGCCACGATGGCCTTCTCGTCATCTCCATCGCCATCTCGCACCGCTTGGCTGCACAGCTACTCGCCACGTGCACCAGGAACGATCCTGCGGCGACACGTCGTCGGGTGAGCTGGAGCACAGGCGCAGAGTGGTGGCTTCGCCGCGGCAAGTGCCTTGCCGCGGTCTCTGTCTTGTCGCACCCGCGAGCTTGTCGCTCGTCGGGTCTTGCTGGGACAGGCAAGTTTTCTGAAGTGCCTTGGTTGGCCTTCCCGGCAAGCTCCTCTTGCCGGGGTCTTGTCCTTCCCGGCAAGCTTCTCTTGCCAGGGCCTTGTCTTCGGTTAACACTTTGTTCTTGAATGGCAGTAATATGAATAGTGAAGGGTCTTGGTGGACGCCCGGCAAGCCTTGCCGCGGGACGCTGCGACTGCCCGTGCACAAGTTCGGGGTACTAAGGTACCCCTACTTTAGTACACCGACAGGAGCCCCCGGGCCTGGGCCATACACGGTGCCGAGCGCTGTTGGGCCAGGCCCAAAACAGGGCACGGGCACGCGCGGCCTGGGTCCAAACCAAATCCACTCCGTATCCACTGCGTCCCCCCATAACGGCACGCGTCAATCGCGGCGTCGTGGGCAATACTTAAATCTAGGAAATGCGTAACGTTCGCCTCCCCTGTTTATAAGCAGAGGAAACAGGGCCGTTCCCCCACCTTCGCCACTTGCAGTTCCTTCCTCCGAAAGCTCCGCCGCTCCCCTCCGCTTCCCAAGCCGAAAGAGAGCAGCGCTCCGCCGCCCGTCGCCGCCGTCACCCTCAACACCTCCGCGCTCCTCCGCCGCTTCCGCCATGGCTCCGAAGACCGGCAAGACCACCAAGTCGGCCGAGGCGTTGCGGCTTGAGGCGCTGCGCAAGGAACGAGTGCTTCCCCCCCCCCCCCGAGCTCACCCCGAAGGCGCTGTGGGAGGAGTTTTACCTCTTCTGGTCGACGGAGACGCGGGCGCATCCGTGCACGCCGGTGCTCTCCGCCGAAGCTTCCAAATCGAAGCGGTGCCCAAAAGGGGACTATTTCTTTCCGGTGTTCTTCTATTGCGGCCTCTGCCCACCTTTTTCTGATTTCTTCTGCGACATCATGAATACCTACGGGTTTCATCTTCTTGATTTCACCCCCAACGCCGTTCTGACAATGGCGGTTTTCGCACACCTCTGCGAGAACTTCGTTGGCATCCACCCAAGTGTTGCTCTTTTTCGCCATTATTTCACCCCCCGAGCCGAGAAAGGAGAGCCATTGGCTGGCGGAATCGCCTGGACCTCACGAATCGGCATGAAGGAGGTGTATCTGCCGGGCGAGCTCCGCAGCAAGTGGGATGAGTGGAGGGCGGAGTGGTGCTGGATCTGTGATGCCAAACCGCAGCCATTCACCAACTTGTGCCAGACTCGGGTAGTTCGCGGCGGCGACTGGAGCGCTCTGTCGCCGGACGACGCCAAGCTGAAGATTGCCACCACCCGAATCCTCCGGCTCAGGCTTGCCGGGCTCACAGCAGGGGCAGTTGGCACGGATTTCCTTCGCCGTCGCATCGCCCCTCTGCAGAAGAGGGGGAGGCCCGCCTGGCAGTTTGGCGGCCCGGTGGATATCATGAGGCTGCGCCCAGGCCTCAATTTCAACTTCACAGTTCTGGAGCTTGACGGGATGCTGAAGGAGCTTTTCAAGCATGATGCCAACCATCCAGAGTGGTTCAGGCTGCCGCAGGGCGTCATCCCATTGTGCAACAACTCCCAGCGCGATCGCATCTGCACAATGATACCAGAGTGCGATTCGCACGGGATAATCCCAACCTGGATGGAGCCCGCTGACGATGTCGTGCAGCAATTCTTCGATGGCTTGACGGAGGTAGCAGTCAATGCCGACGAAAAGAGGCTCCTCACCCGTGACACCACCGACGACGAGATGCGGTACATCGCCACCAGGGCCGAAGAGGCGGCGGCAGCCGCCGCCGCGGGCGAATTTGGCTTTACATTGGCGGAGGCAGAGGCGGCCGAGGCGGCAAGCCTTGCCGACCGGGAGGACCTTGCCGAAGAGGTCTTTGGAGAGGGGGAGCCCGAAGCCGAAGCGAGCGAGCCCGCCGAGGGCGCGAGCGGCCAGCCGTCTTCGAGCAGCTTGCCACAGGCGGAGCCCCCAGCGCAGCCCCAATTTCAACCATGAAGGTGCCTCCGTCGAGTTGGAGATACGGCAGGGGGGCAGGCAGGCCAGCAGCCGCGGCGCCATGGGACACGCTCCACCGCGGCAAGTACCGTTGCCACAGGAGGGTCCCAGGCTGTGCCGGCAACTGAGGCGGGATCTTCCCGGGCCGCCACGCCTGATCCTACCGCAGCCTCCGGCAAACGTCCAAGGGAGCCTACTCCTCCGTCTCGTCGCGCAGAAAGGGTACCGGACTTCGACCTCTCTGCGCTGAGCTCCGACGAGGAGGAAGAAGAGGAGGAAGAGTAAGGCTTTCTCCTTGTTGTACTTGTTTTTCTTCGATCTTTGTTGTTGCTTGTCTTACATCTGATTTGCTTCTCTCTGAATCCCCGTTTCATTTCAGGACTCTGGCCGAGAGAGCAGCGAAGAGGGCCAAGGTCCCCGTGGTTGTCATCGAGGACGATCCTGCTGTGATGGCCGAAGACACGTCCGAGACCACCCTGACAGACCCGATCCCTTCTCCTCACAGCAGCCCCCAGCATAGCCCCCAGCATAAGTGTTTGGTTCACTTCCTGTTGTGGGGCGCGCATGGGTGCTTTTCCTTTCACTGATATCTTGATCGTTGATTTATTTGTGTAGGAGCAGAACAGGCCCATCAAGAGCAAGCAGAAACCGCCCCGGAGGTGCTGTCTGCTTCGACTACGCCGCCAAGGGGCGATTCCCCGGCAAGGGAGCGCTCTCCGGCAAGGGAGGGGTCCCCGGCAAGGGGCGGATCCAGTGAGCCCCCAGTGGTGGAGCCCATGGTCACGGAGCCCAGCATAGGTAACCCTCCTTGTCGGAAATTTTCCCTTGGGTTCTTATTCTGATTTTCTTTCTTCTCTTTTGGATATTTGCTTGACTTCTCCTTCCTCTCCCTGTCCTCAGATCCCCCTCATATAGACCCGATGGAGACCGAGGCCACCGGCGAGGAAGGCGCACGCGGCGATACTGAAGACGCCGCCGTTGACGAGGAAGGGGCCGGCGCTGATGAACCCGCCAACGAAGAAGCCGCCAAGGCTGCTGGCGCAGGAGCTGGCGAGGGGTCCGGCGATCGTACTGACGACCCGGAGGGCGCAGGAGCGCAGGCACTGCACCGACCGCCGACCCCTCCGCCGCTGATGCAGCGCCGGGCTCCGAGGAGCCCCAGCAAGGCGCATACTTGAAGGCCGGCGAGGGCGTATACATCAAGCTTCCCTGGGCGTCGAGCTCCAGGGCGCCGGTCGAAGGGGAGGAGTTTGACGGGGAAGTACTCGCCTCTGTGGGCTGGCAGTGGTTGACGCGCCCGGCAGCAGCAGTGGCGAGTTTGAGGAGGAGCAATTTCTCCGGAAGCTAGCGTCACTCTACCGCGCCCGGCAAGCGAAGCTTGAGTCCCGGGAAGCGCTTGTCGCGCGGGCAGGAGTTGACATAGAGAAGCATGTAGTGGAGCTCAAGGGCCGCAACCAGGAGGCCCTCCGATCTATTGCGGAGGAGAGGGCACAACTTGACGAGGCAAAGAAGGCGTTCATCCTGGAAAAGGCTGAGGCCGAGGAGCAGCAGAGGCTCGCCGCCGAGGAGCTGTCCAGGCGGGAAGGTGAGGTGACGCAGAAAAAGGTTAATCTGGATAGCCACGAGGAGGAGCTCGACGCACGGGAGCGATCACTTGGCGGGGCGCTCAAGGAGGCGAAGGATGCCGCCGCAGCTGCTGAAGCCGCCAAGAAGGAACTGGAAGTGAGGGTGACGCAGCTGGAGGCGGACATAAAAGGGAAGAATGAAGAGCTTGCCGCACTCCAGCGCGAACGCGAGAAGGATGCCCTTGCTCATGGCGATCTGCAAGTCCAACTCGCCAACAGGACCAGGGAGCTGAACGCCGCCAAGGACTTGAGTGCTGATCTGGAGCTGAAGCTGGCCACCTTGACGGAGACGCTGGACGCCGCCAAAAGGCGAGAGGATGAACTGAAGAAGGAGATCAAGGGCAACGAGGAGCTGCTGACGAGGGCCGCTGAGACTCAAAACACCTTCAGGGCTAGGGTGGAGCTCTGGACGGAGGGCCTCGTCAACATCGCTGCAACGATCCACGAGGAGCTGGAGCAGCTGGACTTGGCGGGCTTCGGGTACTCCACCAACGAGAACCTCCAGCCCAGCGCCAAGCTTACTTTGTTCTTCAAGGGTGTGGCAATGGCTCTCCAGCAGCTCCGGGAAGGGATCCCAAAGAAGTTGGCTGATGAGTCGCGCGCCATCTACGCCAAGGTCTTGGAGAAGGTGTTGGTGAAGATACTCTTCCGCAACCCCGGCCTCGACCTCAGCCGCGTCCTCAAGAAGCTGTCGGCGGGTGCGGATCTTGAAGAGCTCAAAGCCATTGTCGCACCCATCGTGGACAAGGTCAATGAAGTCAAGAGGGTCGACGGCGATCGTGTAGATTAGGCCGCCCTTTTCCTCCTTTTCTTGCCGCTGTTAGATATACCATAAGAATAATCCATTAGAGCGTGGCAAGTTATTTATTGTAATACAACTTTATTCTGGGCAATGCTTGCTATGTTATCTCCTTTACTTGATTCCATCCCTTGTATGTTTTTACCCTACGCTTTTAGGGGACTTGCCGGCGCAAGCACACTTGCCGCAAGCGCTGAATGCGGAACATCAGCAGCCTGCCGGCGGTGTTACCTCCGGCAAGAAACCTTGTCGGGACTAGTCGCAGCACACTTCATTGTTGAGCGGACTCGAAACAAAGTAAGGGCGCAACTAGTCACGAGCCGGTTCCTCCGCGCACAGGTTTTCCATACAAAGCACGGTCGTTCAAGGAGGATAACTTGAAAATTTGAAACTGATTGTGCTCAAACTTTGGCAACTTAGCTTTTTCTGTCGTCTGTATCCCGGCAAGGCTATACTTCTTTGAACGCCGCCCGGTCCACATCTTCATCCTCTCCTT
>NC_041393.1:551666577-551715639 GCF_002162155.2 Triticum dicoccoides | reverse complement strand
AGCAAAAAGAAAGAAGAGAAAATAAAGATATGGAGTCCTAAGGCTTGCTATTGCTTACAGGGGATTAGTGCTGCACAAAATGTCAGTTTATACATGCGAAAAAGGAAAAAGCATGAATTTTGACAAGTTTTGCGTAGCAGTTGATCTTTATTTATGCACGGGATCTGCGCCCGGCTTTGTACAAAGGGTTACATGCAACAGCGGCAAAGCTTGTACAAAAGGTGGTTGCCGGAACGGGTTCCGGCAACCGCGCCTCATGGGTAAAACTTGCAAAGATGCTCTATGTTTCAGGAGTTGCTCACCGGAAAGCCATCTTCGGTCTCAAGGCGGACAGCGCCGGGCCTAGTGACTCGCTTCACCCGATAAGGGCCTTCCCACTTCGGCGTCAACTTGTTGGAATTCTTGGCGGATTGAACGTGCCGAAGAACAAGGTCGCCTTCCTCGAAGCTTCTGGCATTGAATTTGCGGCTATGGTAGCGGCGCAAAGCTTGCTGGTAGCGAGCAGCTCGCACAGCAGCCTGAAGACGATCTTCCTCGGGGAGTAGCGCGTCATCTTGGCGCAGCTGCTCTTGCTCAAGCTCATCATAAGCGAGCACTCGAGGCGATCCGTATACGAGTTCCGTGGGGAGAACTTCCTCTGCTCTGTAGACAAGAGCAAAAGGTGACTGGCCGGTGGCTCGATTTGGCGTCGTCCTGATCGACCAAAGAACCACCGGCAGCTCCTCGATCCAATTTCTTCCGCACTTGTGCAGCCTGTCGAAAGTTCTAGTCTTGAGCCCGCGCAGCACTTCAGCGTTTGCCCTCTCCGCTTGACCGTTGCTTCTCGGGTGAGCAACGGAAGCGAAGCAGATCTTGGCGCCAAGATCTTGGACGTACTGCATGAAGGTGCGGCTCGTGAATTGTGTGCCATTGTCGGTGATGATCCTGTTAGGGACTCCGAAGCGGCAAACAATTGACCTGAAGAACTTGACTGCTGACTGTGCTGTCACCTTCCTCACTGCTTCCACCTCCGGCCACTTTGTGAACTTGTCGATTGCCACATACAAGTACTCAAAGCCCCCGACAGCTCGGGGAAAGGGGCCGAGGATGTCGAGCCCCCAGACCGAAAATGGCCAGGATAAAGGGATTGTTTGGAGAGCTTGAGCTGGTTGATGTATCTGCTTGGAGTGGAACTGGCACGCTTCACACTTGGTTACTTGTGCAGTTGCCTCCTGGAGGACTGTCGGCCAAAAGAAGCCTTGCCGGAAGGCTTTGCCGGCAAGTGCTCTTGCGCCAATGTGGTGACCACATATGCCTCCATGTATCTCCGCCAAAAGCTCCTGTCCTTCTTCCCGGGCAATGCACTTCAATTTCACTCCATTGAATCTTCTTCTGTACAGTATGTCATCGACAAACTGGTACATACTTGATTGCCGGGCTACTCTCTCTGCTTTTTCTTGCTCTTCGGGAAGTTCTCCTGTTTGGAGGAAATGGACGATCTGCTGTGCCCATGCCGGAGCTTGCGGCTCGACGACAAGGACTAAAGGTGCAAATGCTGCTGCGGGAACATCTGCTTCTACGGCAAGAATCTGTGATTCAGCCGGAGCATGATGCTCCCCGGCAAGCGTGTCGGGACACAACTTGTCGGGAGCGTCTGCTTCAATGAAACAAACCCTAGGGCTTGTCGGAACAGACTGCTCCTCAGCACTTTCTGTGTTGATCCTGGGGACCTTCTTGGCGGCGGCTTCGGGGAGCTCTGCCGAAAAGTAACCGCCAGTAACCAACTTTCTCTTCTTGCTCTGTCCAGTTGATGGTGTCACGGATGGTTGAGTTAGCTTGAGCACAAAAATCCCTGGTTCCACAGGCAACTTGAGCGCGGCGCATTTTGACAGGCCATCTCCAATGTCGTTCTGAGCTCTCGGAACATGTTCCATTTGCAGGCCTTCAAAATGCTCTTCTAGCTTCCTCACTTCATCAATGTAAGCTTCCATCAACGGACCCTGATAATCCTTGTTCACTTGACGGACGACAAGCTGTGAGTCACCCCTGACAATGAGTTTCTTGATCCCAAGCTCTACTGCGATCCTAAGTCCGGCAAGCAAGCCTTCATACTCTGCAGTATTGTTTGTTGCTTGTTCCTTGGGAAAATGCATCTGGACCACATACTTGAGGTGCTCTCCGGTGGGTGCGATAAGTAACACACCCGCACCGGCGCCTTGCAGCGAGAAGGCACCGTCAAAGTACATGATCCATTCTTTGTTTGCCTCCTTGACGGGGATGCTCATCTCCGGAGTTTCTTCATCAGGTGTTGGCGTCCATTCTGCTATGAATTCTTCCAATGCTCGGCTCTGGATAGTTGAGGTACTCTCAAACTTGAGGCCAAAGCTTGATAATTGCAGTGCCCACTCGACAATCCTGCCTGTTGCTTCTGGATTCTGCAATATCCTTTTCAACGGAAAGCGAGTGACGACTGTGATCTCATGTGCCTGAAAGTAGTGGCGCAGCTTCCTCGAGGCCATGAGAAGGCCGAAAAGCAACTTCTGCACACCAGAATACCTTGATCTAGCCCCCTGTAGAAGGGAGCTGACAAAATAAATTGGGCGCTGCACCATCTTCTTCTGTTTCTCTGCCTGCGGCTACACAGATTCATCCTTGTCGGGACCAGAGCTTGATGGAGAAGCCCCCTGCTTGTCGCTGGACTCGCTTGCCGCGGCCGCTGGCTCATCATCTGCCTCCCTCTCTGCTACTAACGCAGCACCAACCACTTGATTGGTTGCCGCTAGATACAGCAGCAACTTCTCTTGTGGTTTAGGTGCGACAAGTACTGGAGTGGAGGATAGGTATCTCTTCAAGTCCTGTAGCGCAGCCTCCGCTTCTGGAGTCCATTTCATTGGACCTGCCTTTTTCAAAATTTTGAAAAATGGCAGGGCGCGCTCAGCAGACTTAGAGATGAACCTACTGAGAGCAGCAACATAGTCGGCAAGCCTCCGCACATCCTTGACGCGCTTTGGTGCTTCGATCTACTCGATGGCCTTGATCTTGTCGGGATTCGCCTCGATCCCCCTCTGGGACACAAAGAACCCGAGAAGTTTGCCGGAAGGAACTCCAAACACGCACTTCTCGGGGTTCAACTTGAGATTGATCTTGCGCAGATTTGCAAAAGTCTCATCCAAATCTTGGATCAAAGTTGCTCTGTCCTTGCTCTTGACCACTATGTCATCCATGTAAGCTTCTACATTTCTGTGCAGCTGTGGCTCAAAAGCATGACTGACTACCCTTGCAAATGTGGCACCAGCATTCTTTAGTCCGAAAGGCATTCGTACAAAGCAGTACGTGCCACATGGAGTAATGAATGCGGTTTTCTCTTCATCCTCTTCTGCCATGAAGATCTGGTGGTATCCTGAGTATGCATCAAGAAATGAAAGCAGATCACATCCTGCCGTGGAGTCGACAATCTGGTCAATGCGCGGCAAGGGAAATGGATCTTTGGGACAAGCTTTATTAACATCCGTGAAGTCAATACAAAGCCTCCACTTCCCATTCGCCTTGCGCACGACTACTGGATTGGCTAACCACGTGGATGGAGTACTCCTCGGACGAGGCCTGCTGCTTCCAACTTCTTGATTTCTTCTGCGATGAACTCTTGGCGTTCCACCGCTTGCTTCCTGACTCTCTGCTTGACGGGCCGCGCGTGAGGACAGACGGCAAGGTGGTGCTCAATTACTTTCCTGGGAACACCGGGGATGTCAGATGGTTGCCATGCAAACACATCGACATTTGCCCGCAGGAAAGCAATGAGCGCGCTTTCCTATTTAGGGTCAAGCGTGGCACTGATGGTGAAGGTACCACCAGTGTCGTCCTCCTTGGCGGCCACTTTCTTGGTCTCTGGTGCAGCTGCCTTCGCCTTCTTGCACTTGCCGGTGGAGCTCGATGGTGCGTCCTCGACGGTAGCGCAGCACTCCGAAGAGGTGCGCTTGCCGGAGTGGGCATCAGAGCTACTCTTGCCGGACTTGGTCTTCTTCTTCTTCCCCCCGGGAGCTTCAGCGGCAAGTGGTTTGCGTTCTGCTGCGGCTGCTGCTTCTCGGTAGATCTTGTCGGTACAGATAAGTGCATCCTTCTTGTCGCCTTGGACAGAAATGACACTTATCGGACCAGGCATCTTGAGCACATTGTAGGCGTAGTGAGAGGCTGCCATGAACTTGGCAAGCGCCGGACGGCCAAGTATCCCATTGTATGGCAATGGGAAATCAGCAACGTCGAATGTGACTCTCTCTGTCCTGAAATTCAGCTCACTGCCAAATATGACTGGCAATGTGATCTTCCCCTTTGGCTTGCTCCTTCCCGGGTTGATTCCTTGAAAGGTACCAGTTTCTTCGAGCTCGCTGTCGGGGATCTGGAGCTTGTTGAGCACCGCGGAAGAGATCAGATTTAGGCCGGCCCCGCCGTTAACCAACATCTTTGTGACCTTGAGGTTGCGGATGGTTGGCGAAACCAACATCGGCAAGCACCCGACCGCTGTGATGCGATCAGGGAGATCCTCAACATCAAAGATGATGGGCGTGCTGGACCACTTCAGAGGTTTGCACGATTCAACTGACGGTTCTGCTGCATTTACTTCTCGCACCCACTGTTTGAGTTGACGGTGCGAGGTATGCAGAGAAGCACCACCGTCAATGCACAAAACCTCCGTTGCCTTCTGAAATTCTTGCTCGTCGGTCTCATCCTCATCCATCTCATCATCTTCATCTTCGTCTTCGTCCTTGTCGCGGCCACGGGGAGGTCTGTCTCCTTGCCGCTGCTTGGCCTTGCCGCGGCGCCCTCCCCGGGCGGGACGCTTCTTGCCGGATCCTCCGCCACCTTCCTGGGCCTTCTCCTTGTCACGGCGCTCGTATTCGGCTTTCTGTAACTCAACGAGCTGCTCAACCTTCTTGCAAGCTTGGAGATCGTGGCCCTTGGTGCGGTGGATCTTGCAGTACTACTTGCCGGAGCCATCCTGCTTGTCGGCGGCCACCACAGCCTCGCCGGAGTCACCAGCTTTGGCCTTCTCGGCGCCGCCTCCGTTGCCGGACTGCTCGACAACTAGTACATCCTTAGCTTTCCTCTTTCTATTATTCCGCCTCCGGTTCTTCTTTGTCGGAGGGGCGTCCTCACTGTCAGATCCTTCTGCTCCTGCGTTCTCTCCGAGAAGTTTCCTCCCTTCTTCAGCACGTGCACACTTGTCGGCCAGAGCATATAGCTTGCTGACATCTCTGATCTTGCACATCGCCATCTCCTCCCTCATCCTGCGGTTACGCACTTCTGATGAAACGCGCTAATAACCGCGGCAGGGTGGACATCTGGGATGTTGCACTGCACCCGGCTGAATCTCTGTATGTACTTGCGCAGGGGTTCTCCTTCTTTCTGGACGAGCAGATGAAGATCACTCTCCTGGCCATGGGGCTTGTGGCCGCCTGTGAAGGCGCCGACAAACTGATGGCACAGGTCCGCCCACGAAGAGATGGAGTTGTCCGGCAAGTGCATGAGCCAAGATCTGACGTTGGGCTTGAGCACCAGCGGGAAGTAGTTGGCGAGGATCTTCTCGTCGCGCCCCCCGGCAGCCTGCACCGCTATGGTGTAGACGCTGAGGAACTCTGACGGATGTATCCTGCCATCATACTTCTCGGGTACGTCTGGCTTGAAGTTCTTGGTGCTGGGCCACTGGACCTGCCGCAGCTCACGAGTGAACACAGGGCAACCTGCCGCGTACGGCAAGTCGCCTGGTTCCCCTGGCGCATGCATATCAACAGTGGGCCCAGCGCGCTGGTCAGATTGACGTCGCGCTTCTCTTCGACGCTCAATACGAGTACGAGCATCTTCTTGTTGTCGTTCTTGGAGAACTTCGCGTTGATCGCGACGGGCTCGCGGGTCCGGCGATGCGGTGGAGTCGGTGTCGAGGTTGGCACGGCGTGTCGGCGATCTTGGCCTTCGAGGTGGGGAGTGCACAGTGGTGGCACCCCCGCCAGTCTTGTCGCCATCAGCTTCCGCTTGAGCGTCTTGCCGTGGCTTCGACGTGCTCGGTTGCCGGGGCTTGTCGCCATTGGCGAAGCCGATGAGGCTCTGGATGGTCATCCTCCAGCCGTCGATCTTGTCCGGTGCTGGAGGGTAGTCTAGTAGCAGTTGGGCTCGAGCCAACGCTTCTTCTGGAGTCTTCGGCGGCGGCGGCGAGCGGCGCGAGGAGCGGGATATGCTCGAACTTCTAACAACGTTAGAAGGAGCAGCATCCCGTCCAGGCGACCGTATCGTGCTCGTGCCAACATGCTGACGTGCTTGTTGGCCTTGAGCGTCCCGCGATCCGCCGGCTTGGCCTTGTTCCAACGCGAGTACGGTGCCAGGAGCACCATGGCGTTGTCGATCCTGCACCCCCTGGGAGGGGTGCGGCGTATGTACAGACGCAGAAGCTTGCGGGGCCTTGTCCTTGGACCTGGTGACGACGTGAGTCCCGCCGTCGGCGCCCGCTCCTCCGTCGGCGTCTACCCCACTGCCCGTTTGCTCCGGTGGCGGTGGAATCGACGTAGACGGAGCGGCCACCTCCGAAGTCTTCTTCTTTGGTGGCATGTCGATGAAGATGTTGATGTAGCGCGCACGGAGACCGGATCAGGTTCGCACAACCTCGACGCCCCCTACCTGGCGCGCCAGAGATGTCATGGGAGAACGAGCACCTATGGGGCAGGGGCCCCTTTTCGGTCCGGCAGGGAGCGGAGGGCGCACAAAGAGTAGATCAAGGTCGAGCACGCGAGGGATTTTACCCAGCTTCGGAGCTCCCCGGAGGGATAAAACTCCTATTGTTGCTTTGTGTTTGTATTTTGTTCTTGCTTGAGAGCGTGGGTATGCTGTAGTCTCGAATGAGTCGAACCCCTTCTACGTGCGCACGGGCCTCCTTTTTATAGTCTAAAGGGATCACTGACAGGTGGCAACGCAGAGAGAGGGGTAAAAACGTAAAAACGTGGGTTGGTACAACCGCTGTCAACAGTGCCCCTACCTAACTCTGACGGCAGGGGACAAGGGCATTTAATGCTCGTCCGGTCGTCCAAACAGTGCAAGAAGCGACCGTTGGGGGCGCCACCGATCGCCACGATGGCCTTCTCGTCATCTCCATCGCCACCTCGCACCGCTTGGCTGCACAGCTACTCGCCACGTGCACCAGGAACGATCCTGCAGCGACATGTCGTCGGGTGAGCTGGAGCGCAGGCGCAGAGTGGTGGCTTCGCCGCGGCAAGTGCCTTGCCGCGGTCTCTGTCTTGTCGCACCCGCGAGCTTGCCGCTCGTCGGGTCTTGCCGGGACAGGCAAGTTTTCTGAAGTGCCTTGGTTGGCCTTCCCGGCAAGCTCCTCTTGCCGGGGTCTTGTCCTTCCCGGCAAGCTTCTCTTGCCGGGGCCTTGTCTTCGGTTAACACTTTGTTCTTGAATGGCAGTAATATGAATAGTGAAGGGTCTTGGCGGACGCCCGGCAAGCCTTGCCGCGGGACGCTGCGACTGCCCGTGCACAAGTTCGGGGTACTAAGGTACCCCTACTTTAGTACACCGACATACTCCGAGTGGCGGGCATCCCTCCACTCGGGGGCTTAGCTGCGAACCAGCTTCGGCAAAGTTAAAAATCTACTCCGAATGGCGGGCATCCCTCCCACTCGGGGGCATAGCCGTGAAGTAGCTTCGCCTAAGTTAAAAACCTACTACGAGTGGCGAGCATCCCTCCCACTCTGGAGCTTAGCCGTGAACCAGCATCGTCTAAGTTAAAAACCTACTCCGAGTGGCGACCATCCCTCCCACTCGGGGGCTTAGCCGCAAACCAGCTTCGCCTAAGTTAAAAACCTACTCCGAGTGGCGAGCATCCGTCCCACTCGGAGGCTTGGCAATGAAGCAGCTTCGCCTAAGTTAAAAATCTACTCCGAGTGGCAAGCATCCCTCCCTCTCGGGGGGCTTAGCTGCGATCCAGCTTCGCCTAAGTTAAAAATCTACTCCGAGTGGCGAGCATCCATCCCACTCGGGGGCTTTGCTGTGAACCAGCTTCACCTAAGTTAAAAACCTACTCCGAGTGGCGAGCATCCCTCCCACTCGGGAAGCTTAGCTGCGAACCAACGTCGCCTAAGATAAAAACCTACTCCGAGTGGCGAGCATCCCTCCCACTTAGGTTCTTAGCCGCGAACCAGCTTTGCCTAAGTTAAAAATCTACTCCGAGTGGCAAGCATCCCTGTCACAGCCTGATTTTTGGCCCTTCTTTTTCTTTTGATTTTCTGAGATTTTTCCTTGAGTTTTCTTTTTCCGTGGCTATGTGGTGTGGAAACTGGAGAAGATGACCTCTTCTTCCTTTCCAGAGTGGCTTGTCATCCTCATATCCATCCCAAGACCTTGACATTTTCATCCTAGCCCAACCCCAATATTCTTTTCCTTGGGAATATTCCTTTTTCTGTTAAAAGAATAACCCAATTTGCCCTAGGTTGTGAAGCAACCTATATTTCCATCACTCCCAAAATCCCAAATAATTCTCATAAATTGTTTGGGTCATATATTCCTCAAATATGGCAAAATATTTCATTTGCCATGTTCATCATCATTCTCAATTAATTCCTTTCCTATTTTGTCCGAAATGGCAGTTTGTGAAGCAAGTGCCATTTAACTTTGCCCAATTGACCCCCAACTTTTTGGACACCTTTTAATGTACATGTCATTGCCTCATGTCAAAATTCAACTCCATTTGCCTAGTAAATATTCCTGAGCAATTTTTCAAAGTTCCCGCCTAAGGGAATTCATTGTGAAGGAAGTACTAGCTAGGTTAATCCAGTTGAGTTGAAATTTTGCATGGTCTTTCCTATCATCAAATCATGACCCTCCTCAAGATTTGATCTCATTAAATGCATCCATGTGAGCTTAGCATCAATTCTCTGTTTCTGTCTAAATTTTCAGTTAGTGAAGCAAGTGTATTTTATCTTGCTCCATTATGGCTGAAAATTTTCCAGGGCCTTTTCCCACCCATATAACTTACCTCCACAATATTTGGGCTCATTTCATTTAGCCATTTTGCCTCAGGATTTTTCCTAAGTTTCTGTCCAAAGAGGTGTTGCTTGAAGGAAGTACCATTTTGGCTTGACCAAATGGCATGAAATTTTTATGGCACTCTCATATGAACAAATAACCCTGACATGTTCATTTTCAGCTCAATCCATCACTCTAATGTGAGTGCTTCTTCATGTTCTTGTTTCTGGACCAATTTATGTAGTTGTAAAGCAACTATATTAAATATTCGTGCAAATCATCTCATAATTTAGAGGATTGTAGTACTTCCTATACTAAACCTCCCTGACATATTTTCTGCATCTTAACCTCACTAAGTTGATCACAGTTTCATGATCTATTTTGCAATAGCAAACTTCAGAGCTTCAGTATGACCCAGCCACTACGTATTTAACCGAGATACCACCTTAGTTGCAACCCACTCTGGAGGGACTCCACCCCAGACATCATTTGGCCGACCTTGTGGCATTGTGAGCACTAGTGCACGCGGTGATCACGGGCTTTGGCATGTCATGCGCGCCCTCTACTGTCATTGGCCGCGTCTAGGAGGTCTTCTATCTTCGGCCACTCCCTCTCTCGTCGTCTTCGCGCACCCAGCCATGTTGTGATGCCCCGAGACCGACGCTTCAGTTGCCCTTCCATTTATTTTAGTTGTTGACGCGTGTTTATTATGTTTGTTGCATTATCATATTTTTTTGCATATTTCATTCCTATATGTTTATGCCATGATCATGTTGAACGCCATTGTCATATTTTGCATTGCATCATGATCATCTTGCTTGTTGTTGCATGTGCATTTTATTTGTGTATGTCTTGGTGTGATTTCTTTCTCTTCATCTCCGTTGTTGTTGGCATCTTCACCCTTCAAGTTAATCCATCTCCAAGCAAACCCCATCTCCTTCCTTTCTTCTAAATTCTAGCCTTTTACTTGAGTGACATTTTCCTGCCTCAAATAATGTTCACTCTTTCCCTATAAATGCAACACGTTTCATTTAACCTTTCTATCAAGTTTCAGCTCATTTGAAGATGATTTGGTTGGGTTCAAAAATGACTCAAGTTTGAATTTAATTCAAACTTGGTTTATTTTTCTACCTCTAAAAAATGGCCAAATAAATTTATTCAAATGGTGCATATCTCCAGGAGCTCATATTAATTCTAATCCTTGCTTCTACCTTCTCCATACTCTCTGTTCTTTTCTATAATTATTTCCTGTCTGAAGGAGGTAAGGAAAAGAAAAGGAAGAAGCAGTGGCAGCCCAGTAGCAAGGAGCCCAACCCAGCCGCGCGCAGCAGCAGCATCACCACAGCCCAGCCCGCCAACCACCCAATCCTAGCCCAGTGGTTGAAACCTCTCCCACTTACCTTACACACACAAGCTCGAATCCCCATCGGGCTAGTTGTGAAATGCCCAATTTTTACCATTTTGGCCTCTATGATAGTGGGACCCCACTCGTCTTTCTCTCTGTCCACACACACCCCTCCCCACACGCACACTCCTGCCACCTTAGCACCCCGGGCCCCCTCGTCATTGACAGTGGCTGGCTCAGCCCGTGTGCCCCTGTTGTTTTATTTTCTTTTGCATAATTTCAGAGATGCCATCATTTTGATTTGTGTATAACTAAATATCCATGCATCCAAATAGATCATGTCATATATCTAAAATGCTTAGATTTTCATCTAGTTTCATAATATGCAACTTTCATCCATGTTTAAAATGTTTAAATTGCTGTTTGTTTTAATTCGCTTAAATAACATGCTAAAATGATTTATTTCATAACTAAATAACCGTAGCTCCATTTTTAATAAAATTTATATGTAAATGGGGTAGAAAAATGCATAGATTAACATGGTGGCAGTACTTTGCATGTTTAACAACTCTAAAATTGTGTATAGTGCAGAACAGTACCAACTTTAAAAATATGCACATGAGGATTTTTTCGGACTTGTTGCTTGTTGTTCCGGCCTCATTTAAACTTGCCTAGATAGGTAGTTTTATTATGCTTCACCTCTTGCAATGTGTAATAACATTTAATACTATTGGGTACTGATGACCCGCAAGTATATGGGATAGTTGTAGCCTCTTTCGATAAGAAAGAGTGTCGAACCCAACGAGGAGCTAAAGGTAGAACAAATATTCCCTCAAGTTCTATCGACCACCGGTACAACTCTACTAACACTTGACGTTCGCTTTACCGGAAACAAGTATGAAACTAGAAGTACTTCGTAGGTGTTTTGGGTAAGCTTGCAAGAAAGTAAAGAGAGCGTAAACAAAAGCTAGGGGCTGTTTAAATAAAGACATAACTAAATTAGTTAGGAGCTTGTTGTCACGAGAAAGTTATTTGCCCTAGGCAATCGACAACTAGACCGGTTATCATTATTGCTATTTTATATGAGGGAGAGGCATAAGCTAACATACTTTCTCTACTTGGATCATATGCACTTATGATTAGAACTCTAGCAAGCATCCGCAACTACTAAAGATTCATTAAGGTAAAACCCAACCATAGCATTAAAGTATCAAGTCCCCTTTATCCCATACGCAAACAACCTACTTACTCGGATCTGTGCTTCTGTCACTCACGCCACCCACCATAAGCAAATCATGAACATATTGCAAACCCTACAGCGAGTATCCCTCACGCTTGCGCGACACGGAGAGCACCATAGGACAACACCAATAATAAAACATGCAACTCAAACCAATCACGATCATCAATTAACCAATAGGACAAAACGGATCTACCCAAACATTATAGGATAACCATACATCATTGGGAAATAATATATAGAGTTGAGCACCATGTTTAAGTAGAGATCACAGCGGGTAAGAGAGATGTTACAGTGCATCATAGAGGGGTTAAGCGTTGGTGTTGATGGCGGTGAAATTGTTGGTGAAGATTGCGGCGATGATGATGGCCCCCGGTGGTACTCCGGCGCCACCGGAAACGAGGGGGAGAGTGCCCCCTCCTTCTTCTTCTTCCTTGACCTCCTCCCTACGTGGGAGAAGGGTTTCCCCTCTGGTCCTTGGCCTCCATGGCCCGGGAGGGGTGAGAGCCCCTCCGAGATTTGATCTGTCTCTCTGTCTCTCTCTGTTTCTGCGTTCTCTCTATCTACCCTTTCACCGTTTCGGGTATATATGGAGATCCATAACTCCGATTGGCCTGAAACTTGCACCGTGATTTTTTACCAAAACTTAGCTTTCTTGCGTCCGAAGAAGAGCATCAACCGCCTTATGGGTGGCCCACGAGGGTCAGGGCGTGCCCTGGGGGGGCAGGCGCGCCCCTGCCTCGTGGCCGCCTCGGGCACTGTCTCGCGTGGATTTTTCTTCCATAATTCTCCAAATATTCCAAAAATATTCTCCATCCGTTTTTATCCCGTTTGGATTCCGTTTGATATGGATGTTCTGCGAAACAAAAATATGCAACAAACAAGAACTGGCACTGGGCACTGGATCAATATGTTAGTCCCAAAAATGGTATAAAAAGTTGCCAAAAAGTATATGAAAGTTGAATAATATTGGCATGGAACAATCAAAAATTATAGATACGATGGAGACGTATCAGCATCCCCAAGCTTAACTCCTACTCGTCCTCGAGTAGGTAAATGATAAAAGATAATTGTTGATGTGGAATGCTACCTAGCATAATCTTGATCATATGTCTAATCATGGCATGAATATTAAGACACGAGTGATTCAAAGCAATAATCTATCATTTGACATAAAAACAATAATACTTCAAGCCTACTAATAAAGCAATCATGTCTTTTCAAAATAACATGGCCAAAGGAAGTTATCCCTACAAAATCATATAGTCTGGCTATGCTCCATCTTCACCACACAAAATATTCACATCATGGACAACCCCGATGACAAGCCAAGCAGTTGTTTCATACTTTTGACGTTCTCAAACCTTTTCAACTTTCCCGCAATACATGAGCGTGAGCCATGGACATAGCACTATAGGTGGAATAGAATATGATGGTGGGGGTTATGTGGAGAATACAAAAAGGAGAACGTCTCACATCAACTAGGCGTATCGACGGCTATGGAGATGACCATTAATAGATATCAATGTGAGTGAGTAGGGATTGCCATGCAACGGATGCACTAAGAGATATAAGTGTATGAAAGCTCAAACTGGAAACTAAGTGGGTGTGCATCCAACTTGCTTGCTCATGAAGACCTCGGGCGTTTGAGGAAGCCCATCATCGGAATATACAAGCCAAGTTTTGTAATGAAAATTCCCACTAGTATATGAAAGTGATAACTCAAGAGACCCTCTATATGAAGAACATGGTGCTACTCTGAAGCACAAGTGTGGTAAAAGGATAGTAACATTGCCCCTTCTCTCTTTTTCTCTCATTTTTTTATTTATTTTTTAAGTTTTTTAAGAAAAAATGGTGGGCTTCTTTGGCCTTTTTTTATTTGGGCTTCTTTGGCCTCTTTTAGTTTTCATACAGTCCGGAGTCTCATCCCGACTTGTGGGGGAATCATAGTCTCCATCATCCTTTCCTCACTGGGGCAATGCTCAAATAAAGATGATCATCACACTTTTATTTACTTACAACTCAATATTACAACTCGATATCTAGAACAAAGATATGACTCTATATGAATGCCTCCGGCGGTGTACCGGGATGTGCAATGATCTAGCGTAGCAATGACATCAAAAAAAAGGACAAGCCATGAAAACATCATGCAAAGCAATATGACAATAAATGCTCAAGTCATGTATATGATGATGATGGAAGTTGCATGGCAATATATCTCGGGATGGCTATGGAAATGCCATGATAGGTAGGTATGGTGGCTGTTTTGAGGAAGATATAATGAGGCTTATGTGTGATCGAGCGTATCGTATCACGGGGTTTTGATGCACCGGCGAAGTTTGCACCAACTCTCGAGGTGAGAAAGGGCAATGCACGGTACCGAAGAGGCTATCAATGATGGAAGGGTGAGAGTGCGTATAATCCATGGACTCAACATTCGTCATAAAGAACTCACATACTAATTGCAAAAATCTATTAGTAATCGAAACAAAGTACTACGTGCATGCTCCTAGGGGTATAGATTGGTAGGAAAAGACCATCGCTCGTCCCCGACCGCCACTCATAAGGAAGACAATCAATAGATAAATCATGCTCCGACTTCATCACATAATGGTTCACCATACGTGCATGCTACGGGAATCGCAAACCTCAACACAAGTATATCTACTAATCCAAAACTACCTACTAGCATGACTCTAATATCACCATCTTTATGTCGCAAAACTATTGCAAGGAATCAGACATATCATATTCAGTGATCTACAAGTTTTATGTAGGATTTTATGACTAACCATGTGAATGACTAGTTCCTGTCATCTCTCTAAATAGATATAAGTGAAGCAAGAGAGTTTAGTTCTTTCTACAAAAGATATACCCACGCTCTAACAATTATAGTGAAGCAAAAGGGCATTCTACAAATGGCGGTTGTCTATGTAAAGAGAAACAGGCAATCCAAACTTCAAATGATATAAGTGAAGCACATGAAGCATTCTATAAAGCCATACTCAAAAGAGTTAAGTGAAGTACAAACAGCATTGTATAAATCAACCAAGGACTATCTCATACCAGCATGGTGCATAAAAATGAAAACTAAATGCAAAAGACGCTCCAAGATTTGCACATATCACATGAATGAAACGAATTCGAAAACATACCGATATTTGTTGAGGAAAGAGGGATGCCTTCCGGGGCATCCCCAAGCTTACACGCTTGAGTCTCCTTGAATATTTACTTGGGGTGCCTCGGGCATCCCCAAGCTTGAGCTCTTGCCTCTCTTCCTTCTTCTCACATCGAGACCTTCTCGATCATCGAACACTTCATCCACACAAAACTTCAACAGAAAACTCGGTAAGATCCATTAGTATAATAAAGCAAATCACCACTCTAAGTACTGTTGCAAACCAATTCATATTTTATTTTTGCATTGTGTCTACTTTAATATAATTTTTCATGGCTCAATCCACTGATATAAATTGATAGTTTCATCAAAACAAGCAAACTATGCATCAAAAACGGAATCTGTCAAAAACAGAACAGTCTGTAATAATCTCAACATTCACCATACTTCTGATACTTGAACAATTCTGCCAAAATTGTAAAAAATTAAAAATTTGTACAAAAAGACAGTTCAAAAAGAATCAGAACCATTTGACGTTCCAGTAAAAAATTAAAAATCGCGCATTACAGCCAAATTTTCTGTCCTGCACCGCACAAACCAACAAGCATTGTAAACATCCTAAAGGCAAGCCTTGGCGCATTATTTTTATGATACAATGGAATTGTACAAGGGGATTGTCGGTGTCAAAACCGGCGGATCTCGGGTAGGGGGTCCCGAACTGTGCGTCTAGGCGGATGGTAACAGGAGACAAGGGACACGATGTTTTTACCCAGGTTCGGGCCCTCTCGATGGAGGTAAAACCCTACTTCTGCTTGATTAATATTGATGATATGGGTAGTACAAGAGTAGATCTACCACGAGATCAGAGAGGCTAAACCCTAGAAGCTAGCCTATGGTATGATTGTTGTTGTTATGTCGTCCTACGGACTAAACCCTCCAGTTTATATAGACACCGGAGGGGGCTAGGGTTACACAGAGTCGGTTACAATGGGAGGAGATCTACATATCCGAATCGCCAAGCTTGCCTTCCACGCCAAGGAAAGTCCCATCCGGACACGTACAAAGTCTTCAATCTCGTATCTTCATAGTCCAACAGTCCGGTCAGAGGTTATAATCCGGCTATCCGGACACCCCCTAATCCAGGACTCCCTCAGTAGCCCCTGAACCAGGCTTCAATGACGACGAGTCCGGAGTGCAGATTGTCTTCGGCATTACAAGGTGGGTTCCTACTCCGAATACTTCATAGAAGATTTTGAGCACAAGGATCGTGTCCGGCTCTGCAAAACAAGTTCCACATACCACCGTAGAGAGACAGAGAGAGTAATATTTCCACAGATCTAATCTGGTGACGTATTCTGTAGTGCGACATCACACCACAGCCAAGCCCTTATCCATTTTTTTCCTTCCCACCTCAGCGCGTTTCGCGAGGCGGTTTCCTTGGCACGTCTTGTCGAAGCAGAGATCGTGTCCCCTTTATTTACGGGATCCTCATCATTACGGACGTGGGTAACCCAGTCGTGCCCATTGGTATATCTCCTCGATCAAAGGTAAGTCCCAAACGGTCACGGGGAGGGCTCTTGTTATTCATCCTCTTATAAAGAGATCAAGGCTTTACTCCTTTCTTTCAATCTCAATCGAATCCGCCTCTCACCTCGACTTCCAACACCCAGGGCTCCAGATTTAGGCGTTTCAGACCTTCGATGATGTCTGGCTCCGACCTTCGAGGCCGATGGATGCCTTCCTTCGTCACGGAGGAAGACGTGCTAAAGCTGAGAGAGACCAGGTATTTGACCGGCGAAATCTCGCACAGGCTGCCTGCTCAAGGGCAAGTTCTCCCCACTCCCAAGCCCGGTTAGAGCGTGGTGTTCGTGTCTCACTTCCTCCGAGGGCTAGGCTTCGCGACGGATCCCTTCGTGAGGGGGCTCATATTCTATTATGGGCTGGAATTTCACGATTTAGCTCCGGAGTCCATCCTCCACATCTCATCGTTCATCGTCGTGTGTGAAGCTTTCCTCCACATTACCCCTCACTTCGGACTGTGGCTCAAGACCTTTAAAGTAGAGCCGAAGATGATCGAGGGTCAGCACACAGAGTGCGAAGGTGCAGTAATACGCAAGAATGCCGACGCTCCATGGCCCGAGGGCTCTTTTCAAGAGGAGTCCAGCTTATGGCAACAAGAGTGGTTTTATATCACAGCTCCCAGGGGCACCAAGTGGGTGGCGCCGCCTGCTTTTCGCTCAGGCCCCCCGCCCCGACTAGCGTCATGGGTTAATAAGGGGCTGGACTGGGGGCCAGTAAAGGACGTGCCCCTGTTGCAGGGCCGTATCCGAGATCTTCTGGAAAGAGACGTCAGTCTGGTCGTGGTGACGCAGGTCATGTTGATTCGCCGAGCCCTGCCTGCAAACGTCGCCAACTCCGCCTGTGGGAGTTCAATCCGGAGGGACCGCGAGCTCTCCAACATTTTATGGGCGCGACGCCCGCGGAGATGTACAAATTGTTCTTCGGACCACAAGTAGTGTGTCCGGACTCTACTGAGGACGCAGGTCTGAGCTGCAATCGTCCGGATACCCAAGTAAGTAGCCCTGTGCACGGACACGCCATCCGTTCATTTATCATAACATCGCCCTTAAAAGAGTTGTTCTTGAACCAGGAGTGGATAGCGAAGGCAAAGTTGATCAGGTGTCCGACCCCTCTTCCTGAGACCTCGCCAGATCCTGTGTTAACCCGGATGCTGGAGATCGTGCCTTCAGAAGAAGACGAAGGGGGGAACAAGGAAGCTACTGCCTCCGTAGATGAGGTTATCCGGAAGGGAGGAATCGAAAATTCCTTTCCTCAGGGGAAGAAGAGGACCGCTTCTGAAGACCCGGAGACCATGGTCTCAAAGCGGGGGAACAAATCTTCGCCAGAGGGTCCTGTGCCGGGGGATACCTCGGTCGTACTATGCCCTCAAGGGGATCAACCCTCCACCGAGCCGTAAGTAAAAGGGTGTTTTAATAGTGAGAGAAATCCTTGCTTTACTTCTGAGGAAAGTAACCGAAGCATTTATCTTGTAGTTCGGATATTAGCCCCTCGCAGCAGAGCTCGTCTTCGGGGGATCTTCTTCCACAGATGATGAAGAGCGGAATGCCTCCCCCTGCCATACCGCCTCAAGAGGCGGGCGACCCCGAGGTGTCGTCGCGGAGGGTTTCTCCTGATCCGGCAAGGCCAGAAGGTAGTCCTACGGCCAACCGAAGCCCTTAGTGTTCGGCTTTAAAGAGCCACCGCAGTAGTCCGGCACCGTTTGGTGCGCCGTCGGAGGGACTAAAGGATCTACTAGGGCGAGCGTCTATCTCAGAGGAGCACCGTACGTTGATGGGTACGGTAATTGAAAGGATTTCGTCCACGGAGAGCGGGTTGCATGAAGTTGTCAGGAGTTTGCTGATCGGTTTTGAGGTACACGAGATGATGTACCTTTTTACAGTTTCGCATATTTTAAGATGCGCCCTATGTAGATAGTAGCCCCTGAGACTCTGTGTGCTGTCGAAGATGATGGCGTGCAGAGGATCATAGTCCCAGGTATAATTTTGTCGCCTTCCTATTTAGGTGGCGAAGCGTCCGGTGGCTAGCCGGACTGATGAATTTGCCGAGCTAAAGCGGTAACTTGATGTGGCAGATGCCGACATCGCGCTTGTCAACAAGCGGCTTGACGAGGCACAAGCTATATAATTTCTCCGGTGACGCCTGGTAAGAGGGGCTTGACGCCAGTATCTTACAACGTGTGCGCTTGATGCAGGTGGAGCTGCCGCCGTGGAGGACCTTCGGGCGGAACTTGCCCGAGCCAAGGAGCAAGCCAGAAAAAGTGATGCGGCTGCCTTAAAGGCGGTTGAAGAGCTGAAAGCCGAACAGGCTGCTCACTGCCGAAGCAAGAAGGAAATGGCCGAGATGGCTGTCAAGTTAAAGAACGCTGTTGACCGCTGCAAGCTTCTTGAAAAAGAAGATAGGGCGGAGCGGACGGACCTGGAGAAGGCCACTACAGCGGCAAGGATGCTCGTTCTGCGATGAGGGCGATGAAGGAGGAGCTATGTCAAGCCGGAGATATCACGGCTGGAAAGCCCTTTATGCTGCGGATGAAGTTCGAAGATCCTAAATATGCTTCGTTGGACCGGATGTGGAGTTCGGTGGACGCGTATCTGGATTTGGCGGCGAGTGCCGCTGATGCGGCCGAACACTTCCGAGATCAGAAAGATCGCGAAGTGGAAAAGCTCTTCTGGTCGCAGTTCCACAATCCAGAGCGTCCGCTTCCATTGACCGATCGTTTGGCCGAATGGGCCGAGCTGAATAGGTTATCCGAGCTCGCCATGAAGTATGTCGTGGATCATCTGTGGCCGGAAAGGCCAAAGCCGAACAGTTATTTTAGCTTGGTGCAGCAGTTCCTTAGTGCAATGTCGTATATCAATGCGATGAAGAAGTCATCATGCATAGAGGGTGCGCGGATGGCCCTTTCCCGTGTCAAGACATACTGGGCGGAGATGGAGGCCGCCGCAGTTGCCTCCCAAGATTCGGACGGAAGCCGAGTACCTGTCGAGCACTATTTTCAGGAAGTTTTGCAAGGCGCTCATTTAATAGAGACGCAGTGCTCGAAGGATATTATGTTCGAATAACATGTATTATTGTAAAACAATATTTTGACGAAAATGTAGAAGCTTTTTATACTTGTACCTGCAAGAATTATAATACCTCCTGTGTGGCCGTTAATGTATATGTGTATACAATCTGAAAGATGGCAGTCGTCGGCTTCAGGCCCCACGCATATAATGCGAGGGTGTTCGCAGAAGGCGCATTTTCACACTTGATCCAACGTCTTGGTCCATAAAGGAGGTGATAGCACAGCGAACTAGGCAATCGGACTATAATGCTTTATCACTTTCACTTAGCCATAGGAGTTTGACAGTGAGGCTACTATATAGCCCCTAGTGGCGCCACGCTCGCCCGAACTCGGGGCGCGTGTTTGCCTGGCCGGGAAACGGCCCTTTGTTAATGCGGAGGAATCCGGAAGATTCTGATAGGTCATCGAGTGGTTGACCAGTCTCACGCTATATCATGACAGTCAGTTTTCTGCTTTCTCTACTGAGGTGCTCGCCTAGCTGAACCGGGGCACAATCGTAGTAGTTCTCCTGGTGCCGCCTTAGCCGATAGAGCGGAACGTAAGGCAGCAAAACACAGGAGCCGGGCAAACCCATCATTTGACCAAAGACATGATTCGGAGCTGATGCATATAAGGCCAAACTCGCGACGCCGAACACTCCCTAAGGTATTCGGTCTTTATGAAAACGGGCTGAATAGTGCCCTTGGTAATAAGCCCGTGGTGTCCAGGTACTTGCAAAACTTCTGACGTGGCCACATGCCAAGACGCCAGCCTCCTCCTCGGTTATACTGAGAATCCGGGGGATGTGTATCAACAAGAGACAGTAAAAAAGGTTTACACAGGGTCTTAATCTAAAAAGAATCCTTGGAACGGGTCCCTGCTGCACGTCTGCGCCTGTGTCTCCATTGTGCCGTGTCCTGGACGGGTGTAGCATGGTGTTCATTTGTAAAAGAGAGGAACTTAGTTGAAAAAGGTCATGTGGAATGTACGTTATACTAAATAAACAAAGTATAACTCAAGATGGGTAAATTGAGCCTTATTGTCGCTTGTTTTACATGCGCGGAGCCCCTTGTATAGGGGTATATGGCTATTAAGCCTTTATCAATTGTATGTTTACGCCGGACTCGTCTAGCCGCGTCCGTGGTCTTAACGACCTAATAGGTGCTTTGGTTGGTGAAGCCGTTTTAGTGTGTGGTTGTCAAGGCAGCCGCACAGTCTTCCGCGCGCGAGGAACACTCAATATTTCCCTTTAGTGACATGATGCCTCGTGGACCGGGCATCTTAAGCATGAGAGATGCATAATGCGGTATTGCATTAAATCGGGCGAAAGCTTCGCGTCCCAGTAGTGCTTGATAGCCACTTTGAAACGGGGCGATGTGGAAGGTAAGCTTTTCGCTATGAAAGTTACCGGGGGAGCCGAACATAACTTCTAATAGGAGGGAGCCCGTGCAATGGGATTTTGGGCCTGGCATTACTCGTTTAAAGGAAGTATTGCTATGGCTAATCTTTGTTGGGTCCATCCCCATTTTGCAAACTGTGTCCTGATATAGCAGGTTTAAACCACTGCCACCGTCCATCAGGACTCGTGTAAAGTGGAATCCGTCAATTATCGGATCTAATACCAGGCAGCCCAGCCTATGTGCCGGATACTTCTGGAGAAATCCTGATGGTCGAAGGTGATCGGTTTTAACAACCAGTGGCGAGACTCCTTAGTGATAGGCCGCATGGTGCATATCTCTATAGGCGCCACTTCATTTTTCCCTTTTGTCATGTGAAGTGAATTTACTGTTTTTACTTCTTGTGGGAAATTCTTTTGTTTCCCAGTGCTCTGTTTGTGGGATTCATCATCGTCCTCACTTGGTGTGTCCAGCCCCTTGTGTTCGGCATTGGGTTTGCCGGATTGCTTGAAGACCCAACACTCTCTGTGGGAATGATTTGTGGGCTTGCCGGGGGTGCTGTGGATTTGACATATCTTGTCTAGGATTTTGTTTAGATTAGAGAGTTCGTCCCTGTTATCTTTAAGGGGTAGCTTTTTCTGACCCTGCCGAGAGCTTTTGAATCCGGCGTTAACCGCCGTGCTCTTCGGGCTGTTTCCCTTATTCTGGCGTTGGTCTTTGCTGCGTCGTGGATTCCCGTTTCCATCCCTGACTTTGGAAGTACTTGGATCGCTGGTGCTGCATCTTGCCAACCAGCTGTCGTCTCCCGCCCAAAAGCGGGTCATGAGACTTGCTAATGCGGCCATTGTTCTTGGCTTTTCTTGGCCGAGGTGTCTGGCGAGCCATTCATCTCGAACGCTATGTTTGAAAGCTGCTAAGGCTTCGGCATCCGGACAGTCAACTATCTGGTTCTTTTTAGTAAGAAATCTGTTCTAGAGCTTCCGGGCTGACTCTCTGGGTTGTTGAGCTATATGACTTAAATCGTCTGCATCCGGTGGTCGGACATAGGTCCCTTGAAAATTTTCCCGAAAAGCGTCCTCGAGCTCTTCCCAACTTCCAATGGTGTTTTCGGGAAGGCCTTTAAGCCAATGCTGGGCTGGCCCTTTGAGCTTGAGGGGTAGGTATTTTATGGCGTGGAGGTCGTCTCCTCTGGCCATGTGGATATGAAGGATATAGTCCTCAATCTAGACTCCAGGGTTTGTCGTTCCGTCGTATGCCTCTATGTTTACGGGTTTGAATCCTGCTGGAAATTCATGGTTCAGCACCTCATAGGTGAAATATAGGGGGTGTGCGACGCCCCTGTATTTGGGTGTGCCGTGGTGTTCGGATATTTGTTCTGTTGCACTGCTTACTAGAGCTTGCTTTCGTGGCCCATAGATAGATCTGGCTGGGCCATCTTTCTGATGTGAATCCTCGTGTGGATCGCGTGCTGGCTTGTGTGCGGCGCCGTTTGCCGCTCTATGTTGGCCATGAGGTCGTCTATCCAACCGGGTGGCTTCTTTGTTTTTTGATTGCGGGGGCTCTAAGGCCTCCTCATCAAATTCAGGCAGTAGCTTTCGCTTCGGGTAGCTCTTTGTGTGGCGACTGCCGCCGTATTTGTCTGCGGTGTTGAGTACTTTGCTCCATCTGATTCTGAGTGCATCTTCCGCAGTTTTGAGCTTCCGCTTCTGCTTTTTCAGGCTACGCACAGTGGTGATGAGCCTTTTGTGGAGGTTCTTCTGCTCTAGGAACTTGTCCGGCGTGAGGTCGTCCGGACTGTTATCTTCGCCGGGGATGGGTTGTTCGGTTTGTTTTTCCAAGTTGCCTTGTTCGGACGGTTGCTCGATGCCATGTTCATCGTCCGTCGGCTCGCCCTGCTCTGTGGTTGGGTCTGCATGACCGCTGTCTCTGTCGAGGCGGGGCTTGGAGCGGCGCTTATGCCGCCACTTTGACTGCTTTTCAAAGGAACGATCCTTCGTTGCGTCCTCCCGTTCTTCGTCGTCGTTTCCTTTGGGTGTGTCCACCATATATACATCGTAGGATGAGGTGGCTTCCCAGTGCCCTGTGGGCGCTGGTTCCTGTTCGTCTCCTACATCGTCGTCCATACCGTCGATGTCTTCGGAGTCAAAGTCGAGCATGTCGGTCAAATCATCGACAGTGGCTATGAAGTGGGTGGTGGGTGAGCGTCGAATTTCTTCGTCGTCCGCACCCCCATCCTGCCGGTCATAATCCGGCCAAGACTCTCCTGACAAAGAGAGATACTTTAGTGAATTCAGAATGTCGCCAAAGGGCGAGTGCTGAAAGATATCCGCGGCGGTGGACTCCATGATTGGAGCCCAATCGGATTCGATTGGCAGGGGCGCAGAGGGTTCAGAGTCCGGAGAAGAGTCCGGCAATGCGGAGTCACGGGCCTCGCTAAGGATAAGGCTGGTGTTTGGCTCGATCGTCGTTGAGACTGCAGCCCCCGCGGCGGGGTCTAGCCACCCGCCCTCAGTCGGTGCAGTTGGCTCCGAGCTAAAGGTCGGAGCGGATGTGGGTGCGGCTTCCAGGGCATTGTTCGGCGGTAGAGCTAAATCATGCCCATCGTGACAGCGCGGCGCGCTTGGCTGTGGCTCGAATCCGTCGAAGATCAAGTCTCCGCGGATGTCAGCCGTGTAGTTCAAACTTCCAAATCTGACCTGATGGCCAGGGACGTAGCCTTCGACCTACTCCAGATGGCCAAGCGAATTGGCCCACAGTGCAAAGCCGCCGAATACAAAGATCTGTCCGGGGAGAAAAGTCTCACCCTGGACTACATCGCCAACAATGATCGAAGGAGCCATCAAGCCTGGCAATGACGGCACAGAGGAACTCTCAATGAAAGCACCAATGTCGGTGTCAAAACCGGCAGATCTCGGGTAGGGGGTCCCGAACTGTGCGTCTAGGCGGATGGTAACAGGAGTCAAGGGACACGATGTTTTTACCCAGGTTCGGGCCCTCTCGATGGAGGTAAAACCCTACTCCTGCTTGATTAATATTGATGATATGGTTAGTACAAGAGTAGATCTACCACGAGATCAGAGAGGCTAAACCCTAGAAGCTAGCCTATGGTATGATTGTTGTTGTTATGTCGTCCTACGGACTAAACCCTCCGGTTTATATAGACACCGGAGGGGGCTAGGGATACAGAGAGTCGGTTACAATGGGAGGAGGTCTACATATCCGAATCACCAAGCTTGCCTTCAACGCCAAGGAAAGTCCCATCCGGACACGGGACGAAGTCTTCAATCTTGTATCTTCATAGTCCAACAGTCTGGCTAGAGGTTATAGTCCGGCTATCCGGACACCCCCTAATCCAGGACTCCCTCAGGGATAATTATTTTTGTTGAAAAGTTTCTGTAATCAAGATTCACAAAGTTTCCGTGAGCATGAACAAAGTTCAAGGCTAGCTCCCACTTCAACAATGCTTGTCTTTCTCACTTTCGCTTTTCTTTTTGAAAAAGTTTTGGGTTCCCTCTTTATTTTTGTTGTTTTTAAACTATATGAAAGCACTCAACAGAAATAAATGACTCTCTAAAACTTCTGGGTTGTCTCCTTGGCAGCGCTTTCTTTAAAGCCATTAAGCTAGGCATATAGTGCTCAAATAGTGAATCCACCCGGATCCCAAGGTATATCAAAGCCAATTTTAATTAACAATGATTTGTAATTTAGTAGTGAGCACAAAGTAAAATATATCAAGCAATGACGAAGTCTAACTCTCTTCCTATGCATCGGCATGTCATAAAAAAACAATTCATGCACACAAAGTAAAGGCCAATGCATAGTATAAATAGTTTCTTGCATTTTTTCGTGTTGGAAACATAGAGAGGTGGAGATGTAGTTCCTCTCTCATAATAATTGCAAGTAGGAGCAGCAAGCACATGCATATTATATTCATCAAAATCATCATGTGCAACGGTAAAAGGCAACCCATCAATATAATCCTTAATAAGTGCAAACTTCTCCGATATAGTGTAGTCGGGAGAATTCAAAAAGATAATGGGACTATCATGTGTGGGTGCAATAGTAACAATTTCATGTTTAACATAAGGAACTATAGCAAGTTCATCTCCATAAGCATAATTCGTATTGGCATCTTGGCCACAAGCATAGCAAGCATCATCAAAAAGGGATATTTCAAAAGAATTCAAGGGATCATAGCAATCATCATAGCAATCATCCTTCGGTAAGCACAAAGGGAAATTAAACAATGTATGAGTTGGAGGGTTAGTCTCATTAGAAGGTGGGCACGGGTAGCTAATCCGCTCTACCTCCTTTTGTTCTTTGCTCTCCTCCTCATCTTTTTCATCCAATGAGCTCACAATTTTATCAATTTCTTCTTCCATAGACTCCTGCAAAATATTAGTCTCTTCTTGGACAGCAGAGACTTTCTCAATAAGTGCATTCATATCGTAATTGTATTCATAATTCTCATAACAATATTTAAGGATAGCTAAATTTTCAGGTCTATAAACCGAATCATCAAAACCTTCAAACTCTTTAAACATAGATTCAATTTCATAAGCACCCATAAAAGCAACAAATTCTTCTATTTGTTCCACATCATAGTAATCATATATACCATTAGCATAAGAAGCCAAGGTTTTATTATCATTAAATTTGCATGAAAAGGGAAGGTGTGGAGCCTTCATCCTAGAGCAACAATTATAATCATATTTCAAGCATAATTTCCGAGCATACCACTTCAACATATAAATTTGATCCCATAATAGTTTCCCATTTTGTGTCAAGCTATAATCCCTAAAGTATTCACCCCACGCTATAACTCCCCGGCAACGGCGCCAGAAAAAGGTCTTGATGACCCGCAAGTATACGGGATATAGTTGTAGCCTCTTTCGATAAGTAAGAGTGTCGAACCCAACGAGGAGCTAAAGGTAGAACAAATATTCCCTCAAGTTCTATCGACCATCGATACAACTCTACGCATGCTTGACGTTCGCTTTACCAGAAACAAGTATGAAACTAGAAGTACTTTGTAGGTGTTTTTGGGTAAGCTTGCAAGAAAGTAAAGAGAGCGTAAATAAAAGCTAGAGGCTGTTTAAATAAACACACAACTAAATTAGTTAACATCTTGTTGTCACGAGAAAATTATTTGTCCCTAGGCAATCGATAACTAGACCGGTAATCATTATTGCAATTTTATATGAGGGAGAGGCATAAGCTAACATACTTTTTCTACTTGGATCATATGCACTTATGATTGGAACTCTAGCAAGCATCCGCTACTACTAAAGATTCATTAAGGTAAAACTCAACCATAGCATTAAAGTATCAAGTCCCCTTTATCCCATACGCAAACAACCTACTTACTCGGGTCTATGCTTCTGTCACTCACGCCACCCACCATAAGAAAATCATGAACATATTGCAAACCCTACAACTGGTATCCCTCACGCTTGCGCGACACGGAGAGCACCATAGGACAACACCAATAATAAAACATGCAACTCAAACCAATCACGATCATCAATTAACCAATAGGACAAAATGGATCTACTCAAACATTATAGGATAACCATACATCATTGGGAAATAATATATAGCGTTGAGCACCATGTTTATACAGTGGGTAAGAGAGAGGTTACACCGCTGCATAGAGGGGGGAAGAGTTGGTGTTGACGGCGGTGAAGTTGTTTGTGAAGATTGCGGCGAAGATGATGGCCCCCGGTGGCACTCTGGCGCCACCGGAAGCGAGGGGGAGAGAGCCCCCCTCCTTCTTCTTATTCCTTGACCTCCTCCCTAGGTGGGAGAAGGGTTTCCCCTCTTGTCCTTGGCCTCCATGGCCCGGGAGGGGCAAGAGCCCCTCCAAGATTGGATCTGTCTCTCTGTCTCTCTCTGTTTCTGCGTTTTCTCTATCTGCCCTTCCACCGTTTCGGGTATATATGGAGAGCTGTAACTCCGATTGGCTTGAAACCTTCGCCGTGCTTTGATACATCTCCAACGTATCTATAAATTTTGATTGTTCCATGCTACTTTATCTAATGTTTTGGACTATATTGGGATTTATTTTCCACTTTTATATTACTTTTGGGACTAACCTATTAACCGGAGGCCCAGCCCAGAATTGCTGTTTTTTGCCTTTTTCAGTATTTCGAAGAAACAGAATATCAAACGGAGTCCAAACGGAATGAAACCTTCGGGATCGTGATTTTCCAACCGAACATGATCCAGGAGACTTGGATCCTACTCCAAGCAGCGCCAGAGGCGGTCACGAGGGTGGAGGGCGCGCCCCCCCTGGGCGCGCCCCCTACCTCGTGGGCCCCTCGGAGATCCACCGACGTACTCCTTCCTCCTATATATACCTACGTATCCCCGAACGATCAGAAAAGGAGCAAAAAACCTAATTCCACCGCCGCAACTTTCTGTATCCACGAGATCCCATCTTGGGGCCTGTTCCAGAGCTCCGCCGGAGAGGGCCGTCATCACGGAGGGCTTCTACATTATTGGTGTCAAAACCGGCGGATCTCGGGTAGGGGGTCCCGAACTGTGCGTCTAGGCGGATGGTAACAGGAGACAAGGGACACGATGTTTTTACCCAGGTTTGGGCCCTCTCGATGGAGGTAAAACCCTACTCTTGCTTGATTAATATTGATGATATGGGTAGTACAAGAGTTGATCTACCACGAGATCAGAGAGGCTAAACCCTAGAAGCTAGCCTATGGTATGATTGTTGTTCGTCCTACGAACTAAAACTCTCCGGTTTATATAGACACCGGAGAGGGCTAGGATTACATAGAGTCGATTACAATGGGAGGAGATCTTCATATCATATCGCCAAGCTTGCCTTCCACGCCAAGGAAATTCCTATCCGAATACGGGACGAAGTCTTCAATCTTGTATCTTCATAGTCCAGGAGTCCGGCCAACGGTGATAGTTCGGCTATCCGGACACCCCCTAATCCAGGACTCCCTCAGTAGCCACTGAACCAGGCTTCAATGACGACGAGTCCGGCACGCAAATTGTCTTCGGCATTGCAAGGCGGGTTCCTCCTCCGAATACTATGTTGAACATAAGGATAGTGTCCAGCTCTGCAAAATAAGTTCCACATACCACCGTAGAGAGAATAATATCTGAACAAATCTAATCTGCTGACGTATTCCGCAGTGTGACATTACGCCACGGCCAAGCCTTTATTCTGTCCCACCTCAGCGTGTTTAGCGAGGCAGTTTCCTTGGCACGTCTTGTCAAAGCAGAGATCGTGTCCCCTTATTCCGGGATTCTCATCAATACGGGCGTGGGTAACCCAACCGCGCCATTAACCGCGGCGCTTGGGAGATAAGCGAGTTTTATTAGGCTGGTGGGGGCTTATAGTTTCGGACGCCCATATAAGGGGATAAGGATCCACCATTTCCATTTACGCCCTCTTCCTCCTTTGCTTATCCATTTCCGCGCACTCGAGCTCCAGCGCCCAAGTCCGCACATCCCTTCTCAACCTTCTCCAGCCATGTCCGGAGTGGGAGGTAGATGGATGGCCTCCTCCGTCACGGAGGGGCAAATCAAAAAGTTGAGGAAGGCCGGATACTTGTCTGACGACATCAAGCACCGGCTTCCAGATGAGGGGCAACTCATCCCCACCCCTGGGCCCCATGAGAGGGTTGTGTTTCTCCCCCATTTCCTCCGTGGACTGGGCTTTCCTCTTCACCCGTTCGTCCAGGGGCTCATGTTCTACTACGGCCTAGACTTCCACGATCTGGCCCCGAACTTCATCCTCAACATCTCGGCGTTTATCATCGTGTGTGACGCCTTCCTCCGCATCCAGCCTCACTTTGGCCTATGGCCGAAGATCTTCAGCGTCAAGCCGAAGGTCGTGGGAGGCCGCCAAGCAGAGTGCGGAGGCGCCATGGTGGGCAAGATAGCCAATGTTACATGGCTCGAGGGCGCCTTCGTAGAAACCATCAAATGGTGGCAATCGGGGTGGTTCTATATCACCGAGCCGCGTGACCCTGAATGGGCAGCGGCCCCCGAATTCCGATCTGGCATCCCCACACTGCTCACATCTTGGAAAGAGACGGGCCTGTTGTGGGGTAATTCGGCAGAGGTGACCGGACTTCAAACCTGCGTCAAAGACATGATCGACAGGAAGGTTAAACTTGTCACCGTAGTCCAGGTCATGCTCTTCCGCCGGATCCTCCCGTGTCAACGACGGGCTTTCAACTTGTGGGAGTTCGACCCGGCCCAGCACCAGACTCTGTCCCGGCTCTTCGACACAAAGCACGAGGATGCCTGGAAGGTGATATTCAAGAGCTCCGAGGTCTCCCCTCCCGTCACTGAGGATCGCGGATTCTGCGCCAAGCGCCAAGCCAGCACGGTAAGCTTAATTTTCCCATTACGGGGTATTTGTTTTCCATAGATTTGATTCTATGCGGGATCTAAACTCCCATCCCTTTAACAGGACTGGCAGAAGAAGGCCGGACAGATCAACTATCTAGCTCCTTTGCCCGAAGACCCAGCGGACGCTCATTTAACGAAGCTGCTGGTTTCGGCACCTCACATGGTGCCGGAGAAGAAGGCCAAGAAGAAGGCCACGGGGACTCGAAAGAGTTCCCGGCGCCTGGTGGTGTCGGATTCGCCTGACAACTCCGAAGCACCCTCCGCCTCTGAAGACGAGGAGGAGGAAGAAGAAGCCTCTCCCCCTCCAACGAGGGGAGGAAAGAAAAGGAAGGCCGCCTCAACTGGGGAGGCCAGAGGGTCCAAGAAGGGGAGGACCCTTATGCCGAACTACGCCTCCGATGCCGAAGACGGCAGGGAGGAATGGCCATCCAGGGTCAAGCCCCTGGCAAAATTGTAAGTATCCGGATACCAGAATAACTCATGGCGCTCCTCTAATGTATGGTACCTTCTGACGCCAAATTCAATCATGCAGTCCGCCCAAGGCTCAGCTCGGCAATTCATCGAGCGGCTCCCTGGATTCGTCGGATGTGAATAGCGCTTCACTTCCGATGGCCTCCTCCCCTCTCCCTACGGTCAACGCCGAGGTGGAGTCCCAAAAGGGACTAAACCAGGAGGAGGTGGTCCTGGAGGCACCGCAAGGCGACCTCCGGGACTCCAGGCCCAAAGGGGGTAAAGCCCCAGAGGGATCTAAGTCCGGCCCTGGGCCGGACGCCGCTCCGGAACCTTTAGTGGTTTCAGAGTCCGGCAGGCGGCGCCTTCGTAAGAAGGGCAAGCCTACGACGCCGGCGACCTCCGTCCAACCGGGGGCGCTGGACAATTTGCTGGAGGTGCTTAACGGCGCCTCCATCGACAAGGAACACCGCACTGTTATGAGTGCGGTAATTCGGAAGGTTCAGTCCGCCAAGAGCGGGCTGACAGAAGCCTGTACCAGCCTGCTAACAGGCTTTGAGCTAAGTTTCAAGATATGTAAGAATATTACCGCATAGACAGTAGCCCCTGATGCTCAGTTTGGTGTTCGGAAAGAAAAGCCGAGCTGAGGATCTAAAAAGATATACGCAGGAGGTGTAACATAATTATGTTAATATGTGAATGCAGGCTGCGCTGCTGACCTCTGCCGCACTGACTGCGGAGGTCGACGCATTGAAGCGGAACCTCGAGCGGTCCGAGAACGAGCTCGGTCATGCCAAGATGCAGCTCGAGGACAAGGAGGGTATGTAATACCGTATGTAAATGTATATAGAAATACCTGGTTGCAAATAATGACAGGACCAACGTGAATATTGCAGGGGCCACGACCGAGGTGGCGACCCTGAAGGAAGCGGTGTCCAAGGCCGAAAACAGTGCGGCCTTGGAGCGCACCGAGCGAGAGAAGCAGGAGGCGCGGGTGGTGGAGGTGCGGCAAAAGCTCCACGCTCTCGTGGAGAAACACGAGAGTTTGGAGCGTGACTCGAAGACTCGAGAGTCTGAGCTCGCCTTGGCTCTTCAGAGTGCCAAAGCCGCTAAGGCCGAAGCCCAGAAGGCCCTCCAGGAGATCGAGGCGATAAAGAAGATAGCGGCGGGTAAGGCATTCTTTATGCAAAGCAAGCATGTAAAAGTGAATTATCTTTTACTTACCCGAATTCGGAGCTCTCCAGGAGTGTTCACCGATCTGCCCCGTAGTGTGTCTTATGCTGCCGCGTTCTACCGAGCCGAGGAGGGGAGCTCGACGGAAAAGGTGTTCTGGTCTCAATATGCTGAGGCCGAACATCCGGTGCCCCTGAGCGACCAGCTGAAGCAACTGGTCGAGCTCCACAAGGTGGCCGAACAGGCCATGAAGGGCCTCATAGTTCGGCTGTGGCCTAGAGAAGCCATGCCTGGGAGCTACTTCGGTCTGGTGCGACAGCTGGTGGACGCCTGTCCATGGATTGAAGTCATCAAGCGCTCCGTCTGTATTAAAGGTGCCCGTCGGGCCCTTGCACGTGCTAAAGTGCACTGGGGCAGGATGGACGCCGAGAAGCTTGTGACGGACGTGCCACCGCCGGGCAAGGAGTATCGCAAGCACGAGATGTATTATGAGGGCGTCCTGAAGGGTGCCCGCCTTATAGCGGGTGAATGCTCCAAAGATGTAATTTTTGAGTAGACTCGCATTTGTTATCTTGTACGCTGAAAACTTTGTTCATATGCGCTAAGCAACGCTTGTTAATTTAAAATATTACCTTCTGTGCGGCCATTTATCAAATCTGAGAGATGCAAGTCATCGGCTTCTACCCCCATGCCACGAGTGCTGGGGTGTTCGGGATAAACCTGAGCGCTGTTGTTCCCATTCTTGGGTCCATCTAGGGAGGCGCTTAGCACAAGGAACAAGGCCATCGGACTTATAATGCTTTATCACTCTCACTTAGCCATAGAATTCTATAATTTTAAATTTTGGCGAAGCCCCTAGTATTCGGAAGACCGAGTTCGGGACGCTATCCACGCCTAGGCCAGATAAATCCGGCTCCTCGCTCTAAGCGGCACAAGTCTTTAGGGACTCGAAAAACCTCGCGAACTGCGACCGGTCTCTTGCACTATCATGACGGTCAGTTTTAGCTTTCTCTACTGAGGTGTTAACCCAGCTCAACTGGGGCACAATCGCGGTAGTTCTCCCAGCGCTACCTTAGCCAACATTGCGGAATGTAAGGTACCAAAACATGGGAGCCGGGCAAACCCAACTATTGACCCAAGACATGATTCGGAGCCGATGCATATAGTGCTATAAGTTCGGGGTGCCGCACTCATGAGAGTGTTTGGTCTTCTCACACCGTGTTATGGGGTGCTTAAGCCCCTAGTGTATTGGCCGTACCAAAGTGTACGGTTGCATAATGTCATGACTGAACATATTTGTGTAAAAATAGATGAATACAATAATAGATAAGAGCTATGTATTGTTTATTAAAAAGGGCTGCTATGAAAGTAGAATGATACAAATAATGCGATAAGCAAGAGATGGGATTATTTGACATGTCCCCCTCCAGGGGCAAGGTGCGAGACTTTAAGTAAAACAGGTATTTAGCTCGTTATAGAGACCACCTGGACATTTGGCGTGGCTTGTTCTCTCCCTGGCTGTTGCATCGTGTGTTAGGCGAGTGTATTGCCGGACAGTCCTTCCGGATAGTTGGGTCCTGAAAGTATATAAAAAAGGAAACGGCAGAATAGGGAGACCCTAGTGCGGTTGAGACGCATTCTGGGTGTGCCATGGTTGTGCCCCTCCCCTTATGCCCATGGTATTTCCAAAGCGTAATTATATACGCGTGGTACCGCTATCGCCATCTGGCGAGGGTTGGGGTTGGGGCCGCACTGCTATGCTTGCTCGAAACGTGCCAACCGGTTTTGTTGTAGGTTACTTCGGGCGCGCTTGATGTTGTCCAGACGTTTAACACCCGGATTGCAGAATTGCCTTGAGAGGCTACTTTGTACTTCCGCCGCCAGGGCCGCCGTGTGCTCCTCTGTTCGGAGAGAGCGCTCGGTGTTTCCATTTACCGTAATGACTCCACGAGGGCCTGGGATCTTGAGCTTGAGATATGCGTAGTGCAGCACCACATTGAATTTTGCGAATGCGGTTCGTCCGAGCAGGGCATGATAGCCACTGCGGAATAGGACTATGTCGAAGATTAACTCTTCGCTTCGGAAATTATCTGGGGATCCGAAGACCACTTCGAGTGTAACCGAGCCTGTACAGCTGGCTTCTACACCTGGTATGACGCCTTTAAAGGTTGTCTTTGTGGGTTTAAACCTTGAGGGATCTATACCCATTTTTCGCACTGTATCCTGATAAAGCAGGTTCAGGTTGTTGCCGCCGTCCATGAGGACTCTAGTGAGATGAAATCCGTCAATGATTGGGTCTAGGACCAATGCAGCGAATCCACCGTGACGAATGCTAGTGGGGTGGTCCCTTCGATCAAAAGTGATCGGGCAGGAGGACCATGGGTTGAACTTTGGGCCGACTGGCTCCAACGCATAGACGTCCTTGAGAGCACGCTTCCGCTCCCTTTTGGGGATATGGGTTGCGTATATCATGTTCACCGTCCGCACTTGTGGGGGGAAGCCCTTCTGTCCTCTGTTGTTCGGCGGCCGGGGCTCCTCCTCATCATCGCTATGCAGCCCCTTGTCTCTGGTTTCGTCACTTAACTTGCCTGCCTGCTTGAACACCCAACAATCCCTGTTGGTGTGGTTGGCTGGTTGTTCGGGGGTGCCGTGTATCTGGCACGAACAATCGAGTATCCGGTCTAAACTGGATGGGCCCGGAGGGTTTCTTTTGAATGGCTTCTTCCGCTGACCGGGTTTAGAGCCTCTGAATCCGGCATTAACTGCCGTATCCTCAGTATTGTCATCGTTAATGTGGCACTTGTGCTTGTTGCGACGTGACCTGCCATTGTTGTCCTTGGTATCCGAATTGCCAGGGCTCTTGGTTATGTTATTGCTACGAGCTAGCCAGCTGTCTTCTCCCGCGCAAAAGCGGGTCATGAGTGTCGTGAGGGCTGCCATAGATTTCGGCTTTTCCTGTCCTAGGTGCCGGGAAAGCCATTCGTCTCGGATGTTGTGCCTAAAGGCTGCAAGGGCCTCGGCGTCTGGACAGTCGACTATTTGATTTTTCTTGGTTAGGAACCATGTCCAAAATTGTCTGGCCGATTCCTCTGGCTGCTAGATTATGTGGCTTAGGTCATCGGCGTCTGGTGGTCGCACATAAGTGCCCTGGAAGTTGTCAAGGAACGCGGATTCCAGGTCCTCCCAGCAACTAATTGAATCTGTTGGCAGGCTGTTAAGCCAATGCCGAGCTGGTCCTTTAAGTTTGAGCGGGAGGTATTTGATGGCATGTAGATCATCACCACGGGCCATGTGGATATGAAGGAGATAATCCTCGATCCATACCGCGGGATCTGTTGTGCCATTGTATGACTCGATGTTTACGGGTTTAAAACCCTCGGGGATTTGATGATCCATTACTTCGTCTGTGAAGCATAGTGGGTGTGCGGCGCCCCTGTACTGGGCTATATCGCGACATAGCTCGGATGAGCTTTGTCTGTTGTGTTCGGCCTGGCCATATTTATCATATCCGGCATGACGGTTATCGTCATGTGACATGGGGCGCCCACGCGATCAGTAGATCGATCTTGTTTGCCTTGCCTTATCCTCCAATATGTCTTACAGGTTTGTTGCGTTTCCGCGTGCTCTGATATATTTGGAGCGGCGCCGGGGTGCGGCTTGAGTTGAGGGCCGAAAGGCCTCTCTGTCGCGGCCACGGGGTGGCCGATCGGACGCATCGCACGCTGGTGATGTAGGTTTAGTTGCTTCCTCCTCTAGTTGGGGTAGCGGCCTACGCTTTGGGTAGCTCTTGGAGGGTCGTTCAAGTTTATACTCTTCGGCCGCCAGCACTTCAGTCCATCTGTCGGCTAGCAAGTCTTGGTCAGCTCTAAGCTGCTGCTGTTTTTTCTTGAGGCTGCTTGTCGTGGCCATAAGCCTGCGTTTGAAACGCTCTTGTTCGACGGGATCCTCTGGCACGACGAATTCGTCATCGTCGAGGCTTGCCTCGTCTTCGGAGGGAGGCATATAATTGTCGTCCTCGACCTCCCTGTCTGCCACTCTCTCATGAGGGCTGGCTCCTCCGTCCTCCTGCGCTGAATCCTGCTGGAGGGGGTTGTCTTCGGCACTGTCCGGGGTGTTGTTGTCTCTAGTGCCAGACTCGCCGTTTTTGCTCTGGCGGGTGAGGGAGTCCTGCACTAGGGGGTGTCCGGATAGCCGAACTATCATCATCGGCCGGACTCCAAGACTATGAAGATACAAGATTGAAGACTTCACCCCGTGTCCGGATGGGACTTTCCTTGGCGTGGAAGGCAAGCTTGGCGATACGGATATTTAGATCTCCTACCATTGTAACCGACCCTGTGTAACCCTAGCCCTCTCCGGTGTCTATATAAACCGGAGGGTTTTAGTCCGTAGGACACAATAACAATCATACCATAGGCTAGCTTCTAGGGTTTAGCCTCCTTGATCTCGTGGTAGATCCACTCTTGTACTACCCATATCATCAATATCAATCAAGCAGGAGTAGGGCTTTACCTCCATCGAGAGGGCCCGAACCTGGGTAAAAACATCGTGTCCCTTGTCTCTTGTTACCATCCGCCTAGACGCATAGTTCGGGACCCCCTACCCGAGATCCGCCGGTTTTGACACCGACATTGGTGCTTTCATTGAGAGGTCCTCTGTGTCGTCACCGATAGGCTCGATGGCTCCTTCGATCATCATCAACAACGATGCAGTCCAGGGTGAGACTTTTCTCCCCGGACAGATCTTCGTATTCGGCGGCTTTGCATTGCGGGCCAATTCGCTTGGCCATGTGGAGAAGATCGAAAGCTACGCCCCTGGCCGTCAGGTCAGATTTGGAAGTCTGAACTTCACGGCGGACATTCGCGGAGACTTGATCTTCGATGGATTCGAGCCATAGCCGAGCGCGCCGCACTGTCACGATGGGCATGATTTAGCTCTGCTGCCGGACAGTGTCCTGGAGGCCGCACACGAGTCCGCCCCGACCCTTAATTCGGAGCCGGCTGCGCAGATCGAGGACGGGTGGCTAGACACCGCCTCGGGGGCTGCAACCTCTACAGCGATGGAGCCGAATACTGACCTTGTCCCTTGTGAAGCTCGTGACTCCGAGGTGCTGGACTCCTTGCCGGACTCCGAACCTCCCGCGCCCCTTCCAATCGAATCCGATTGGGTGCCGATCATGGAGTTCACCGCTGCGGACATCTTTTCAACACTCACCTTTCGGCGACATCCTGAATTCGCTAAGGTATCTCTCGTTATCGGGAGAGCCCTGGCCGGGCTGCGGTCAGGACGATTGCGATGCGGACGACGAAGAAATTCAAACCCCACCCACCACCCACTTAATAGCCACTGTCGACGATCTAACCGACATGCTAGACTTCGACTCCGAAGACATCGAAGGTATGGACGACGATGCCGGAGACGACCAAGAACCAGCACCTACTGGGCACTGGAAAGCCACCTCGTCATACGACATATACATGGTGGACACCCCAAAGGACGGGAATGGCGATGGAACAGCGGAGGAGGATCCCTCCAAGAAACAGCCTAAGCGCCGGCGTCAGCGGTGCCGCTCTAAATCCCGCCACAGCAAGAATGGAGAGACAACAACACCCCTGACAGTGCCGAAGACAACCCCCTCCAGCAAGATTCAGCACAGGAGGATGAAGAAGCCAGCCCCTGCGAGAGAGCGGCAGACAAAGAGGTAGAGGACGACAATTACATGCCTCCCTCCGGAGGCGAGGCAAGCCTCGACGACGACGAATTTGTCGTGCCAGAGGATCCCGTCGAACAAGAACGTATTAAACGCAGGCTTATGGCCACGGCAAGCAGCCTCAAGAAAAAGCAGCAGCAGCTTAGAGCTGATCAGGATCTGCTAGCCGACAGATGGACCAAAGTCCTTGCGGCCGAAGAGCATGAACTCGATCGCCCCTCCAAAAGTTATCCCAAACGCATGCTGCTCCCCCGATTAGAGGAGGAGGCATATAAACCTGCATCACCAGCGCATAATAAGGCTGACCGACCACCCCATGGCCGTGACAGAGAGGCCTCTAGGCCCTCCACTAAAACCGTACCCCGGCATCGCTCGAAAAGTATAAAGCCACGGGGGAATGCACCGGACTTGCGAGACATATTGGAGGATAAGGCAAGACAATCAAGATCGATCTACGGATCGCGTGGGCGCCCCATGATTCGCGACGACAACCGTCGCGCCGGATACAGCAAGTCCGGCGGGGCCGAACACAGTAGACAAAGCTCGCTTGAGCTACGTCGTGATATAGCCCAATACAGAGGCGCCGCACACCCACTATGCTTCACAGATGAAGTAATGGATCATCAAATCCCCGAAGGGTTCAAACCCGTGAACATTGAATCATACGATGGCACAATAGACCCCGCGGTTTGGATCGAAGACTATCTCCTTCATATCCACATGGCCCGCGGCGATGATCTTCACGCCATCAAATACCTCCCACTCAAGCTTAAAGGCCCAGCTCGGCATTGGCTTAACAGCATGCCAGCAGAATCAATTGGGTGCTGGGAGGACCTGGAAGCCACATTCCTTGACAACTTCCAGGGCACATATGTGCGACCACCAGACACCGATGACCTAAGCCACATAATTCAGCAGCCAGACGAATTGGCCAGACAATTCTGGACACGGTTCTTAACAAAGAAAAATCAAATCGTCGACTGTCCGGATGCAGAGGCTCTCGCAGCCTTCAAGCATAACATCCGCGACGAGTGGCTTGCCCGGCACCTAGGACAGGAAAAGCCGAAATCCATGGCAGCCCTCACATCACTCATGACCCGCTTCTGCACGGGAGAGGACAGCTGGCTAGCCCGCAGTAACAACCTCAGCAAAAATTCTGGCAGTCCGGATACTAAGGACAGCAATGGCAGGTTGCGTCGCAACAAGGACAAACGCCGCGTTAACGGCGATAATACCGAGGATACGGCAGTCAACGCTGGATTCAGAGGCTCCAAATCCGGTCAACGGAAAAAGCCATTCAAGAGAACTACTCCGGGTCCGTCCAATTTGGACCGAATACTCGACCGCTCGTGCCAGATACACGGCACCCCCGAAAAGCCAGCTAATCACACCAATAGGGACTGTTGGGTATTCAAGCAGGCAGGCAAGCTAATTGCTGAAAACAACGACAAGGGGCTGCATAGCGACGACGAGGAAGAGACTCGACTGCCGAACAATAGAGGACAGAAGGGTTTCCCCCCACAAGTGCGGACGGTGAACATGATATACGCAACCCACATACCCAAGAGGGAGCGGAAGCGTGCACTCAGGGACGTATACGCGATGGAGCCAGTCGCCCCGAAGTTCAACCCATGGTCCTCCTGCCCGATCACTTTTGATCGAAGGGACCACCCCACCAGCATCCGCCATGGCGGATTCGCCGGATTGGTTTTAGACCCAATCGTCGATGGATTTCACCTCACCAGAGTCCTGATGGACGGCGGCAGCAGCCTGAACATGCTTTATCAGGACACAGTGCGAAAGATGGGCATAGACCCCTCAAGGATTAAACCCACAAAGATGACCTTCAAAGGCATCATACCAGGTGTAGAGGCCAATTGTACAGGCTCAGTTACACTGGAAGTGGTCTTCGGATCACCGGATAACTTCCGAAGCAAGGAGTTAATCTTCGACATAGTTTCGTTCCGCAGCGGCTATCATGCTCTGCTCGGACGGACCGCGTTTGCAAAGTTCAATGCGGTGCCGCACTATGCATATCTCAAGCTCAAGATGCCAGGCCCTCGAGGAGTCATCACGGTCAACGGAAACACTAAACGCTCTCTCCGAACGGAGGAACATACAGCGGCTCTTGCGGTAGAACTACAGAGCAACCTCTTAAGGCAATTCCTGAGTCCGGCCGTTAAGCGACCGGACACGGCTAAACGCGCCCAGAGTAACCTACAACAAGACCATCTGGCACGTTCCGAGCACGCATAGCAATGCGGCCCCAACCCCAGCCCTTGCAAAATTGCAAGACCGGTCCTTCGCGTACATCATTAGGCTCTAGAGATACCATGGGCATAGGGGGAGGGGCACGACCACGACAGGCCCAGAATGCGGCTCAACCACACCAGGGGCTCCCAAGTGTGTCATTCTTCTTTTCCTTCTTCTTTTTTTTTTATTTTATCCACAGGACTCCGTTCACCAGAGGCCCTGTCCAGCAGTAGATCTGCCGAACTCACGATGCAACAGCCAGGGAAGGAGAAAGGCTACAACGAGTATCCAGGTGGTCTCCATTACGAGCATTAAATCTGTTTTATACATCATTCCGCAGCCTACCCCTGGAGGGGGACATGTTTAATAGTCCCATCCCTTGCTTACCGCACTATTTGTATCGTTCTGCATTCATGGCAATATTTCTTGAATAAACAATGCATCGCTTTTTGCTTATAATTGCATTCCTTTCTTATACATATGTTCATTTATGACATGTTGCATCCGTACACTTTGGTACGGCTAAATACACCAGGGGCTTAGTTCCCCATATTATGGTGTGATAAGTCTGAACACTTTCACAAGTGCGGCACCCCGAACTTATAGCATTATATGCATCGGCTCCGAATCATGTCTTGGGTCAATAGTTGGGTTTGCCCGGCTCCCATGTTTTGGTACCTTACGTTCCATTGTATCGGCTAAGGTAGCACTGGGAGAACCACTACGATTGCGCCCCAGTTGAGCTGGGCGAGCGCCTCAGTGGAGAAAGCTAAAACTAACCGTCATGATGAGGCGAGAGCCGGTCGCTGTTTGAGAGGTTTTTTCGAGTCCCTAAAGACTTATGCCACTTAGAGCGAGGAACCGGCTATGTCCGGCCCAGGCGTGGATAGCGCCCCGAATTCGGCCTTTCGAACACTAGGGGCTTCGTCGAAATTTAAAATTATAGAATTCTATGGCTAAGTGAGAGTGTTCAAGCACTATAAGTCCGGTTGCCTCGTTCGTCATGTTGAGCGCCTCCCTAGATGGACCCAAAAATGGGAACAAGAGCGCTCAAGTTTTTCCCGAACACCTCAGCACTCGTGGCATGGGGGCTGAAGACGACGACTTGCCATCTCTCAGATTTGATAAACGTCCGCACAGAAGGTAATATTTTAAATTAACAAGTGTTGCTTAGCGCATACAAACAAAGTTTTCGGCGCACAGGATAACAAAATGCGAGTCTACTCAAATATTACATCTTTGGAGCACTCACCCGCAATAATGCGGGCACCCTTCAGGAGCCCTTATAATACATCTCGGGTGTGTGATACTCCTTGCCCGGCAGTGGCGCGTCCGTCACAAGCTTCTCAGCATCCATCCTGCCCCATTGCACTTTAGCACGGGCAAGGGCCCGACGGGCACCTTCAATGCAGGCGGAGTGCTTGACGACTTCAACCCAGGGGCACGCATCCACAAGTCATCGCACCAGGCCGAAGTAGCTCCCAGGCATGGCCTCTTTGGGCCATAGCCGAACTATAAGGCCCTTCATGGCCTGTTCGGCCACCTTGTGGAGCTCGACCAACTGCTTCAGCTGGTCGCTAAGGGGCACCGGATGTCCGGCCTCAGCATACTGAGACCAGAATACCTTCTCCGTCGAGCTCCCCTCCACGGCTCTGTAGAAAGCGGCAGCATCGGGCACGCTGCAGGGCAGATCTGCGAACGCTCCTGGAGAGCTCCGAATTCGGGTAAGTAACAGGTAATTCACTTTAACATGCTTGCTTTGCATGAAGAATGCCTTACCCGCCGCTATTTTCTTCAAATCCTTGATTTCCTGGAGGGCCTTGTGGGCATCGGCCTTAGCGGCTTTGGCACTCTCAAGAGCCGACGCAAGCTCGGACTCTCGAGTCTTCGAGTCACGCTCCAAACTCTCGTGCTTCTCCACGAGAGCCTGGAGCTCTTGCTGTACCTCTGCCACCCGCGCCTCCTGCTTCTCTCGCTCGGCTCGTTCCGCGGCCGCATTGCGTTCGGCCGCGGACACTGCCTCCTTCAGGGTTGCCACCTCGTTCGTGGCCCCTGGAGTACCCACGTTATCCTTGTTATTTCTCTTGCAACCAAATCCTTTTCTGTAAGGTACAACTTTAATACGGTGTTACTCACCTTCCTTGTCCTCGAGCTGCTTCTTGGCATGGCCGAGCTCGCTCTTGGACCGCTCGAGGCTTGCTTCAAGGTATTGACCTCTGCAGTCAGTGCGGCAGAGGTCAGCAGCGCAGCCTGCATTCCCATATGGACATATCTTTTAAGACTCCTGCGTATATCTTTTTAGATCCTCAGTCCGGCTTTTGTTTCCGAACACCGAACCGAGCATCAGGGGCTACTGTCTATGCGGTATTATATTACATATCTTAGAATTCTTACCTCAAAGCCTGTTAGAAGGCTGCTGCAGGCCTCGGTCAGCCCGCTCTTGGCGAGCTGAACCTTCTGAATCACCGCACTCATGACAGTGCGGTGTTCTTCTTCGATGGAAGCATCATTGAGCGCCTCCAGCAAGTTATTCGGCGCCTCCGGTTGGACAGAGGCCGCCGGTGTCACAGTCTTGCCCTTCTTACGAAGGGGCCGCTCGCCGGACTCCGGAACCACTGGAGGTTCCGGTGCGGAGTCCGGTGCAAAGTCCGGGAGGTTGCCCTGCGGCACCTCCGGGGCCTCCTCCTCCTGGTGGGTCCCTTCCCGGGATCCCACCTCGGCGTCGTCAGCGTCACGGGGGGTGGAGGCGGTTGGAAGAGAATCCATATCCGACGTGCCCAAGGACCCGCTCGACGAAGCGGGAAGATCGTCCTTGGGCGGACTACAGGGTTGTATGCGGCATTATAAAGACACCATGCGATAAAAAGAAAAAATATAAATCATCTAGGATTCCAGATACTTACGATCTCGCCAGGGGCTTGGCCCTTGAGGGCCACTCCTCGTCATCGTCACCGACGTTGGCGGAACAGTCCGGGGGAAGGGTCCTTCCCTTCTTGGACACTTTGGCTTCCCTCGTTGGGGAGGCCTTCCTCTTCTTCTCTTCCCCCGCTGGGGGAGAGGCCTCTTTCTTCTCCTCCTCGTCCTCGTGGGAGGAGTCTGATGGGGTCATGTACCTAGGGTAGGGTCACAGACCTGATCTAAGTTCCCTGCCCAAGGACACCCTTAGACGAGGTCACCTTCCAGTCGACCAACGAGGGACTCACTCGACTGACTTGAAGGACTCGACCACGAAGACTCACTCGACCACCAGAAGGTCAAGAGGCACTCTGCACTGCAACGGCCTATAATTAAGTAGACTTTATGATAGTAAAGACACTTTATGTGGGGCGTTACCAGTAACGCCCCGGACTTAACTCACCTTAAACCCTCTCCTACGTGGGCTGGCTGGGGTCCTCGCGCACTCTATATAAGCCACCCCCCTCCACAGGTAGAAGGGTTCGGCACCTTGTAACTCATATACACATAATCCACTCGACCGCCTCTGGGCTTCGAGACGTAGGGCTTTTACTTCTTCCGAGAAGGGCCTGAACTCGTACATCCCTTGTGTTTACAACCTCTCCATAGCTAGGACCTTGCCTCTCCCTACCTACCCCCCACTCTACTGTTAGGCTTAGAACCACGACAGTTGGCGCCCACCGTGGGGCAGGTGTTTTAGTAATTTTGTGGAGAAGTTGCGATTCTTCCGAGTACTTTCATCATGGTGGCTGCTGGAGTTTTGGTCAAGGGTCGAGAGATCCGTCTCGGCGATCTCACCTTCATCGCCGACGACTCCGCCTGGCTCCAGGAGGCTCCACTCGACGTTGATGCGCTCCCCGTCAGCGGTGCGACGCATTTTCGCGCATGTGTCCGCGGCGTTCTGCTGCGGCAACCGTCGACCCCGTATCGGTCGACTCCCCCATCGGCCACCCTCCCGGTCTTCCACCAGCGCAAGCGCTCGGGCCGGTCGAGGCTTCAGCGGTGGGTGAGGCACGCGGTGGCTCGCCAGTCGGCCACCACCCAAGTTGCGGCAATCGAGCCTGACGAATCCCTCTACGGCCTGTTCGATCTGTCGACTGGCTCCGTAGAGACTGCATCCGAGTGTGATAGCAGTGATCCAGCGGCGGAAGTCCTGATGGTCGATGGGCCCCGCAGTCCCCCTGGCTTCGCCCGTGATGGTGGAGCAGCAGACAGAGGCGACCCCGCACGAGACCACGAAGAGTACCAGCCCGAGCCACTCGACTCTCTGCAAAGAGAGGAACTTTGCCGCAAGAACGTGGATGCCCTGCGTACTCCCATCGCAGGAGAAACCCCCGAGGCTCGCGCCTTGGAGGAGGCACGTTTGGCCAATTTGGCCGAACGCACTCGACTGGAGAATCTTCAGCGAGCACTCGACGAGCGCGCGCGGCAACGAGTTCCCGACACCAGTCGACGTCAACTCTTCCCGCCTACTCAGGTATATCGAACCCCAATCCAGAATTTAGCAGCTGCGACCCGTATAGCAGAGTCCATCCAGCCTTCTCAGTCGGAAGCTGGCAGAGGCTTGATGCAGATCAGGGATCTGCTCCGGGCAGCAGGAGATCAGAATTCGGCCGTGTCGCAATCGCGCAACAGAATTCACAATCGATCCGTCGCTGCGAATACGGTTCAGTCGGCTCACAGCCCCAGATCGCCTCCGCGGCGTGAAGGGCGCGAGAATCGGCGAGACCAATATGGTGACCGACTCGACCGAGATGATAGGCGTCGAGTGCCCAATTCCCCTCCGAGGGGTGGGTCTTACACTCCTCGGCAGCAAGATGACAGGCGTCAGCCCAGTGCGGGGCGAAGAGTTCCAGTCGACCCCCGAGAACCAGGCTTCGACGCGCGATCCATTATCGTGCAAGGTTTGGTCGACCGGAACAGAGCCCATCGAGGTGGACTCGACAGAGATGCGCCCACAAGCAGTCGAGTGCATGTTTCTGGTCCTGAGTGTTTCAGCAGAGCTATCAGAGCCGCAGTTATCCCTCCCAATTTCAGGTTGGCAACAGGAATCAGCAAGTTCACTGGTGAGTCTAAGCCTGAAACTTGGCTCGAGGACTACCGAGTGGCAGTTCAGATTGGTGGTGGAAACGACGAGGTGGCCATGAAGCATTTGCCTCTCATGCTGGAAGGTTCTGCCAGGGCATGGTTGACTCAATTACCTCCTAGCAGCATTTACACTTGGGAAGATTTGTCCCGAGTGTTCATCAGAACGTTTGAAGGAACTTGCAAGCGACCGGCTGGATTGACGGAGCTACAAGTCTGCGTGCAGAAGACCAATGAGACTCTCAGAGAGTATATTCAGAGATGGATCACTTTGCACCATACTGTGGAGAATGTGTCTGATCATCAGGCAGTCTGCGCCTTCAAGGATGGTGTCAAGAATAGAGAATTAAGTTTGAAGTTTGGTCGAACCGGTGACATGACCTTGAGTCGGATGATGGAGATTGCTACCAAGTACGCCAACGGCGAAGAAGAAGACCGACTCCGAAGCGGCAAGCACAAGCCGAGTCAGTCGGAAAAAGGAAACACCAGTCGGAAACAGAAGCGGAAGGCTGAACCGGCAGCTCCTGGAGAGGCTTTGGCTGTGACTCAGGGAAAGTTTAAAGGGAAACCAAAAGGATCCTAGAACCCTAAGAAGGTAAAGGATAAATAAGGGAACGACGTAATGGATATGCCATGTCACATCCACACGAAGAAAGACGAAGAGGGGAATATCATCTACCCGAAGCACACCACTCGCCAATGTCGACTCCTGATCCAGCAGTTTCAGGGAAAATAGTCTGATAACAAGGAGAAGGAGTCGGACAAGGCCGAAGACAAGGAGGACAGTGAGGAAGGATATCCGCATATCAACTCTACTCTAATGATCTTTGCAGATGTGGAGAGCAAGAGTCGATTGAAAGTAATTAACCGTGAGGTGAACATGGTTGCCCCAGCAAAAGCAAATTATCTGAAATGGTCCCAAACACCCATCACCTTCGACCAATCTGATCACCCGACTCATATTGCCACCCCTGGGAGGCAAGCTTTGGTGGTCGATCCAGTTGTTGAAGGCACTCGACTGACAAAAGTGCTTATGGACGGTGGTAGTGGGTTGAATTTGCTATATGCAGACACACTGAAAGGAATGGGCATTCCGATGTCCCGACTGAGCACCAGTAACATGAGCTTTCATGGAGTTATACCAGGAAAGAAAGCCGAGTCACTCGGCCAAATAGCTCTGGACGTGGTGTTTGGCGATTCGAAAAAATTTCGCAAAGAGAAGTTGACGTTCGAGGTCGTGGATTTTCAGAGTGCATATCATGCCATTTTGGGGAGACCAGCTTATGCATGATTCATGGCTCGACCATGTTACGTGTACCTCAAACTGAAGATGCCCGGCCCCAAAGGAGTGATCACTGTCACCGGTGATCGAAAAAAGGCAGAAGAGTGCTTCCAAAAAGGCTCAAAGATTGCTGATTCCCAGGTGACAGCGGTCGAGTTCGAAGAATACAAGCAAAACGCAGATCCGAGTGACTTGCTGCGATCCAAGAAACCCGCCACAGAGTCTGCATTTCAGTCGTCCAGTGAGACGAAGCCTGTTCACATTCACCCGACCGACCCCGATGCAGCTCCGACCCACATCTCCACAACACTCGACCCGAAATAGGAAGAAGCGCTCATCCAGTTCCTCCGTGAGAACTGGGACATTTTTGCATGGAAGCCCGCTGACATGCCAGGTGTTCCCAGGGGACTGGCTGAGCATCGCCTAAGAGTCGTCTCATCTGCAAAACCAGTCAAAGAGCATCTTCGGCGGTCCGCCGTCCAGAAGAGAAAAGCTATTGGTGAGGAAGTGGCTCGACTGTTGACGGCAGGATTTATCCGAGAGATATACCACTCCGAGTGGCTCGCTAATGTCGTCATGGTTCCTAAGAAGGACAAATCACTCCGAATGTGCATTGATTTCAAGCACATCAACCAGGCCTGCCCGAAAGATCATTTTCCTCTCCCTCGCATAGATCAAATTGTTGACTCGACCGCGGGATGCGAGAGACTGTCTTTTCTAGACGCCTACTCCGGGTACCACCAGATTCGTCTGTACGGACCCAACGAGGTAAAAACAGCTTTCATCACTCCATTCGGGTGCTTCTGCTATATCACCATGCCATTCGGCCTCAAGAATGCCGGAGCCACATTTATGCGAATGATTCAGAAGTGTCTACTCACTCAAATCAGTCGGAATGTGGAAGCGTATATGGATGACATCGTCGTCAAGTCACGAAAAGGTTCCGACCTGCTCGTTGACCTCGCCGAAACATTTGCCAACCTCAGAAGGTATGATATCAGGCTCAATCCATCAAAGTGCACATTTGGAGTTCCTGGTGGCAAGTTACTCGGTTTTCTCGTTTCCGAACGAGGAATCGACGCTAATCCAGAGAAGATTGGCACTATTCTCCGAATGAAACGCCCTGTGCGAGTGCACGATGTCCAGAAGCTTACTGGATGCTTGGCCGCATTAAGTCGATTCATCTCACGACTCGGTGAAAAGGCATTGCCTCTTTACCGACTGATGAAGAAGGCAGACAAGTTCGAGTGGACTCCAGAAGCTGATGCAGCGTTTGCCGAGCTAAAAGCTCTGCTCTCCACCCAGCCGGTGCTTGCTGCTCCAATCAGCAAAGAGCCTCTGTTGCTCTATATCGCAGCCATAGGACAAGTCGTCAGTACTGTGCTTACGGTCGAGCGGGAAGAAGAAGGAAAAGCTCTCAAAGTTCAGCGCCCAGTGTATTATTTGTCTGAAGTCTTGACTCCATCCAAGCAGAGATATCCTCATTATCAGAAGCTTGTGTATGGAATATACATGACCACAAAGAAGGTTGCTCATTATTTCTCTGATCATTCCATCACAGTCGTCAGCGACGCTCCACTATCAGAAATTTTGCACAACAGAGATGCAACTGGTCGAGTGGCCAAATGGGCGATTGAACTTCTTCCCCTTGATATCAAGTTCGAGGCAAAGAAAGCCATTAAGTTCCAGGCAATAGCAGATTTCCTCGCCGAGTGGATTAAACAGCAGCAGCCGACTGAAGTTCACTCGGAGCATTGGACCATGTTCTTTGATGGCTCTAAGATGTTGAATGGTTCCGGTGCTGGGGTTGTTCTGGTTTCCCCTAGAGGAGATAAGCTCAGATATGTGCTCCAGATTCACTTTGATTCCTCCAACAATGAGGTAGAATATGAGGCCCTTCTATATGGGTTGCGCATGGCCATTTCACTCGGCGTCCGTCGCCTGATGGTCTATGGCGACTCGGATTTAGTGGTCAACCAAGTGATGAAGGAGTGGGACGTGAGAAGCCCAGCCATGACTGGATACTGTAGTGCAGTGAGGAAGCTGGAAAAAAAGTTCGAGGGGTTGGAGCTCCATCATGTACCCCGACTGAAAAATCAAGCAGCTGATGATCTAGCAAAGATAGGTTCCAAGAGAGAAGCCATTCCGAGTGGTGTGTTCTTGGAGCATATACACACTCCGTCAGTCAAAGAAGATCCTTTCACCGAAGAAGCTCCACAGCCCAAGAGTGCCACGGATCCGACTGAGGTTGAAGTCCCAGCAGTGGTCGACTTGGTCATGGAGATCTTGGTGGTCATTCCCGATTGGACAGTTCCATATATCGCGTATATCCTGAGAAAAGAGCTCCCGGAGGATGAGGAAGAGGCTCGACAGATCGTCCGTCGATCTAAGGCCTTTACCGTAATCAAAGGATAGTTATACAGAGAAAGCGCGACTGGAGTTAGTCAAAAGTGCATAACGCCGGAAGAAGGTCGAATCATCCTTAATGATATTCACTCGGGGACCTGCGGTCATCATGCGTCCTCTCGGACTATCGTGGCCAAAGCATACCGAGCCGGATTTTACTGGCCAAAGGCGAATGAGATGGCAAAGGAGATAGTGGATAAGTGTGAGGGGTGTCAGTTTTACTCGAATATGTCGCACAAGCCTGCATCAGCCCTGAAGACCATTCCACTCGTCTAGCCTTTCGCCATATGGGGGTTGGACATGGTCGGTCCTTTGAGAACAGGGCGAAGTGGCTTCATGCATGTACTGGTGGCAGTCGACAAGTTCACCAAGTGGATTGAGGCTAAACCAATCAAGAACCTTGACGCCAGTACTGCTGTTAGCTTCATCAGGGAACTAATATTCAGATATGGAGTCCCGCACAGCATCATTACGGATAATGGGTCGAACTTTGACTCGGAGGAATTCAGAGATTTCTGTAACTCTCAAGGCACACGGGTCGACTATGCTTCAGTCGCCCATCCGCAGTCGAATGGACAAGCGGAGCGAGCCAATGGCCTGATTCTCAAGGGATTGAAACCCCGACTGATGCGTGATCTCAAGCATGCAGCTGGAGCTTGGGTCGATGAACTTCCCTCAGTGCTTTGGGGACTGCGGACCACACCTAATCGGTCGACCGGAAGAACTCCATTCTTCTTGGTCTACGGAGCTGAAGCAGTGTTGCCGAGTGATCTTCTCCACAATGCTCCTCGAGTTGAAATCTACAGCGAAGCAGAAGCTGAACAAGCGCGGCAGGACGCAGTCGACCTTTTAGAGGAAGAAAGGGAGATGGCTCTGATCCGGTCGACCATCTACCAACAAGATTTGCGTCGTTTCCACGCCGGAAATGTGAGAGGTCGAGCCTTCCAGGAAGGAGATTTGGTTCTCTGGGTGGATCAGCACAAACCACACAAGCTTGCTCCTTCTTGGGAAGGTCCCTTCATCGTCACCAAGGTTCTCCACAACGGGGCGTACCGTCTTTACAATGTCGAGCATAATATCGACGAGCCCCGAGCTTGGAACGCGGAACTACTCCGCCCATTTTACACTTAAGGTTTATCACTCGGATGAGTTGCAATAAAGTACTTCTGTAGTTCATGGACCTCAAAATAATAGTGTCATAGTTCCTCCATAATTTTTGTCACTTTTTATTTTTGTCCAATAAAATTCCCCCTCAGTGGGTGACTTAGCCGCGAATCCGTTCCGCCTAAGTTTGTAAAAAATCCTACCGAGTGGTGAGCCAGACTCCCACTTGGAGGCTTAGCTGCGAATCCGTTTCGCCTAAGTTATCAAAAATCCTACCGAGTGAAGAGCAAACCTCTCGCTCGGGGGCTTAGCTGCAGTCCAAGTACTCGCCTAAGTTATCTAAAATCCTACCAAGTGGTAAGCCGGACTTCCACTCGGGGGCTTAGCTGCAGTCCAAGTACTCGCCTAAGTTATCTAAAATCCTACCGAGTGAAGAGCAAACCTCTCACTCAGAGGCTTAGCTGCAGTCCAAGTACTCGCCTAAGTTATCAAAAATCCTACCGAGTGAAGAGCAAACATCTCACTCGGGGGCTTAGCTGCAGC
>NC_041393.1:551666042-551666567 GCF_002162155.2 Triticum dicoccoides | reverse complement strand
TATCAAAAATCCTACCGAGTGAAGAGCAAACCTCTCACTCGGAGGCTTAGCTGCAGTCCAAGTACTCGCCTAAGTTATCAAAAATCCTACCGAGTGAAGAGCAAACATCTCACTCGGGGGCTTAGCTGCAGCCCTGTGCTCACCTAAGTTATCGAAATCCTACCGAGTGAAGAGCAAACCTCTCACTCGGGGGCTTAGCTGCAGCCCAGTGCTCGCGTAAGATATAAAAATCGTACCGAGTGGTAAGCTGGACTTCCACTCGGAGGCTTAGCTGCTGTCCAAGTACTCGCCTAAGTTATCGAAATCCTACCGAGTGAAGAGCAAACCTCTCACTCGGGGGCTTAGCTGCAGCCCAGTGCTCGCCTAAGATATAAAAATCCTACCGAGTGGTAAGCCGGACTTCCACTCGGAGGCTTAGCTGCAGTCCAAGTACTCGCCTAAGTTATCGAAATCCTACCGAGTGAAGAGCAAACCTCTCACTCGGGGCTTAGCTGCAGCCCAGTGCTCGCCTAAGATATAAAAACC
>NC_041393.1:551553194-551666032 GCF_002162155.2 Triticum dicoccoides | reverse complement strand
AGCCGGACTTCCACTCGGAGGCTTAGCTGCAGCCCAGTGCTCGCCTAAGTTATCAAAAACCCTACCGAGTGAAGAGCAAACCTCTCACTCGGAGGCTTAGCTGCAGCCCAGTGCTCGCCTAAGATATAAAAACCCTACCGAGTGAAGAGCAAACCTCTCACTCGGAGGCTTAGCTGCAGCCCAGTGCTCGCCTAAGTTATCAAAAACCCTACCGAGTGAAGAGCAAACCTCTCACTCGGAGGCTTAGCTGCAGCCCAGTGCTCGCCTAAGTTATCAGAGATCCTACCGAGTGAAAAGTAAACCTCTCACTCGGGGGTTTAGCTGTAGCCCAGCGCTCACCCAAGTGGACTAAGGAATAAGTCGATTACAGTAAGTGCCCTGCTTTGAACCTGCAAAAGACATTTCGAGCCAAAAGCAATCACATTCAAACAACAAATTCAAGTTCGAATCGATATCTAAAGGAACCGGAAGTGCTCAGGCGCTAAGCCTGTTAAGGTTTATCGGTTACAATTCCACTCGGCATACCGAGGCAAATTTAAAGCGTCGAGCTTAGAAGAAGTTTTTTACCCCTCCTGTGGAGGGCTGGAAGGTGCAACAAACTCATCAAGATCAATTCCGTCTGCGATCCGAGTAGCAGCCGCAAGGAAAGTTTCCATAAAGGACCTAAAGTCGTGTTTCTTGGTGTTGGCCACCCGGAGGGCTGCCAGCTTCTCTTCTCGCGCATCTTTGCAGTGGACTCGGGCCAGACACAGAGCAACATCTGCACCGCACCGAGCCGAGGACTTCTTCCACTCCTGCACTCGACCAGGGATCGTGTTCAAGCGAGCCATCAGCGACTCAAGGTCATTCTGAAGTGTCTCCTCGGGCCAGAGCGTCGAGTCGATGCGAGATGTGGCGACCTTCAGCCTTGCAAGATAGTCCACGGCAGCTGCAACACAGGACTCCAGTCGGAAAACATTCATGGCAACTTCGTCGTTCACCGGAGAATTGACGGGGTCGAGGTTTGGTTCCAGCCGGCTAGTTTCTTCTTCAAAGTTTTGACAAAATTCTGCAAGGACGATCACCGAGTCAAGGTGATGGTCGAATGGAAAAACCACGATTGGAAATAATTGCCGAGCATAGAGGTTTACCTTCAAGCATAAGAAACAGCTTCTTGGCAAGACCACTCAGGAAGGCCTCCAGATCATTTTTCTTCCCAGTCGACTTACTGACTTGGTCGGTCAGGGCAGCTTTATCAGTTTTCAGTCAACTGACCTCCTTGTTGGCGATCCCAAGAGCAGCTTTCAGATTGGTATTGTCTTGTTCAAGCTTGGTGACTGAAGCTAACTTCTCGTCAGCAAGCTTGATCTTCTCAGCTAGTTCAAGGTCTTTCTTCTGTTGGGCCTCCCTTACCTTACCTGCAAGTTACAGCAAGATCAGATTTTGAAACAAACAAAGGGAAAAGCAGTCGTCAAGGTCTCACCAAACATACCTTCGGTCTCCTCCTTTGCCTTCGTCAGTTTCTCCTGAACCAGCTTCAAGTTCAGCTCGAGCTGAGTGTGCTTGTTTTCCAGCTCAGAGTAGTGAGCCACAAAATCACAGGAGTTCTACGAAGAACCAATCGACTAGATGTCAAATATAATTCACTTCCGAGTGAAAAAAGAAAAATCACACGTTTCTAAGACTACAGCCGAATACAAGCATTCGACCGTAGTCTCGGGGACTACACCCAGTGGGTGCACTCAGCGTGCCCCCACTAATCCTATTGAAGATAGAGTCGACCAGTCGACCTCAAAAAAAAAGAAGAGAAATGTATTCTTTAAGACTGTAACCGACTGCAACCAGTCGACCACAGTCTCGGGGACTACACCCAGTGGGTGCACTCAGCGTGCCCCCACCGGTTTGCGAAATCCATTCGACATAGTCGAATGACGGAAAACCTGAAATTATAAAACCTAAGGCCGACTACCAGCAGTCGACCTTAGCCTTGGGGACTACACCCAGTGGGTGCACTCAGCGTGCCCCCACTAATCCTATTGAAGACAGAGTCGACCAGTCGACCCGTTTTGCGATATCCAGTCGCCATAGTCGAGTGACGCAAAGACTGAAATTATAAAGCCTAAGGCCGACTGCCTGCAGTCGACCTTAGCCTTGGGGACTACACCCAGCGGGTGCACTCAGCGTGCCCCCGCTAACACGGAGTCTGAATCGACACACCCACTGGGTGACTACTATAAATTCTAGAAAGAAAAGTTTTTGATAGCATATCCTAATAGAACAGGCGGTGGTCGACTGACCTGAACATTGCTTTGAAGGGCGGAACTGGCGTCGTAAGCTGCCTGGCTCGCATCCCGGATGGTCCTTAACTGCTCCATCATGATCCCTACTTGGCGTATCGCCTCCTTCGCGGCGCCAGCTTGGTCCTCTGGGACGTGGTGCGTCGTGAAGAGGGAGGGCTACTGAGCACTCGTCAGTGGATCTGCGAAGGACACAGTGTGTCGAGTGGTGTTCTCTTCCTCCGCAATCAGAGTCTCAGGCGCCGTCACATCCTGGGGCACCCTGCTGGCGGACGCTTTCCTACTCCTTCTGCGCTTCAGCGGTTCCTCATCCTCATCATCATCAGGGAGAGTGATAACAACATTGGGTGGAGCTACAGAGAAGAATCAGGATTAGAGATCATGAGTCAGTCGACTAAAAACGGCGTTAAGAATATAGTACTTGGTTATGAGGTTGCTGCGTCCTCCATCTCATGGTCATCAGCCCGGGCTGAGGTCTCAGAAGTAGCAGCACTGCAACTCCAAAGAATCAGTCGACTAACTTCAGCGTCAACCAGAGACAAAGTTCGTACAAAATAAGAAGACTTAAGCAGCATGATTACCCTGATATGGTGGGGATAGACACCTTCATCTTCGGCAGGAGCTTGGTCGGCTTTGACGGAGCCGCCCTGGGCTGCTTCAGCGCCTTTTTAGTCGGCGCCGGAGAGGTGGTCCGAGGGCGCTTGGTCGACTGTGCAACGGTCGCAACCCCCTTGCCACGTTCAGTCGAAGGGTCGTGGACAAGCTTCGACCGCCTTTCTGAGCGCGGTGGAACGACCTCCTCCTCCTCTTCTTCCTCGTCTTCAGCGTCATCTTCATCACCGTCATCGTCGTCATCGTCATCATCATCCTCAGCAACGTCCGAGTCCCATTCCTCCTCCTCCTGGCTCTCGCCCCCACTCGCCTCACCCTCCTCAGTCGGAGCCTGTGCTCCATTGGGCATCGAGTACAGCTCGGTGAGGGCCTGATAGACATCAAGACAAGGATCAATCGACCAATTGGCAGAATAAACAGAAATGAATATGACAAGAACACAGTGGAGAGCAGAGCAGGCATACCTTGTTTGGATCACTGTTGTGGTCGAGTGGAGGAATCCTTCTGGCTCCGCGTGGGTTATCCTTGTTTCCGGTAACGGCGGCCATCCATCTTTCCAGAGTGACATCGTCGACTGCTTCTGGATGGACCCGAGTCTTGTCCTCAGTCCCACAGTACAACCACATGCAGTGGCTCCGGAACTGAAGGGGCTGGATGCGACGCCTAAGGAAAACCTCCAGGAGATCCATGCCCGTCACTCCCTCCCGAACCAACTGTACCACGCGCTCCATCAACATCTTCACGTCAGCTTTCTCCTCCGGAATCAACTTCAGAGAGGAGGGCTTGTTCACTCGGTCCATGGTAAACTGAGGGAGTCCACTCGACTGCCCCGGCGTCGACTGATCCTGGCAGTAGAACCAGGTCGACTGCCAGCCTCTGACTGACTCGGGAAAAGTCATGGCTGGGAAGGTGCTCTTATTCCTCACCTGGATCCCCAGGCCCCCACACATTTGGACGACTCGGGTTCTTTCGTCGCCTGGGCTCGCCTTCTTCACGGTCTGAGAGCGACACGTGAATATATGCTTGAACAAGCCCCAGTGCGGTCGACAGCCCAGAAAACCCTCACACATGGACACGAACGCGGCAAGATAGGCGATAGAATTCGGGGTAAAGTGGTGGAGCTGCGCTCCAAAGAAGTTCAAGAAACCACAGAAGAAAATACTCGGCGGCAAAGAAAATCCACGATCGACATGGGTAGCCAGGAGCACGCACTCACCCTCTTCTGGCTGGGGCTGCCACTCCTTCCCCGGAAGCCTCGCAGCTCCATGGGGGATCAGGCCCTCGTTGGCCATGTCAAGGAGATCTTTCTCCGTGATGGTCGACTGGATCCAATCTCCTTGGACCCAGCCCTTTGGCAGGCGGGATCTAGACGAAGACCCGCCGCGGCTGGTGGATCTCCCCTTCACCTTCTCCGTCGCCGACGCCTTCTTCGCGCGTTCCAGCGCCGCCGTCTTCTCCTTGGCCATGGTTGCCGGTGAGACGCGCGAGGAGAGGTTGGGCGGAAGCGAGAGCGAGCGCGTTGGGCGGAGACGAAGGGAGCAGAGAAAGAGAATGCTGAGGCACTGTACAAAAAACCCTCACCGGGCGCATTTATAAGGTCTCTTCCGAGTGGATGACAGGTGGGCCCGGTCGATCTAATCATATCCAGGAACAGTTATGCAGGCGGGATACGTGGCGAAGAAAACGGCGCAGGGATCGAGGCGTCTATGTCCCGTCCCATCCGAACGCCGCGGTCCGCTCCGCTTCGCGCGCTTCCCCAAATTTTGCATCCCGCGGAATCCGCGAACGGCAGACCGGTCAGTCAGACGCGGGATTTCCTGCGATCCGTCGCTCGGAAATCGTCAAAGCCCGAAAGATCACTCGACGAAAGAAGAGAATGGATCGAGTCGACTGAAGACAAGTTGGTCACTATCAACGAAGAGATTCTTTGGTCCAGAACAACGCACGACCAGTGTGCAAAAGTTAATCGGAAACAACATCAACTCCTTCCTCACTCGAAGCCTCAATCCATTCGGGGGCTAATGATGGGGTCATGTACCTAGGGTAGGGTCATAGACCTGATCTAAGTTCCCTGCCCAAGGACACCCTTAGACGAGGTCACCTTCCAGTCGACCAACGAGGGACTCACTCGACTGACTTGAAGGACTCGACCACGAAGACTCACTCGACCACCAGAAGGTCAAGAGGCACTCTGCACTGCAACGGCCTGTAATTAAGTAGACTTTATGATAGTAAAGACACTTTATGTGGGGCGTTACCAGTAACGCCCCGGACTTAACTCACCTTAAACCCTCTCCTACGTGGGCTGGCTGGGGTCCTGGCGCACTCTATATAAGCCACCCCCCTCCACAGGTAGAAGGGTTCGGCACCTTGTAACTCATATACACATAATCCACTCGACCGCCTCTGGGCTCCGAGACGTAGGGCTTTTACTTCTTCCGAGAAGGGCCTGAACTCGTACATCCCTTGTGTTTACAACCTCTCCATAGCTAGGACCTTGCCTCTCCCTACCTACCCCCCACTCTACTGTCAGGCTTAGAACCACGACAGAGTCCGCCTCGGAGTCATCGGACGATGAGTCCGATACCACCTGACGCCGGGAACTCCTTCGGGTTCCCGTGGCCTTCTTCTTGGCCTTCTTCTCCGGCACTATGTAAAGTGTCGGGACCAGCAGCCCTGTCAAACGGGCATCCGCTGGGTCTTCTGGAAGGGGAGCCGGACAGTTAACCTGTCCGGACGTGGCCTGCCAGGCCTGTTAAAGGTATTGGGAGTTTTAGATCCCACATAAAGTCAAAACATGAAAAGCAAGTGTCCCATAAAGGATAACATGGCTTACCTTGCCGGCCGGACGCTGCAAGCTAAATCCGCGATCTTCGGTAGCAGGTGCGGGAGCTTCGGCACCCTTGAATAGCACCCTCCAAGCATTTTCATACGTAGTGTCGAAGAGCTCGCTCAAGGTCCGGTGCCGTGCCGGATCAAACTCCCACAAATTGAAGTCCCGTTGTTGGCAGGGGAGAATCCGGCGGACGAGCATGACCTGGATCACGTTGACAAGCTTGAGCTTCTTGTTCACCAGGGTTTGGAGACAGGACTGGAGTCTGGTCAGCTCTTCTGAACTACCCCATCGCAGGCCCTTCTCTTTCCAGGAGGTGAGCTGCATAGGGATGCCAGATCTGAATTCGGGGGCCACTGCCCATTTAGGGTCACGTGGCTCGGTGATGTAGAACCACCCCGATTGCCACCCTTTGATAGATTCCACGAAGGCGCCCTCAAGCCAAGTAACATTGGGCATTTTACCCACCATGGCGCCTCCGCACTCCGCTTGGCTGCCCTTCACAACCTTCGGCTTGACATTGAAGGTCTTTAGCCACAAGCCGAAGTGGGGCTGGATGCAGAGGAAGGCCTCGCACACGACGATAAACGCCAAGATATTGAGGACAAAATTTGGGGCCAGATCGTGGAAATCCAGGCCGTAGTAGAACATGAGCCCCCGGACAAAGGGGTGGAGTGGGAAGCCCAGTCCGCGGAGGAAATGGGGAAGGAATACCACCCTCTCATCGGGCTTGGGGGTGGGGATGAGTTGCCCCTCGTCGGGAGCCGGTGCGTGATGTCGCTGGACAGATATCCGGCGCTGCGCAGCTTCTTGATGTGCCCCTCCGTAACGGAGGAGGCCATCCACTTGCCTCCCGCTCCGGACATGGCTCGAGAAGGTCGAGGTGAGATGTGCGGACTTGGGCGCTAGAGCTCGAGTGCGTGGAGATGGATAAGCAAAGGAGGAATAAGGCGTAGGTAAAAAAGGTGAATCCTTATCCCCTTATATATGGGCGGACGAAACTATGCGTCCCCCCTGGCCTGGTAAAACTCGCTTATCTCACAAGCACCGCGATTAATGGCGCGGTTGGGTTACCCACGTCCGTATTGATGGGAATCCCGGAATAAGGGGAACATGATCTCTGCTTCGACAAGACGTGCCAAGAAAACCACTTCGCTAAACGCGCTGAGGTGGTGTAATCAAAACGATTCGAGTAAAGGCTTGGTTGTGGTGTGACGTCACGCCACGAAATACGTCAGCAGATTGAACTTGTGTAAATATTATTCTCTCTACGGTGGTACTGGAATTTATTTTACAGAGCCGGACACTATCCTGGTGTTCGCAATCTTCTATGAATTATTCGGAGGAGGAACCCGCCTTGCAATGCCGAAGACAATATGCGCGCCGGACTCGTCGTCATTGAAGCCTGTTTCAGGGGCTACTGAGGGAGTCCTGGACTAGGGGGTGTCCGGATAGCCGAACTATCATCATCGGCTGGACTCCAAGACTATGAAGATACAAGATTGAAGACTTCGTCCCGTGTCCGGATGGGACTTTCCTTGGCGTGGAAGGCAAGCTTGGCGATACGGATATGTAGATCTCCTACCATTGTAACAGACTCTGTGTAACCCTAGCCCTCTCCGGTGTCTATATAAACGGGAGGGTTTTAGTTCGTAGGACACAATAACAATCATACCATAGGCTAGCTTCTAGAGTTTAGCCTCCTTGATCTCGTGGTAGATCCAGTCTTGTACTACCCATATCATCAATATCAATCAAGCAGGAGTAGAGTTTTACCTCCATCGAGAGGGCCCGAACCTGGGTTAAAACATCGTGTCCCTTGTCTCCTATTAGCATCCGCCTAGACGCACAGTTCGGGACCCCCTACCCGAGATCCGCCGGTTTTGACACCGACAGCGGGATTTAGAGCGGCGCCCCTGACGTCGGCGCTTGGGTTGCTACTTGGAGGGGTCGTCCTCCGTTTTCTATCGCCATCCCCTGCTTTGGGGGTGTCCACCATGTATATGTCATATGACGAGGTGGCTTTCTAGTGCCCTATAGGTGCTGGTTCTTGGTCCTCTCCTTCATCAGCGTCCATACCGTTGATGTCTTCGGAGTCGAAGTCGAGCATGTCGGTTAGCTCGTCGACAGTGGCTACAAAGTGGGTGGTGGGGGGGTTTCGAATTTCTTCGTCGTCCACATCCCAACCATGCTGACCATAGTCCGGCCAGGGCTCTGCTGACAAAGAGAGAGACTTTAGTGAATTCAGGATATCGCCAAAGGGCGAGTGATGAAAGATGTCCGCGGCGGTGAACTCCATGATCGGAGCCCGATCGGGTTCGATCGGAAGGGGTGCAGAAGCTTCGGAGTCCGGAACGGAGTCCGGCACCTTGTAGTCACAGGCCTCGCAAAGGACTAGGCTGGTATTCAGCTCTATCGCCGTAGAGATTGCGGCTCCTGGGTCGGCGTCCAACCGTCCGTCCCCGACTGGCGCAGTCGGCTCCGAGCTAATGGTCAGAGCGGACACCTGAGCGGTGCTCTGGGCGCTGTCCGGCGGCAGAGCTAGATCATGCCCATCGTGACAGTGCAGCACGCTCGGCCGTGGCTCGAATCCGTCGAAGATTAAGTCCCCGCGGATGTCGGCCGTGTAGTTTAAGCTTCCAAACCTGACCTGATGGCCAGGGGCGTAGCTTTTGATCTGCTCCAGATGGCCAAGCGAATTGGCTCGCAGTGCGAAGCCGCCGAATATGAAGATCTGTCTGGGGAGAAAAGTCTCACCCTGGACCGTGTCGTGGTTGAGGATCGAAGAAGCCATCGGGCCTAAAGGTGACGACACAGAGGAACTCTCAATGAAAGCACCAATGTCGGTGTCAAAACCGGCGGATCTCGGGTAGGGGGTCCCGAACTGTGCGTCTAGGCGGATGGTAACAGGAGACAAGGGACACGATGTTTTTACCCAGGTTCGGGCCCTCTCGATGGAGGTAAAACCCTACTCCTGCTTGATTAATATTGATGATATGGGTAGTACAAGAGTTGATCTACCACGAGATCAGAGAGGCTAAACCCTAGAAGCTAGCCTATGGTATGATTGTTGTGCGTCCTACGGACTAAAACTCTCTGGTTTATATAGACACTGGAGAGGGCTAGGGTTACATAGAGTCGGTTACAATGGGAGGAGATCTTCATATCATATCGCCAAGCTTGCCTTCCACGCCAAGGAAAGTCCTGTCCGGACAAGGGACGAAGTCTTCAATCTTGTATCTTCATAGTCCAGGAGTCTGGCCAACGGTGATAGTTCGGCTATCCGGACACCCCCTAATCCAGGACTCCCTCATACATCATCATAGCCCCTCCGATGAAGTGTTAGTAGTTTACTTCAGACCTTCGGGTCCATAGTTATTAGCTAGATGGCTTCTTCTCTCTTTTTGGATCTCAATACAATGATCTCCCCCTCTCTCGTGGAGATCTATTTGATGTAATCTTCTTTTTTGCGGTGTGTTTGTTGAGACCGATGAATTGTGGGTTTATGATCCAGTATTATCTATGGAAAATATTTGATTCTTCTTTGAATTCTTTTATGTATGATTGAGTTATCTTTGCAAGTCTCTTCGAATTATCTTTTTGGTTTGGCCAACAAGATTGGTAGTTCTTGCAATGGGAGAAGTGCTTAGCTTTGGGTTCAATCTTGCGGTGTCCTTACTCAGTGACAGAAAGAGTTGCAAGGCACGTATTGTATTGTTGCCATCGAGGATAACAAGATGGGGTTTTTATCATATTGCATGAATTTATCCCTCTACATCATGTCATCTTGCTTACGGCATTTGTCGGTGTAAAAACTGGCGGATCTCGGGTAGGGGGTCCCGAACTGTGCGTCTAGGCGGATGGTAACAGGAGACAAGGGACACAATGTTTTTACCCAGGTTCGGGCCCTCTCGATGGAGGTAAATCCCTACTCCTGCTTGATTGATATTGATGATATGGGTAGTACAAGAGTGGATCTACCACGAGATCAAGGAGGCTAAACCCTAGAAGCTAGCCTATGGTATGATTGTTGTTATTGTTGTTGTTGTGTCCTACGGACTAAAACCCTCCGGTTTATATAGACATCGGAGAGGGCTAGGGTTACATAGAGTCGGTTACAATGGTAGGAGATCTACATATCCGTATTGCCAAGCTTGCCTGCCACGCCAAGGAAAGTCCCATCCGGGCACGGGACGAAGTCTTCAATCTTGTATCTTCATAGTCTTGGAGTCCGGCCGATGATGATAGTTCGGCTATCCGGACACCCCCTAGTCCAGGACTCCCTCAGTAGCCCCTGAACCAGGCTTCAATGACGACGAGTCCGGCGCGCATATTGTCTCCGGCATTGCAAGGCGGGTTCCTCCTCCGAATAATTCATAGAAGATTGTGAACACCAGGATAGTGTCCGGCTCTGTAAAAATAAATTCCACATACCACCATAGAGAATATAATGTTCAATCTGCTGACGTATTTCACGGCGTGACGTCACCCACGGCCAAGCCTTTACTCGAATCATTTTTATTATACCAGCTCAGCGCGTTTAGCGGAGCGGTTTCCTTGGCATGTCTTGTCGAAGCAGAGATCGTGTTCCCCTTATTCCGGGATTCCCATCAATATGGACGTGGGTAACCCAACCGCGCCCGTCGCCACGCCCCCTCCATCGAAGGCGAGTTCCAAATGGTCACGGGAACGGCTCTTGGTATTCTCCCTCTTCATAATGAGACCAAGGCTCGTTCCTTTTCTTCAATCCTCAATCGAATCCGCCCCTCGCCCCGAGTTCCAACACTCAGGGCTCCAGATTCGAGCACATTGGACCTTCGACAATGTCCGGCTCCGACCTACAGGGTCGGTGGATGCCCTGCTCCATCACGGAAGAGGACGTGCTAAAGCTGAGAGAAGCCAGGTACTTAACCTACGAGATTTCGCATAGGTTGCCTGTGCAAGGGCAAGTCATCCCTACTCCGAGCCAGGCGAGAGCGTCGTGTTCGTGTCTCACCTCCATCGGGGTTTAGGCTTCCCGATGGATCCCTTCGTGAGGGGCTCATGTTTTACTATGGGTTGGAATTCCACGACTTGGCTCCGGAGTCCATCCTCCATATCTCATCATTTACTGTCGTCTACGAAGCCTTCCTCCGCACTACCCCCACTTCGGTTTGTGGCTCAAAACCTTCAACGTGGAGCCGAAGATGATTGAGGGGCGTCAGGCAAAGTGCGGCGGGGCGGTTATAAGCAAGAGGGCTGACGCTCCATGGCCCGAGGGCTCTTTTCAGGAGGAGCTCGATTTGTGGCAACAGGAGTGGTTCGATATCACCGCTCCCAGGGGCAGCAGGCAGAGGCCGCCGCCCGTCTTTCGCTCGGGCCCTCCATAATGGCTGACGTCATGGGTCAACAAAGGACTTGACTGGGGGCCGTCCAAGGACGTACCCCTATTGCAGGGCCGGATTTGAGACCTCCAAGAGAGGGAGATCAATCTGGTCGTAGTGACGCAGGTTATGCTGATTCGGCGTCTTTTGCCCTGCAAACGTTGCCCCCTCCGCCTGTGGGAATTCAATCCGGAGGGACCACGAGCTCTCCAACACTTCATGGGTACGACACCCGTGGAGATGTACAAACTATTCTTTGGATCACAAGAGATGTGTCCGGACTTGACCGAGGACGCCGGCCTAAGCTGCAATCGCCCGGATACTCAAGTAAGTAGTCCTGTGTCCGGACATACCATTCGTTTGCATGTCATGGATTTGCCTTTTAACCAACCGTCCTTTGAACAAGAGTGGATAGCGCAAGCAAAACTGATACGGTGTCCGGCCCCCCTCCCAGAGACCACGCCGGATCCCGTGTTGGTCAAGATGCTGGAGGTTGCGCCTTCAGAAGAGGGCGAAGGGGAAAACAGAAAGACTACCACCTCCACTAAGGAGGCTTTCAAGAAAGTGGGGATCGAGAATCCCTCCTTCCAGGGGGAGAAGAGGACCGCTTCCGAAGATCCGGAGGCTAAGGCCTCAAAGCGGGGGAAGAAATCTTCACCGGAGGTTCCTGCGCCAGGAGAAGCCCCGACCGCACCATCTCCACAAAGGAATCAGCCCTCCAGCGAGCCGTAAGTAGAAAAAGGGGAGTTTTGTAATGAGGGACATCCCTATTTTTATTTCTGAGGATAACCGAAGTTTTTTACCTTGCAGTTCGGATCTCCGCCCTTCTCAGGTGAGCTCATCTTCGGGGGACCTTTGTCCGGAGATGATGGAGAGCTAAACGCCTCCATCTGCCGCACCGTCAGGCGGGGCGGACGACCCTGAGGTGTCGTCATGGAGGGTCTCCCCGAGTCCGGCGGGGCCGGAGAGTTCGGCACCAACTGGTGTACGGCCAGGGGAGCTGAAGGATCTGCTCGAGAGGGCGTCTATCTCAGAAGATCATCGTACTTTAATGAGTACGGTGATTGAAAGGATTTCATCCGCTGAGAGCGGGTTGCATGAGGCCGTCAGAAGTTTACTGGCGGGCTTTGAGGTACGTAAAAATGACATACCTTTTGACAGTTTTGCACATAGAGTGCGCCCTGTATAGATAGTAGCCCCTGAGACTCGGTATGTTGCCAGAAGCGACGGCGTGCCGAGGATCATAATCTCAGTGTTAAGATGTCACCGTTCTATTCAAGGGGCGGAGCGTTCGGTGGCCAGCCGGACTGATAGAGTTGCCGAACTGAAGCGACAGCTAGACGTTGCGGATGCGGACATCGCGTTGGTCAATAGGCGACTCGACGAGTCACAAGGTGAGTGGTTTTTCCGCGGTCACCTGGTAAGGGAGCTGATGCCCACGCCTTACAACATGTATGCTTGATGCAGATGGCACCGCTGCTGTGGGAAACCTTCGGGCAGAGCTTGCTCGAGCCAAGGAGCAAGCCAGAAAAAGTGATGCGGCTGCCTCGAAGGCAGCGGAGGAGCTAAAAGCCGAAAAGGCTGCTCACTGCCTCTGCAGGGAGGAGGTGGCCGGAATGGCCATGAAACTAAAAGATGCTACCGACCGCTATGAGGTTCTTGAAAGAGAACGCCAAGCGGAGCAAGAGGGCCTGAAGAAGGCCACCGCCGACGCCAAGGATGCCCGTTCTGCAATGAGGGCTACAAAAGAGGAGCTGCGTCAGGCCAGAGACATTGCGGCTGGAAAGCCCTTTCTGCTGCGCAGGAAGTTCACGGATCAGAAGTATGCCCAATTGGGCCAGCTGTGGGGTGCGGAGGATCCTTATCTGGATTTGGCGGCGAGTGCGGCGGACGCAGTCGTGCACTTCCGAAGCCAAAAGGATCACGAAATGGAAGAGCTTTTTTGGTCTCAATTCCACAGTCCGGAGCGTTCACTTTCGTTGACCGATCGGTTGGCTGAGTAGGCTGAGCTGAATAGATTGTCCGGATTTGCCATGACGGATGTGGTGGCTCATCTGTGGCCAGATAGGCCCAAGCTGAAGAGTTATTTTGGCTTATTGCAGCAATTCCTTGGGGCAGTGCCGCATATCAAGGCGATGAAGCGGTCGGCATGCATAGAGGGTGCACGGATGGCGCTTGCCCGTGTTAAGACATACTGGGCGGAGATGGATGCCACCGATGTTGCATCCCGGGGTTAGGACAAAAGCCGGTTACCCGCCGAGCACTATTTTGGGGAAGTCCTGCAGGGCGCTCGTTTAATAGAGTCGCAGTGCTCGAAAAATGTTATGTTCAAATGATATGTATGATTTGTGAAACCATATTTATAATGTAACGACTTTTTATACTTGTGCGTTCAAGTATTGAAATATCTCCTGTGCGGCCGTTAATGTATATGTGTATATAACCTGAAAGATGGCAGTCTTCGGCTTCAGCCCCCACGCACATGGTGCGGGGGTGTTTGCAAAAGGGCGCGTTTTCACACTTAATCCAACGTCTTGGTCCTGTGAAGGAGGTGGTAGCGTAGCAAACTAGGCAACCGGACTATAATTCTTTATCACTTTCACTTAGCCATAGGAGTTCGAAGGTGGGGCTACGATATAGCCTCTAGGGGCACCGCGCTCTCCGAATTCGGGGCGCATATGTGCTTGATCGGGAAACGGTCCTTCGTCAAAGTGGAGGAATTCTAGACATTCCATTAGTCAATCGAGTGGTTGACCAGTCTCTCTCTATATCATGACTGTCAGTTTTCGGCTTTCTCTACTGAGGTGCTCGCCAGGCCGAACCGGGGCACAATCGCAGTAGTTCTCCTGGTGCCATGTTAGCCGATGATACGGAACGTAAGGCAGCAAAACACAGAACCCGGGCAAACCCAACATTTGACCAAAGACATGATTCGGAGCTGATGCATATAAGGCCTAACTCGAGACGCCGAACACTCCCTGAGGTATTCGGTCTTTATGAAAACGGGCAGAACGATGCCCTAAGCCCCTAGTGTCCGGGTACGCGCGAAATCTTCTGACGCGGCCGATGCCAAAACGCCAGCCTCCTCCTTGGTTATGATAAGAAACGGGGGATGTGTATCAACAAGAGACAGTAAAAAAGGTTTACGCAGGGTCTTAATCTGAAAAGAATCCTTGCAACGGGTCCCTACTGCACGTCTGCGTCTGTGTCTCCGTTGTGTCATATCCTGGACGGGCGTAGCACGTGGTTCATCTGTAAAAGAGAAGAACTTAGTTTGGAAAAAATATCATTCAAAAAAGTATATAAAAAGGAATATGATTTTAGAAAATGAATAAAATTGAGCTTTATTGGCTCTCATTCTTCATTCGGGCAGCCCCTTGTAAAGGGGTATGTGGCTGGGAAGCCCCCTGTTTGTTTATCCCGGACTCGCCTAGCCGTGTCCGGGGTCTAAATGAACTGTTTTAGGGGCTTCGATCAGCCAGGCCGGATTAGTTTGTGGCTGTCAAGGCAGTCTCACGTTTTTCCGTGGTCGAGTAACACTCTAAGTTGCCCTTTAATGAGATGATGCCGCGTGGACCGGGCATTTTAAGTGTAATAGATGTGTAATGCGGTATTGCGTTAAAGCGGGCGAAAGCTTCCCGTCCCAATAGTGCTTGATGGCTACTTTAAAATGGGCGATATGGAAGATTAGCTTTTCGCGACGGAAGTTGTCGGATGAACCAAACACAACCTCTAGTAGTACAGAGCTTGTACAATTGGCATAAAGGCCTGGCGTCACTCCTTTGAAGGAAGTGCGGCTATGGCGAATTTTGGTAGGGTCTATCCCCATTCTGCGGATGGTGTCCTGGTATAGCAAGTTTATATCACTGCGGCCGTCCATTAGGACTTGTGTAAATTGTAGTCCGTCGATTATGGGATTCAATATCAAAGCAGTCCATCCTGCGTTTTGAATACTTCTTGAGTAATCCTGATGGTCGAAATTAATTGGTTTTGACATCCAATTTCGGGACTCCGCTGGGGTGGACCATGCGGTGCGTGCTTTAGTAGGTGCCGCACTATTTTTCCTTGTTATCACATGAAGTGAGTTAACTGTTTTGACTTCTAGCAGGAAAGTCTTTTGTTTTCCGGTGCTCTGCTTGTGGGGTTCGTCATCGTCCTCGCTTGGTGTGTCGAGCCCCTTGTGTTCGGCGTTAAGTCGGACGGACTGCTTGAAGACCCAACAATCTCTGTGGGTATGGTTTGCAGGCTTCCCGGGGGTACTGTGGATTTGACATACCCTATCCAAGATTTTGTTTAGGTTGGATAGCTTGTCACTGTTGTCCTTAAGAGGCAGTGTTTTGTTCGGCCGAGAGCTTTTGAACCCGGCATTGACCGCAGTGCTATTTGGGCCATTTTCCTTATTCCGGCGCTGACCTTTTCTGCGTCGTGATTTCCCATTTCCATCCCTAACCTCGGATGTACTCAGGTCGCTGGTGCTACATCTTGCCAGCCAGCTGTCTTCCCCCGCGCAAAAGCGGGTCATGAGGCTTGTTAGAGCGGCCATTGTTCTTGGTTTTTCCTGGCCGAGGTGTCTGGCGAGCCATTCGTCGCGGACGTTATGTTTAAATGCTGCTAAGGCTTCGGTGTCTGGACAGTCGACTATTTGGTTCTTTTTGGTGAGGAACCTGCTCCAGAATTTGTGTGCTGACTCTCCGGGCTGTTGAGTTATGTGACTTAAATCGTCTGCATCCGGAGGGCGGACATAAGTCCCCTGAAAATTTGCTGGGAGGCTTTTGAGCCAATGCCGAGCTGGCCCTTTGAGCTTGAGGGGTAGGTATTTTATGGCATGGAGATCGTCTCCTCTAGCCATATGTATGTGTAGGATATAATTCTCAATCTAGACTCCGGGGTCTGTTATTCCATCATATGCCTCTATGTTTACGGGTTTGAATCCCACTGGAAATTCACGATCCAGTACCTCATCGGTGAAACATAGTGGGTGTGCGGCGCCCCTGTATTTGGGTGTGCCATTATCTTCGAACACTCTGTGTATTGTGTTGCTCCCTGGAGCCTTCTTTTTGGGCCCATAGATGGACCTGACAGGGCCATCCTTTTTGCGGGGATCCTTATATGGATCGTGTGCCAGCTTGTGTGTGGCGCCGCTTGCCGCTCTTAGCCTGTCGTCTGGTCGTCTATCCGGCCAGGCGGCCTCTTTGTTTTTTGACTGTGGGGGCTCTACGGCCTCTTCGTCAAATTCGAGCAACAGCTTGCGCTTTGGGTAGCTCTTTGCTGTTTTGAGCTTCCGCTTCTGCTTCTTCAAACTTCTTGCAGTGGCGACGAGCCTTTTGTGACGGTTCTTATTCTCCGGTGATGTGTTCGGCGTGAGATCGTCTGGACTGTTGTTTTCGCCGGGGATGGGTTGCTCGTCCAATTCATCCTGTTCTGGTTGCTTGGTGGCATGTTCGTCGTCCACTGGTTTGCCTTGCTCTACGGCTGGGTCAGTATGGGTGCTGTTGTTATCGAGGCGGGACTTCGGGCGGCGCTTGCGTCATCATTTTGGTTGTTTCTCGGGGGAATTATCCTTCACCGCCCCGCTGTTCCTCGTTATCGCTTCCTTTTGGTGTATCCACCATGCATACGTCATGAGTTGAGGTGGCTTTCCAGTGCCCGGTAGGCGCTGGTTCTTGGTCATCTCCGGCATCGTCGTCCATACCGTCGATGTCTTCGGAGTCGAAGTCTAGCATGTCGGTTAGATCGTCGACAGTGGCTACTACGTGGGTGGTGGGTGGGATTTGAGTTTCTTCGTCGTCCACATCCCAACCGTCCTCACCGTGATCCGGCCAGGGCTCTCCTGATAGCGAGAGATACTTTAGCGAATTCAGAATGTCGCCGAAAGGTGAGTGCTAAAAGATGTCCGTAGCGGTGAACTCCATGATCGGCGCCCAATTAGATTCGATTGGTAGGGGCGCAGGAGGTTTGGAGTCCGGCGAGGAGTCCGGCACCTCGGAGTCACGAGCTTCACAAGGGATGAGGTCAGTATTCGGCTCCATCGCCGTAGAGGTTGCAGCCCCCGAGGCGGTGTCTAGCCACCCATCCTTGATCTGCGCAGTCGGCACTGAATTAAGGGTCGGAGCGGACTCGTGTGCGGCCTCCAGGGCACTGTCCGGAAGCAGAGCTAAATCATGCCCATCGAGATAGTGCAGCACGCTCGACTGTGGCTCGAATCCATCGAAGATCAAATCTCCGCGGATGTCAGCCGTGAAGTTTAGACTTCCAAACCTGACCTGACGGCCAGGAGCGTAGCTTTCGATCTGCTCCAGATGGCCAAGCGAATTGGCCCGCAGTGCAAAGCCGCCGAATACGAAGATCTGTCCGGGGAGAGAAGCCTCACCCTGAACCGCGTCTTTGTTGATGATCGAAGGAGCCATCGGGCCTATAAGCAACGACACAGAGGAACTCTCAATGAAAGCACCAATGTCGGTGTCAAAACCGGCGGATCTCGGGTAGGGGGTCCCGAACTGTGCGTCTAGGCGGATGGTAACAGGAGACAAGGGACACGATGTTTTTACCCAGGTTCGGGCCCTCTCGATGGAGGTAAAACCCTACTCCTGCTTGATTGATATTGATGATATGGGTAGTACAAGAGTGGATCTACCACGAGATCAAGGAGGCTAAACCCTAGAAGCTAGCCTATGGTATGATTGTTGTTATTGTTGTTGTTGTGTCCTACGGACTAAAACCCTCCGGTTTATATAGACACCGGAGAGGGCTAGGGTTACACAGAGTCGGTTACATTGATAGGAGATCTACATATCCGTATTGCCAACCTTGCCTTCCACGCCAAGGAAAGTCCCATCCGGACACGGGACGAAGTCTTCAATCTTGTATCTTCATAGTCTTGGAGTCCGGCCGATGATGATAGTTCGGCTATCCGGACACCCCCTAGTCCAGGACTCCCTCAGCGTTACTCTGTTTTTACTTAATACTCTAGATGCATGCTGGATAGCGGTCGATGAGTGGAGTAATAGTAGTAGATGTAGAATCGTTTCGATCTACTTGTTTTGGACGTGATGCCTATATACATGATCATTGCCTAGATATACTCATAACTATGCTCAATTATGTCAATTGCTCAACAGTAATTTGTTCACCCACCGTAGAATACTTATGCTCATGAGAGAAGCCACTAGTGAAACCTATGGCCCCCGGGTCTATTCTCATCATATCAATCTATATCACTTTATTTACTTGCTTTGTTTTATTTTGCCTTTTACTTTTTTACTTTGCATCTATCTATCAAAAATACCAAATATATTATCTCTATCAGATCTCACTCTCGTAAGTGATCGTGACGGGATTGACAACCCCTAAAGCGTTGGTTGCGAGTTGCTATTGTTTTGTGTAGGTACGAGGGACTTGTGCGTGGTCTCCTACTGGATTGATACCTTGGTTCTCAAAAACTGAGGGAAATACTTACACTACTTTACTGCATCATCCCCTCCTCTTCGGGGAAATCCAAAGTACTCAAGAGGTAGCAAGAAGGATTTCTGGCGCCGTTGCCGGGGAGGCTCACGCAAGCAAGTCAACCATACCAATTACCCATCGCAATCCCTATCTCTCGCATTACATTATTTGCCATTTGCCTCTCGTTTTTCTCTCCCCCACTTCACCCTTGCCGTTTTATTCGCCCTCCTTCCGTTCGATCTTGTGTTACCATGTGCCTTCCTTTTGCTTGCATCTTCGCTTGCTGAAAGTTTATGGATCCTCATCCCCTTGCTAATCTCTTTAAGAGATCCAATTATGTTGAACCAATTGCTAGTGAGTTTTGTGCACTAGATTATCTTTATGAAGTTTTGCTTGAAATTCGTGAATCTGAAAATTGTGATGAAATTTATGAAGAGATTCTCGATAGCTCCTTGAATAAAAGGCATGATTGCAATGATTTTACCATAAATTCTCTTGATGACAATTGTGCTAATAATATGCAAAACCCTAAGCTTGGGGATGCTAGTTTGGCTATGTCTACTACTTGTTGCAATGATCATGATTGGGGTGAATCTTCTTATGATCTTGAAAAATTATTTAAGCCCCATGATGAATATGAGATTGATAATATTGTTTGCAATAATATTGAAAGTGGGTTCGGAAGAGTGTCAACTTTAGATCCCACATATTTGGAGAATGTTCAATCTTATGAAGTTTTTGATAAAAGTGGGTTTGGAAAGGTCATGACTTTAGTTGATGATAACCCCACTATTTTGGAAGAGTGTCAACTTTGCATGCATGTGGATCATGTTGAGAATATACTTTGTGATAGCTATTTTGTTGAATTTGCCTATGATCCTACATGTAATTATAATGAGAGAGGAAAATATGGTTATAGAAATTTTCATGTTACTAAATCACCTCTCTTCATGTTGAGATTGCTATCATCTCTTTGTTCTTCCTTGCATATGCTAGTTTTTGCTTGCCTTGATAATTTGTTTGCTTACAAGATGTCTATGAATAGGAAGTATGTTAGACTTAAGCGTGTTTGTCACATGTTTTATGATGATCTCTTTGTGCTTCAATTCTTGTCTTTCATGTGAGCATCATTGAAATCTCATTGCCTAGCTAAAACACTTTAAAGAAAAGCGCTTGTTGGGAGACAACCCAATATTTTTATTTGCTGTTATTCAATAAATAATCCATCTAGCCTCTCTCTAGATGTGGTTTTATCTATTAATTAGTGTTTGTGTCAAGCTAGACCTATTGGATCTTCTTGGATGATAGTTATTTGATCTTGCTGTAATTTCCAGAATCTTTGTGCTCAGTGCCCGAATTGTTAAAAATCACAAGAACGTGATAAAATACTGATTCCAATTGCTTATGATCAATAAACAAATTTTACAGGGCTTCTAATTTTGGTAGAATTTTTTGGTTTCCAGAAGTTTGCGTTAGTTACAGATTACTATAGACTGTTCTGTTTTTGACAGATTCTGTTTTTCGTGTGTTGTTTGCTTATTTTGATGAATCTATGGTTAGTAAAATAGTTTATAATCCAAAGAGAAGTTGGAATACAGTAGGTTTAACACTAATATAAATAAAGAATGAGTTCATTATAGTACCTTGAAGTAGTCTTTTGTTTTCTTTCTCTAACGGAGCTCACGAGATTTCTATTGAGTTTTGTGTTGTGAAGTTTTCAAGTTTTGGGTGAATTCTATTGATGGATTATGGAACAAGGAGTGGCAAAAGCCTAAGCTTGGGGATGCCCATGGCACCCCCAAGATAATCCAAGGACACCAAAAAGTCAAAGCTTGGGGATGCCCCGGAAGGCATCCCCTCTTTCGTCCACTTCCATCGGTAATTTACTTGGAAGCTATATTTTTATTCACCAACATGATATGTGTTTTGCTTGGAGCGTCTTGTATTATTTGTGTCTTTGCTTGTTAGTTTACCACAATTATCCTTGTTGTACACACCTTTTGAGAGAGCCATTCTTGATTTGGAATTTTTTAGAATACTCTTTGTGCTTCACTTATATCTTTTGAGGTTGATAGTTTTGCTCATAGTGCTTCACTTATATCTTTTGAGCGTGATAATTTTTGCTCTAGTACTTCACTTAGATCTTTTAGAGCATGGTGGTGGATTTGTTTTAAAGAAACTATTGATCTCTCATGCTTCACTTAGATTATTTTGAGGGTCGTTAATAGCATGGTAATTTGCTTAATGTTAATATATTTGGTATTCAAGATATGTGAAACTTTTTTTTGAGTGCGTTGAATACTAAGAAAAGTTTGATGCTTGATAATTGTTTTGAGATATGAAGATGGTGATATTAGAGTCATGCTAGTTGAGTAGTTGTGAATTTAAAGAATACTTGTGTTGAAGTTTGTGATTCCCGTAGCATGCACGTATGGTGAACCGTTATGTGATGAACTCGGAGCATGATTTATTTATTGATTGTCTTCCTTATGGGTGGCGGTCGGGGACGAGCGATGGTCTTTTCCTACCAATCTATCCCCCTAGGAGCATGTGCGTAATACTGGCTTTGATAACTTCTAGATTTTTGCAATAAGTATATGAGTTCTTTATGACTAATGTTGAGTCCATGGATTATACGCACTTTTTCCCATTCTTCCACCATTGCTAGCCTCTCTAATACCGCGCACTTTTCACCGGTATCATACACCCACCATATATCCTCCTCAAAACAGCCACCATACCTACCTATTATGGCATTTCCATAGCCATTCCGAGATATATTGCCCTGCAAACTTTCCACTGTTCCGTTTATTATGACACGCTCCATTATTGTCATATTGCTAGCATGATCATGTAGTTGACATCGTATTTGTGGCAAACCCACCTTTCATAATTATTTCATACATGTCACTCATGTTTCATTGGATATCCCGGTACACCGCCGGAGGCATTCATATAGAGTCATATTTTGTTCTAAGAATCGAGTTGTAATTGTTGAGTTGTAAGAAAATAAAAGTGTGATGATCATCATTATTAGAGCATTGTCCCAGTGAGGAAAGGATGATGGAGACGATGATTCCCCCACAAGTCGGGATGAGACTCTGGACGAAAAATACAAAAAGAAAAAAGAAAAGAAAAAAGAGGCCATAAAAAAGGAGAAAAGGCCCAAATAAAAAAATGAGAGAAAAAGAGCGAAGGGGCAATGCTACTATCCTTTTACCACACTTGTGCTTCAAAGTAGCACCATGATCTTCATGATAGAGAGTCTCTCATTTTGTCACTTTCATATACTAGTGGGAATTTTTCATTATAGAACTTGGCTTGTATATTCCAATGATGGGCTTCCTCAAATGCCCTAGGTCTTCGTGAGCAAGCGAGTTGGATGCACACCCACTTAGTTTCTTTTGTTGAGCTTTCATATACTTATATAGCTCTAGTGCATCCGTTGTATGGCAATCCCTACTCACTCACATTGATATCTATTGATGGGCATCTCCATAGCCCGTTGATATGCCTAGTTGATGTGAGACTATCTTCTCCACAACCACCATTCTATTCCACATGTAGTGCTATATCCATGGCTCACACTCATGTATTGCGTGAAGATTGAAAAAGTTTTGAAAATGTTAAAGTATGAAACAATTGCTTGGCTTGTCATCGGGGTTGTGCATGATTTAAATATTTTGTGTGGGGAAGATGGAGCATAGCCAGACTATATGATTTTGTAGGGATAACTTTCTTTGGCCATGTTATTTTGAGAAGACATAATTACTTAGTTAGTATGCTTGAAGTATCATTATTTTTATGTCAATATGAACTTTTGTCTTGAATCTTTCGGATCTGAATATTCATACCACAATTAAGAGGATTCACATTGAAATTATGCCAAAGTATCAACTCCGCATCAAAATTTCTTTTTTATCATTTACCTACTCGAGGATGAGCAGGAATTAAGCTTGGGGATGCCTGGTACGTCTCCAACGTATCTATAATTTTTGATTGCTCCATGCTACTTTATCTACTGTTTTGGACTATATTTGGCTTTATTTCCCACTTTTATATTACTTTTTGGACTAACCTATTAACCGGAGGCCCAGCCCAGAATTGCTTTTTTGCCTTTTTCAGTATTTCGAAGAAACAGAATATCAAATGGAGTCCAAACGGAATGAAACCTTCGGGATCGTGATTTTCCAACCGAACGTGATCCAGGAGACTTGGACCCTACTCCAAGCAGCGCGAGAGGCGGTCACGAGGGTGGAGGGCGCCCCCCTGGGCGCGCCCCCCTACCTCGTGGGCCCCTCGGAGCTCCACCGACGTAATCCTTCCTCCTATATATACCTACGTATCCCCGAACGATCAGAACAGGAGCCAAAAACCTAATTCCACCACCGCAACTTTCTGTATCCACGAGATCCCATCTTGGGGCCTGTTCCAGAGCTCCGCTGGAGAGGACCTTCATCACGGAGGGCTTCTACATCATCATAGCCCCTCCGATGAAGTGTGAGTAGTTTACTTCAGACCTTTGGGTCCATAGTTATTAGCTAGATGGCTTCTTCTCTCTTTTTGGATCTCAATACAATGATCTCCCCCTCTCTCATGGAGATCTATTCGATGTAATCTTCTTTTTTGCGGTGTGTTTGTTGAGATCGATGAATTGTGGGTTTATGATCCAGTATTATCTATGGAAAATATTTGATTCTTCTCTGAATTCTTTTATGTATGATTGAGTTATCTCTGCAAGTCTCTTCAAATTATCTTTTTGGTTTGGCCAACAAGATTGGTAGTTCTTGCAATGGGAGAAGTGCTTAGCTTTGGGTTCAATCTTGCGGTGTCCTTACTCAGTGACAGAAAGAGTTGCAAGGCACGTATTGTATTGTTGCCATCAAGGATAACAAGATGGGGTTTTTATCATATTGCATGAATTTATCCCTCTACATCATGTCATCTTGCTTACGGTGTTACTCTGTTTTTACTTAATACTCTAGATGCATGCTGGATAGCGATCGATGAGTGGAGTAATAGTAGTATATGCAGAATCGTTTCAATCTACTTGTTTTGGACGTGATGCCTATATACATGATCATTGCCTAGATATACTCATAACTATGCTCAATTCTGTCAATTGCTCAAGAGTAATTTGTTCACCCACCGTAGAATACTTATGCTCATGAGAGAAGCCACTAGTGAAACCTATGGCCCCCGGGTCTATTCTCATCATATCAATCTATATCACTTTATTTACTTGCTTTGTTTTATTTTTCCTTTTACTTTTTACTTTGCATCTATCTATCAAAAATACCAAAAATATTATCTCTATCAGATCTCACTCTCGTAAGTGACCGTGAAGGGATTGACAACCCCTAAAGCATTGGTTGCGAGTTGCTATTGTTTTGTGTAGGTAAGAGGGACTTGTGCGTGGTCTCCTACTAGGTTGATACCTTGGTTGTCAAAAACTGGGGGAAATACTTACGCTACTTTACTGCATCATCCCCTCCTCTTCGGGGAAATCCAACGCAGTGCTCAAGAGGTAGCATGCTTTTTTACCAAAAATTAGCTTTCTTGCGTCCGAAGAAGAGCATCAACCACCTTACGGGTGGCCCACGAGGGTCAGGGGCATGCCCTGGGGGGCAGGCGCGCCCCCCTGCCTCGTGGCCACCTCGGACACCGTCTCGCATGGATTTTTCTTCCATAATTCTCCAAATATTCCAAAAATATTCTCCGTCTGTTTTTGTCCCGTTTGGATTCCGTTTGATATGGATATTCTGCGAAACAAAAATATGCAACAAACAAGAACTGGCACTGGGCACTGGATCAATATGTTAGTCCCAAAAATAGTATAAAAAGTTGCCAAAAAGTATATGAAAGTTGAATTATATTGGCATGGAACAATCAAAAATTATAGATACGACGGAGACGTATCAGGTACATAAATGAGAGTGAACTAAATGAGTGAATGTGGTGTTTCGTCAATATGCAACTCGTTGCATAATGAGCTCCACTTAATTTGTAGTATTGTTTGTGCACTTTGCCAGGCCATGCCTCATTAAATCGGACATGCACCATCCTTGGTTGTGCATCATGCCATGATTATGTGATGGTTGTTTACTATGTTGCTTGCTTCTCTCGTTAGCTTCGGTTTTGTTCCGGAGTTGTGAGGATTCGTTTGACTACCTGGGGTCGTCTACTTCTTGGACTCATTCTTCTTCCTTGCGGGATCTCAGGCAAGATAACCATACCCTCGAAATCACTTCTATCTTTGCTTGCTATTTGTTCGCTCTATTGCCATGCTTGCACTACCTACCACTTGTTTATCATGCGTCCCATATTGCCATGTCAAGCCTCTAACCATCCTTCCTAGCAAACCGTTGTTTGGCTATGTTACGGCTTTTGCTCAGCCCCTCTTATAGTGTTGTTAGTTGCAGGTGAAGTTGAAGATTGCTCCATGTTGGAACATGTTTATGTTGGGATATCACAATATCTCTTATTTAAATTAATGCATCTATTTAAATTAATGCATCTATATACTTGGAAACTCGAGGTCTGGTTTTACTCGTAGCATGTCTCATCCAGTGTTGCCCTGAGAACAAGATATGTGCGACTCCTATCAGGATTTTAGGCACATCGGGTGGCTTTGCTAGTCTTGTTTTACCATTGTTGAAAAGTCTTGTAACCGGGATTCCGTGCCTGATCGGGTCTTCCTGGGAGAAGGAGTACCCTTCGTTGACCGTGAGAGCTTGCGATGGGCTAAGTTGGACACCCCTGCAGGGTATAAACTTTCGAAAGCCGTGCCCACGGTTATGTGGCAGATGGGAATTTGTTAATGTCCGGTTGTAGAGAACTTGACACTTGACTTAATTGAAATACATCAACCGCGTGTGTAGCCGTGATGGTCTCTTCTCGGCGGAGTCCGGGAAGTGAACACGGTCTTGTGTTATGTATGAACGTAAGTAGTTTCAGGATCACTTCTAGCTTCTCGACCGTTACGTTGCTTCTCTTCTCGCTCTTATTTGCATATGTTAGCCACCATATATGCTTAGTGCTTGCTGCAGCTCCACCTCACTACCTTCTCCTACCCATAAGCTTAAATAGTCTTGATCTCGCGGAGTGAGATTGCTGAGTCCTCGTGACTCACGGTTACTTCCAAACAGTTGCAGGTGCCGATGATACCAGTGCAGGTGACACAACCGGGGTCCAGTGGGAGCTCAAGGAGGACCTTTGATCGTTTCCATGTTTCATTTCCGGTCGATCAGTAGTGGTGCCCAGTTGGGATGATCGGGGATCTAGCATTTGGGGTTGTCTTCCTTTATTTGGGTTCCGTAGTCGGACCTTGATTCTACTCCGGATGATGTATGTTTACTTGTTATTTGTGTGAAGTGGCGAGTGTAAGCCAACTCTTTATCCCTTTCTTATTCAGTACACGGGATTGTGTGAAGATTACCCCTCTTGCGACAAAACCGCCATGCGGTTATGTGATGACCCACAAGTATAGGGGATCTATCGTAGTCCTTTCGATAAGTAAGAGTGTCGAACCCAACGAGGAGCAGAAGGAAATGATAAGCGGTTTTCAGCAAGGTAGTCCCTGCAAGTACTAAAATAAGTGGTAACAGATAGTTTTGTGATAGGATAATTTGTAACGAGAAACAAGTAAGAAAAGTAAATAAAGTGCAGTAGGGTGGCCCAATCCTTTTTGTAGCAAAGGACAAGCCTGGACAAACTCTTATATAAGGAAAAGCACTCCCGAGGACACATGGGAATATCGTCAAGCTAGTTTTCATCACGTTCATATTATTCGCGTTCGGTACTTTGATAATTTGATATGTGGGTGGACCGGTGCTTGGGTGCTGTTCTTACTTGAACAAGCATCCTACTTATGATTAACCTCTACTGCAAGCATCTGCAACTACAACAAAAGTATTAAGGTAAACCTAACCATAGCATGAAACAGGTGGATCCAAATCAGCCCCTTACGAAGCAACGCATAAACTGGGGTTTAAGCTTCTGTCACTCTAGCAACCCATCATCTAATTATTACTTCCCAATGCCTTCCTCTAGGCCCAAATAATGGTGAAGTGTTATGTGGTCGACGTTCACATAACACCACTAGAGGCTAGACAACATACATCTCATCAAAATATCGAACGAATACCAAATTCACATGACTACTAATAGCAAGACTTCACCCATGTCCTCAGGAACAAACGTAACTACTCACAAAGCATATTCATGTTCATAATCAGAGTTGTAATAATATGCATTAAGGATCTGAACATATGATCTTCCACCAGGTAAACCAACTAGCATCAACTACAAGGAGTAATTAACACTACTAGCAACCTACTAGTACCAATCCCGGACTTAGAGACAAGAATTGGATACAAGAGATGAACTAGGGTTTTGAGAGGAGATGGTGCTGATGAAGATATTGATGGAGATTGCCCTCTGACGATGGCCATGATTTCCCCCCTCCCGGAGGGAAGTGTCCCCGGTAGAACAGCTCTGCCGGAGCCCTAGATTGGTTCCGCCAAGGTTCCGCCTCGTGGCGGTGGAGTCTCGTCCCGAAAGGTTGCTTCTGATTTTTTTTCTCGACGAAAGACCTCATATAGCAGAAGATGGCCATAGGAGAGCCAACAGGGGGCCCACGAGGCAGGGGGCGCGCCCCCCACCCTCGTGGCCAGGTGGGTCCCCCTCTGGTGTATTTCTTCTGCTTGGTATTTTCTATATTTTCCAAAAATGACTTTCGTGGAGTTTCAGGACTTTTGGAGTTGTGCAGAATAGGTCTCCAATATTTGCTCCTTTTCCAGCCCAGAATTCCAGCTGCCAGCATTCTCCCTCCTTATGTAAACCTTGTAAAATAAGAGAGAATAGGCATAAGTATTTTGACATAACGTGTAATAACAGCCCATAATGCAATAAATATCGATATAAAAGCATGATGCAAAATGGACGTATCAACTCCCCCAAGCTTAGACCTCGCTTGTCCTCAAGCGGAAGCCGATAACGATAAATATGTCCTCATGTTTAGAGGTAGAGGTGTAGATAAAAATAAAATACGGACATGAAGGCATCATGATCATTCTTATAACAGTAACATATATAGATATTGTCATATGATTTCTTATGCTCATGTAATAATCCATCCACAATGTCAAGTATAAATCAGAAACTTTATTGAGAACTAACAAACTAAATCTCAGTCATTGAAGCAATTGCAATTTATCATAACATCAGAAAGAGTCTATGTTAGAGCTCTTTAGCAAGTCCACATACTCAACTATCATTTAATCCTTCATAATTGCTAACACTCATGCAATACTTGTGGTTACGGAGTTTCAACCGGACACAGAGAAAGATAGGGGCTTATAGTTTCGCCTCCCAACCTTTTACCTCAAGGGTAATGTCAACTATAATAACTCATGCCAACTTACACCCAATTAGATATATATATCAGAATCATTCCAACATATTGAGCTTGCCAAAGGATAAAAGAAAAAGGGAAAGGTGAAAATCACCTTGACTCTTGCATAAGAAAGGTAATAGTAACAGATAGGCCCTTCGCAGAGGGAAGCAGAGGTTGTCATGCGCTTTTAGGGTTGGATGCACAAAATCTCAATGCGAAAGAACATCACTTTATATTGCCACTTATGATATCGACCTTTATTATGCAGTCCGTCGCTTTTATTTCTTCCACATCATAAGATCGTATAAAGCTTATTTCTCCCACACCAATCAATCATACATATTTAGAGAGCAATTTTTATTGCTTGCACCGATGACAACTTACTTGAAGGATCTTACTCAATCCATAGGTAGATATGGTGGACTCTCATGGCAAAACTGGTTTAAGGGTATTTGGAAGCACAAGTAGTATCTCTACTTGGTGCTGAGAATTTGGCTAGCATGAGGGGGAAAGGCAAGCTCAACATGGTAGGTGATCCATGACAACATACTTTATCTCAGATATAAGAAAACATAAGCCATTACGTTGTCTTCCTTGTCCAACATCAACTCTTTAGCATGTCATATTTTAATGAGTGCTCCCAATCATATGTGAAACCTCTCTTTCTTCATTACTTCCTATTAATTGCAACGATGACCAAAACTATGCTTGTCAACTCTCAACAACTTTTAATCATCATACTCTTCATAGTCATCACTACTCATAAGATCAATATGAACTCTTCTGTTTCTTTTATACTTCTTCTCTTTTTCTTTCTTTTATTCACTCAAGATCATGGCAAAATAATCAAGCCCTTGACTCAACACTAATCTTTATTATATAGCTCACGGACTCGATTACATAGAGGAATCATAAAGCAAAACTCACAACTAGATCATACCAAAAACTTTATTCTACTAAATCAAGATACTACTAATAAGATTGAACTAAGAAAAATGGTAAAGATAGGAGATGTGATGGTGATACGATACCCGGGCACCTCCCCCAAGCTTGGCAGCTGCCAAGGGGAGTGCCCATACCCATGTGATTATGTCTCCTTCTTTGTTGTTGGAGAGGATGGTGGTGTTGATGATGTGGGCTTGTCGTCCATCTTCCAAGGCATAGGCTCACCATCATAGAAGCATGATCAAGTCTCCGGAATCCTCAAATCTGCAGCCAAACTCATCCTTTTGAATCTATATTCATACTCACAGTTTTGGTTTTGCAGGTCATAGATTTGGGCTTGGAGGTGCTCGATCTTCTCATGTAGCTTGAAGATGGCCTCCTCGGTGTTCTTGGCACCCAGCTTGTAGTTGTTAGTGAACTCCACGAGCATCGTGTGGCTAGCGTTGATTCCACGTTCCACCATCCCCTGGCACTTGAAAACTTGTTGCTCCTTGCTACCTCTTGAGCACTGCTTTGGATTTCCCCGAAGAGGAGGGGATGATGCAGTAAAGTAGCGTAAGTATTTCCCTTAGTTTTTGAGAACCAAGGTATCAATCGAGTAGGAGACCATGCACAAGTCCCTCGTACCTACACAAAACAATAGCAACTCGCAACCAACGCTTTAGGGGTTGTCAATCCCTTCACTGTCACTTACGAGAGTGAGATCTGATAGAGATAATATTTTTGGTATTTTTGATAGATAGATGCAAAGTAAAAAGTAAAAGGCAAAATAAAACAAAGCAAGTAAATAAAGTGATATAGATTGATATGATGAGAATAGACCCGGGGGCCATAGGTTTCACTAGTGGCTTCTCTCATGAGCATAAGTATTCTACGGTGGGTGAACAAATTACTGTTGAGCAATTGACAGAATTGAGCATAGTTATGAGTATATCTAGGCAATGATCATGTATATAGGCATCACGCCCAAAACAAGTAGATCGAAACGATTCTGCATCTACTACTATTACTCCACTCATCGACAGCTATCCAGCATGCATCTAGAGTATTAAGTAAAAACAGAGTAACGCCGTAAGCAATATGACATGATGTAGAGGGATAAATTCATGCAATATGATAAAAAAACCCATCTTGTTATCCTCAATGGCAACAATACAATACGTGCCTTGCAACTCTTTCTGTCACTGAGTAAGGACACCGCAAGATTGAACCCAAAGCTAAGCACTTCTCCCATTGCAAGAACTACCAATCTAGTTGGCCAAACCAAAAAGATAATTCAAAGAGACTTGCAAAGATAACTCAATCATACATAAAAGAATTCAGAGAAGAATCAAATATTTTCCATAGATAATACTGGATCATAAACCCATAATTCATCGGTCTCAACAAACACACCGCAAAAAAGAAGATTACATCGAATAGATCTCCACGAGAGAGGGGGAGATCATTGTATTGAGATCCAAAAAGAGAGAAGAAGCCATCTAGCTAAGAACTATGGACCCGAAGGTATGAAGTAAACTACTCACACTTCATCGGAGGGGCTATGATGATGTAGAAGCCCTCCGTGATGACGGTCCTCTCCGGCGGAGCTCCGGAACAGGCCCCAAGATGGGATCTCATGGATACAGAAAGTTGCAGTGGTGGAATTAGGTTTTTGGCTCCTATTCTGATCGTTCGGGGATACGTAGGTATATATAGGAGGAAGGAGTACGTCGGTGGAGCTCCGAGGGGCCCACGAGGTAGGGGGGCGCGCCCAGGGGGGGCGCCCTCCACCCTCGTGACCGACTCTGGCTATTATCACGCTCTAAAAGATCTAAGTGAAGTACTAGAGCAAAAATCCAGCACCGTGCTCTAAAAGATCTAAGTGAAGTACTAGAGCAAAAATTATCACGCTCAAAAGATATAAGTGAAGCACTATGAGCAAAACTATCAAGCTCAAAAGATATAAGTGAAGCACAAAGAGTATTCTAACAAATTCTAAATCAAGTATGGCTCTCTCAAAAGGTGTGTACATCAAGGATAATTGTGGTAAACTAATAAGCAAAGACACAAATAATACAAGATGCTCCAAGCAAAACACATATCATGTTGGTGAATAAAGATATAGCTCCAAGTAAATTGCCGATGGAAGTGGACGAAAGAGGGGATGCCTTCCAGGGCATCCCCAAGCTTTGACTTTTTGGTGTACTTAGATTATCTTGGGGGTGCCATGGGCATCCCCAAGCTTAGTCTTTTGCCACTCCTTGTTCTATAATCCATCAAAAGAATTCACCCAAAACTTGAAAACTTCACAACACAAAACTCAATAGAAATATCGTGAGCTCCGTTAGAGAAAGAAAACAAAAGACTACTTCAAGGTACTGTAATAAACTCATTATTTATTTATATTGGTGTTAAACCTACTGTATTCCAACTTCTCTATGGTTTATAAACTAATTTACTAGCCATAGATTCATCAAAATAAGCAAACAACACACGGAAAACAGAATCTGTCAAAAACAGAACAGTATGTAGCAATCTGTTACTAACGCAAACTTCTGGAACCCAAAAACTTCTACCAAAATTAGACGACCTGGACAATTTGTTTATTGATCAGTAGAAATTGGAATCAGTATTTTATCACGTTCTGGTGATTTTTAACAATTTGGGCACTGAGCACAAAGATTCTGGAAATTACAGCAAGATCAAATAACTATCATCCAAGAAGATCCAATAGGTTCAACTTGGCACAAACACTAATTAAAAGATAAAACCACATCTAAACAGAAAGTAGAAACAAAATTTAGCACTAAACAGGAACAAAAACAAAGAACACAAAATAAAATTGGGTTGCCTCCCAACAAGCGCTATCGTTTAACGCCCCTAGCTAGGCATAAAAACGAAGATAGATCTAGGTATTGCCATCTTTGATAGGCAATTCTTCAATGAGGCATATACCTCCTTTAGAATTTTCTTTCTTTCTAGTAACTATCAAACTTGTAGGCACAAGATCGAAAAATTCATTTGCAGCAAATGCTTCCTTAATGATAGAAAAAAGATCGGGATGAATACTTATGGATTTAAGATCCGCAGTTTCCTTACTAGATGATTCACCCTTATTTTTAGGAACATACATAAGCTTGGCAATTTTAGTGGGAGGACTAGGAGTATTCTTTATGGAAGAAAAAGTGGTTCCCAAGTTGGTAATGATACCCTCAAGTTTATCGATTCGAGTGGAATCTAAATTTATTTTCTCATTAACCATGGGTTCCTTCTCCTTAATATTTTTCAAAGTCATTCCTACCTTAGATCCATATTAAGTAATTTGATTATGGATCTTTTTATCTAGATTTTCAATGGATTCAATGGTAGCAACTTTGTTTTCAATAATTTCAAGCCTTTGCATAACATGCTCCAAAGTTAACATAGTTCCATTAACCAAAAGAGGTGGTGAGCCAAATAAATCGATTAAAGCATTATAAGAATCAAAAGTATGGCTACCCAAGAAATTCCCTCCGGTAATGGTATCAAGGATATATCTATACCAAGGATTAGCACCTACGTAAAAATTACGAAGAAGAACTGAAGTAGATTGCTTCCTGGTAGATCTATTTTGAGCATTGCAAATTCTATACCAAGCATCTTTAGATTTTCTCCCTCCCTTTGCTTAAAATTTAGAACTTCACTATCGGGAGATAACGGAGAAGATAAGAGACTAGTCATGAAGACAAGCAAGCAAACTAACACACGAGCGAACAGACGAACGAGGAAAAGGCAACGGAAAGAGAGGAGGAGATTGGGAAAGAGAGGGCAAATAAAACGGCAAGGGTGAAGTGGGGGAGAGGAAAACGAGAGGCAAATGGCAAATAATGTAATGCGAGAGATAGGGATTGCGATGGGTATTTGGTATGGTTTACTTGCTCGCGTGAGCCTCCCCGGCAGCGGCGCCAGAAATCCTTCTTGCTACCTCTTGAGCACTGCGTTGGATTTCCCCGAAGAGGAGGGGATGATGCAGTAAACTAGCGTAAGTATTTCCCTCAGTTTTTGAGAACCAAGGTATCAATCCAGTAGGAGACCACGCACAAGTCCCTCGTACCTACACAAAACAATAGCAACTCGCAACCAACGCTTTAGGGGTTGTCAATCCCTTCACGGTCACTTATGAGAGTGAGATCTGATAGAGATAATATTTTTCGTATTTTTGATAGATAGATGCAAAGTAAAAAGTAAAAGGCAAAATAAAACAAAGCAAGTAAATAAAGTGATATAGATTGATATGATAAGAATAGACCCGGGGGCCATAGGTTTCAGTAGTGGCTTCTCTCATGAGCATAAGTATTCTACGGTGGGTGAACAAATTACTGTTGAGCAATTGACAGAATTGAGCATAGTTATGAGTATATCTAGGCAATGATCATGTATATAGGCATCACGTCCAAAACAAGTAGATCGAAACGATTCTGCATCTACTACTATTAATCCACTCATCGACCGCTATCCAGCATGCATCTAGAGTATTAAGTAAAAACAGAGTAACGCCATAAGCAAGATGACATGATGTAGAGGGATAAATTCATGCAATATGATAAAAACCCCATCTTGTTATCCTCGTTGGCAACAATACAATAAGTGCCTTGCAACTCTTTCTGTCACTGAGTAAGGACACCGCAAAATTGAACCCAAAGCTAAGCACTTCTCCCATTGCAAGAACTACCAATCTAGTTGGCCAAACCAAAAAGATAATTCGAAGAGACTTGCAAAGATAACTCAATCATACATAAAAGAATTCAGAGAAGAATCAAATATTTTCCATAGATAATACTGGATCATAAACCCACAATTCATCGGTCTCAACAAACACACCACAAAAAAGAAAATTACATCGAATAGATCTCCACGAGAGAGGGGGAGATCATTGTATTGAGATCCAAAAAGAGATAAGAAGCCATCTAGCTAATAACTACGGACCCGAAGGTCTGAAGCAAACTACTCACACTTCATCGGAGTGGCTATGATGATGTAGAAGCCCTCCGTGATGACGGCCCTCTCCGGCGGAGCTCCGGAACAGGCCCCAAGATGGGATCTCGTGGATACAGAAAGTTGCGGCGGTGGAATTAGGTTTTTGGCTCCTCTTCTGATCGTTCGGGGATACGTAGGTATATATAGGAGGAAGGAGTACGTCGATGGAGCTCCGAGGGGCCCACGAGGTAAGGGGACGCGCCTAGGGGGCGCGCCCTCCACCCTCGTGACCGCCTCTGGCGCTGCTTGGAGTAGGGTCCAAGTCTCCTGGATCACGTTCGGTTGGAAAATCACGATCCTGAAGGTTTCATTCCATTTGGACTCCGTTTGATATTATGTTTCTTCGAAATACTGAAAAAGGCAAAAAAACAGCAATTCTGGGCTGGGCCTTCGGTTAATAGGTTAGTCCCAAAAGTAATATAAAAGTGGAAAATAAAGCCCAATATAGACCAAAACAGTAGATAAAGTAGCATGGAGCAATCAAAAATTATAGATACGTTGGAGACGTATAACTCCATTGCTTCGAACCTCGTCTCCATGCTTTCGGTTCCCTTTGGTCCCTCAACATCGCGGATGTGCAACAACCCATCACACATCTCAATGGTTTGAGGGTGTCGCAGCACCTCCACGAGGTAAGGGTTGATGACCTTCTCGAAGAACTTGTCCTTGGAAGCACTTGGGGACGTCATGATAATCTAGATCTGTCAGAAAAACAGCTCGAAACAAGAAAAGAGGAGATTTGCGTGATACGGGAGTCAAAACCTTCGGGAGAATATATAATGAATTTTTACCGACCAAAATACGTATCGTGCATGAAAACGGAGTCCGGAAGGCACACGAGGTGCCCACGAGGTAGGGGGCGCGCCCAGGGGGGTAGGGCGCGCCCTCCACCCTCGTGGAGCCCTCGTGTCCTTCCCGTACTGCTTCTTATTTTTCTATTTTTCTAAATATTCCAAAACGGAGAAATATTGCTTTAAAAACTGTTTTGGAGTCGGTTTACTTACCGTACCACATACCTATTCCTTTCCGAAGTCTGAAACGTTCCGGAAAGTGTCCCTTATGTATTCCTCCGGGGTAACGGTTTCAATAATAATGGTTTCAACATTTATGGGATTACCTGAGATATAATGTTTGATTCTTTGACCGTTTACCACCTTCGGATTTGTGCCTTCAAAGTTGTTGATTTTTATGGCACCAGAACGATAGACCTCCTCGATAACGTAGGGGCCTTCCCATTTAGAGAGAAGTTTTCCTGCAAAAAATCTTAAACGAGAGTTGTATTAACAATACATAATCACCTACGTTAAACTCACGCTTTTGTATTCTTTTGTCATGCCATCTTTTAACTTTTTCTTTCAACAACTTGGCATTTTCATAGGCTTGGGTTCTCCATTCATCAAGTGAGCTAATATCAAATAACCTCTTCTCACTGGCAAGTTTGAAATCGTAATTGAGCTCTTTAATAGCCCAATATGCCTTATGTTCTAGTTTGAGAGGTAAGTGACATGCTTTTCCATATACCATTTTATATGGAGACATACCCATAGGATTTTTATATGCAGTTCTATAAGCCCATAATGCATCATCAAGTTTCTTGGACCAATTCTTTCTAGACCTATTGACAGTCTTTTGCAAAATTAATTTGAGGTCTCTATTACTCAATTCTACTTGACCACTAGACTGTGGGTGATAAGGAGATGCAATTCTATGATTAACATCATATTTAGCAAGCATTTTACGGAAAGCACCATGAATAAAATGTGAACCACCATCAATCATTAAATATCTAGGGACCCCAAACCTCGGGAAATAACTTCTTTAAGCATCTTAATAGAGGTGTTATGATCAGCACTACTAGTTGGAATAGCTTCTACCCACTTAGTAACGTAATCAACAACAACTAGAATATGTGTATATGCATTGGAGGTAGGAAAAGGTCCCATATAATCAAAGCCCCAAACGTCAAATGGTTCAATAACAAGTGAATAATTCATAGGCATTTCTTGACGTCTACTAATATTACCAATTCTTTGACATTCATCACAAGATACGACAAACTTATGGGCATCTTTGAAGAGAGTAGGCCAATTAAAACCAGATTGCAATACCTTATTTGCAGTTCTATCTCCAGCGTGGTGTCCTCCATAAGCTTTGGAGTGTCACTTGCGTAGGATCTGTTCCTTTTCATGCCCAGGCACACAACGTCTAATAACACCATCTACTCCTTCTTTATAAAGATGTGGGTCATCCCAAAAGTAATGTCTCAAATCATAGAAAAACTTCTTCTTTTGCTGGTATGTGAAACTAGGTGGTATAAACTTAGCAACAATATAATTAGCATAATCAGCATACCATGGAGTACTATGAGAAGTACTTATAACATTTAATTGTTCATCGGGAAAGCTATCATCAATAGGTAGTGGGTCATCAGGAACATTTTCTAACCTAGAAAAATTGTTTGCAACGGGGTTCTCAACTCCTTTTCTATCAACAATATGCAAATAAAATTCTTGTAGCAAGAGAACCCATCTAATAAGTCTAGGTTTAGCATCTTTCTTTTCCATGAGATATTTAATAGCAGCTTGATCCGTGTGAATAGTTACTTTAGAATCAACAATATAAGGTCTGAACTTATCTCAAGAAAATACAACTGCTAAGAATTCCTTTTCAGTAGTAGCATAATTTCTTTTAGCATTGTCTAGAGTCTTACTAGCATAATGAATAACATTTAGTTTCTTATCAACTCTTTTCCCTAGCACAGTGTAACGCCCCGGATTCGATGTGCCAGGTGTCTGCCAGTTATTCGCCGTCATTGCCATGTCATTTGCTTGCGTGTTGCATTTCATATCATGTCATCATGTGCATTTCATTTTGCATACGTGTTCGTCTCATGCATCCGAGCCTTTTCCCCGTTGTCCGTTTTGCAATCCGGCACTCCTATGTCATCCGGCGTCCCCTTCTTCTCTCCTTTCGTGAGCGGGTGTTAAACTTTCTCGGAATGGCCCGAGGTTTGCCAAGCGGCCTTGGTATAGCACCGGTAGACCGCCTGTCAAGTTTCGTGCCATTTGGAGGTCGTTTGATACTCCAACGGTTAACCGGGTAACCGTAAAGCCCTCTTTTGTTTGCAGCCCAACACCCCTTCCAAAGTGGCCCAAAACCGATCTAACTCCCCTCCATGCTCTGGGTCGTTCGATCACGATCGCGTGGCCGAAAACTGCTCCTCTTTTGGACTCTCCTAGCTCCCTCTACCTATAAATAAGCCTCCCCCTCCGAAATTCCCGCAGTCCAAACCCTAGCCACCCTCAGCCACCCTCAGCCACGTCGCCCCGGCGAATCGGGCGTCGCCACATCAGCTCCACCGCCGCCCGCACCCAATCCCACGCCGCCACCTCACCCGCGCCGTCCTTCCACCGCGCGCCGCCGCCCGGGGCCCAGATCCGGCCCGCCCCGGGCCGATGCGGGCCTCGCCGGGCCCGTAGCCGCCGCCGCCTCGGCCCTCCACCGCCATCGCCGGCGCCGCTCGCCGGCATGCCTCCCTCCGCCGTCCGGCTGCGCCTCCCGGCCCCTGCCCGAGCTGCCCGAGCCCCGTGCCCTCCGCTCCATCCGTCGCCGCCCGCTCGCCCGATCGGCCCCGCGTCCGCGTCCGTCGCCGCCTTCGCCTGTGGCTCGCCGGAGTGCGCCGCCGCGGCACCCTGGGCCGCGGAGCTCCGCGTCCGCGCCTCCCCAGGCCACCTCGCCGCCGGGAACGGGTCCCCGGCCTAGCCTTCTTCCGGATCTGGCGATCCCCATCGCTCCGCCGCGCCGTTGGCCGCCTTCCGACGACCGGCGCCGCCACCGTCCACTGCGTGGGGGCACGAGGAGGACGAGCTCCCCGCTCGGCCTCATGGCTCGGCCCAGCAACGCCAGGCCACCGGCCCAGCCACCGGCCTCCCCATCCTGGGACGAAGCCCGCTTGGTGAGCCACCGCCTATCCCCCGCCCGAGCACCTCATAGCTAATATGCGCCCGTCCGTTTTTTTTCGAAAAACGCCTAAGTCCCTGGATCTGTGACATAATCATGCCATGTTCATCGCATTGTATCTCGGCATCCGTAGCTCCGTTTCGTGCGTATAATATGTCAAATTGTTCGTCTCGACGAGTTCTTCATTTCATTCCATTGCGTCATTTTCATTTGAGCTCATCTTGATGCCCGAAATGCCGTTGGAAGAGTGCATGTTGATGTTAATCTGCTGAAACTGTTATAACTTGCTCATTTATCATTTTTGTCATGATTGATGTGTGCATCCTATGAGGTTGATGTCTACATGTATGTTGATCTATGACATGCCATCTTTCCAGGGGTGCTAACCATGTATTTTTGTGAGTTGTGTGCCGAGTGCATCGAGCTTGTTAAGTAGGGCACTTGCTGTTACTGTTTTGCTAGACAGATTCTGTTATATTTTGTTGCTATGCAAACATGTTGCTACTAATCATTCTATGCATAATCTGGAGATGTCCTATAAACATGTTTTGATCTACATGTCATGCTCTATCCATTCATGCCACTGGTTGCAATTATAGCCTGCTGGAACATGTTGTTATCTTGCTCTAAAGTTGCTTTAAAATGTTGCTGTCAACCTGTTAACATTAAGTTCAGTTGTTTCCATGTGTTTTCCTAGTGATCCATGAACCCTATGACCTTGCTATTGCCATGCTTAGCTTCATAAACATGTCTTCTTACTGTTTGTTGCCTTGCCATGCCATGTATTGCCCTGTGGTGAGTGGTTCAAGCTCACCAACATGCCTACTTATTGTTGTTCCTGCCATGTTTGAATCTGTAATATAACTTGCTATGTTTACATGGGTGTCATCATATCTTCTGATCCTTTTTGGATCATGGTCAGTAAGGGTCTTTTGTTCTATGGGTTTAGTAGTATCATGCCATGCCTTTGTTTGCCATGATATGTTCCTGTAACATGTTGTTTGATAGCTCTAAATATTGCAACCTGATGTTATTTCTGCTAAAGTCTGAAACTGTTATTATTTGCAATCTTACCATGTCATTTTGAGCATGTTCTAGCGATTTCTGGAGATAGCTCAGTGTTCATGTTTTGTTATGCTTTACCTGTAATTCATGCCCATGCCTTTTGTTCTTATACTGGGGTGCTGTAGCTTATTGTTTTGATGCTTGCAATATGCCTAGTTGCTGTTTTGGACAGATTGTTGCTATAACTTGTATAGAGTGTAGGTGTTGAACCGTTGCTCCGTTTTGAGTGTGCTCTATATGAAACTTGCTTGTTTTTGCATGTAGCTTCATATTATCATGTTGCATCCTTGTTTTGGTGTGTTTGCTTGATGTTTGGGTGCATTTTGCATTAATGCCATGCTTAACTTGTTTTGCTCATATCTTCTAGGCCGTAGCTCCGAATCTAATGAACTTTATATGTAACTGGACTAGAATCTCGTGTAGATCATCTTGGTGATCTTTAACTTGCTGTTTAACAACTTCAACTTAAGTTTTATTCAGTTCTGGACCCATTTCGAAATTTGCATATGAGGACTTACCGGAATTGTTATATGTTGTTCCCCGCCTCATTTAAACTTGCCTTGATGTGTTGTTCTTGTTTGCATCATCTCTTGCCATGAGTAGCTTCATGTAGCTTTGTCATGCATCATGCTTGCCGTGCATCATGTCTTGTTCATGTGTGGTGTGTTTACCATGTTGTGTGCTTCTTCTCGATAGTTCCTGTTTCGTTGCGATCGTGAGGATGCGTTCGTCTACGTGTGGTTCGTCTTCGTGGCTTCATCTTCTTCATGGACTCGTTCTTCTTCCTTGCGGGATTTCAGGCAAGATGACCGTCACCTTGGATCTCACTACTATCATTGCTATGCTAGTTGCTTTGTTCTATCGCTATGCTGCGTTACCTATCTGTTGCTCATCAAGCCTCCCCAAATTGCCATGAACCTCTAACCTTTGACACCATTCCTAGCAAACCATTGCTTGGCTATTTACCGCTTTTGCTCAGCCCCTCTTATAGCGTTGCTAGCTGCAGGTGAAGTTGAAGATTTCTCCATGGTGGACAGGATTTTGGTTGGGATATCACAATATCTCTTATATTATTAATGCATCTATATATTTGGTAAAGGGTGGAAGGCTCGGCCTTATGCCTGGTGTTTTGTTCCACTCTTGCCGCCCTAGTTTCCGTCATACCGGTATTATGTTCCCGGATTTTGCGTTCCTAACGCGGTCGGGTGATTTATGGGACCCCCCCTGACAGTTCGCTTTGAATAAAACTTGTCCAGCAAGGCCCAACATTGGTTTTACCATTTGCCTCACCACCACCTAATTTTCCCTTGGGAGTAATTAACCCAAGGGTCATCTTTATTATAGCCCCCCCGGGCCAATGCTTGTCTAAGTGTTGGTCCAAACTAGAGCACCGTGCGGGACCATTCCTTGGCAACTTGGATTCGTCAGTACCTGTACGCTTAGCTCATCCGGTCGTGGCCTGAGACGAGATACATGCGGCTACTATCAGGATGTCGGCACGCCGGGAGGCTTTGCTGGTCTTGTTTTACCATTGTCGAAATGTCTTGTAAACCGGGATTCCGAGACTGATCGGGTCTTCCTGGGAGAAGGTCTATTCCTTCGTTGATCGCGAGAGCTTGTCATGGGCTAAGTTGGGACACCCCTGCAGGGTATAAACTTTCGAGAGTCGTGCCCGCGGTTATGTGGCAGATGGGAATTTTGTTAATGTCCGGTTGTAGATAACTTGACACCAGATCCGAATTAAAACGCATCAACCGTGTGTGTAGCCGTGATGGTCTCTTCTCGGCGGAGTCCGGGAAGTGAACACGGTTTTGGGGTTATGATTGACGTAAGTAGGAGTTTGGGATCACCTCTTGATCATTGCTAGATGACGACCGTTCCTTTGTTTCTCTTCTCGCTCTCATTTGCATATGTTAGCCACCATATCATGCTTGGTCGCTGCTGCAACCTCACCACTTTACCCCTTCCTTTCCCATTAAGCTTTGCTAGTCTTGATACCCATGGTAATGGGATTGCTGAGTCCTCGTGGCTCACAGATTACTACAACAACAGTTGCAGGTACAGGTTATGCGATGATCTTGACGCGAGAGCGATGTTGCTTGTTTTGGAGTTTCTTCTGCTGCTTCTTCGATCAGGGGATAGGTTCCAGGTCGGCAGCCTGGGCTAGCAGGGTGGATATTGTTTGAGTTTCTGTTTATGGATCATCCGTAGTCGGATGTTGATCTCTTGTATGATGATGTTGTATTCGTGTGGCATTGTATGCCTATTGTATGTATCCCCACTATTATGTAAATGTTGATGTAATGATATCCACCTTGCAAAAGCGTCTCAATATGCGGGTCTATCCTTGGTGGGACCTTCGAGTTCCTTTTGGATAGGGTCGCATATTGGGCGTGACACACAGCACCTACAGCATAATCACTAGCATCACACATAATTTCAAAGGGTAAATTCCAATCAGGTGGCTGAACAATGGGTGCAGAGATCAATGCTTTCTTAAGTATTTAAAATGCGTCTACACAATCATCATCAAAGACAAATGGTATATCTTTTTGTAATAAATTAGTCAGAGGCCGAGAAATTTTGGAGAAGTCCTTAATGAACCTCCTATAAAAACCGGCGTGACCAAGGAAACTTCTTATACCTTTGATGTCCTTGGGACATGGCATTTTTTCAATAGCATCAACCTTCGCTTTATCAACTTCAATTCCTTTTTTGGAAACTTTGTGCCCCAAGACAATGCCTTCGTTAAACATAAAGTGGCACTTTTCCCAATTCAAGACAAGATTAGTTTCTTCACATCTCTGCAGAACTCGATCAAGATTGCTCAAGCAATCATCAAAAGAGGATCCATAGACAGAAAAGTCATCCATGAAAACCTCAAAAATCTTTTCACAAAAGTCAGAAAATATAGCCATCATGCATCTTTGAAAGGTAGCAGGTGCATTACATAAACCAAAAGGCATATGTCTATAAGCAAAAGTACCAAAAGGGCATGTAAAAGTAGTCTTAGATTGGTCTTTAGCAGACACAGGTATTTGAGAGAATCTAGAATAACCATCTAGAAAGCAATAATGTGTATGTTTGCATAATCTTTCTAGCATTTGATCAATAAAAGGTAAGGGGTAATGATCCTTTTTAGTAGCCTTATTTAATTTGCGGAAATCAATTACCATCCTATAACCTATAATAATTCTTTGTGGAATAATTCATCTTTATCATTAGGAACAACAGTAACACCTCCCTTCTTAGGGACACAATGCACAGGACTTACCCACTCACTATCAGCAACGGGATAAATTATACCTGCTTCCAGAAGCTTTAGTATTTCTTTTCATACCACTTCTTTCATCTTAGGATTCAAACTTCGTTGATGATCACGAACTGGTTTGGCATCTTCTTCCAAATTTATTTTATGTTGACATAGAGTGGGACTAATGCCCTTAAGATCATCAAGAGTATACCCAATAGCAGCTCGGTACTTCTTCAGAGTTTTCAATAATCTCTCTTCTTCATGCTCTAAAAGGTTAGCACTAATAATAACAGGATATATCTTTTTCTCATCAAGATAAGCATATTTAAGATTATCAGGTAACGGTTTAAGCTCAAACACGGGATCACCCTTGGGTGGAGGGGGGTCCCCTAGCATTTCAACATGTAAATTGTGTTTCAGAATAGGTTCCTGTTGAAAGAATACTTCATCTATTTCCCTTCTTTCATTCATAAACATATCATTTTCATGGTCTAGCAAATATTGTTCTAAAGGATCACTAGGAGGTACGGCAATAGAAGCAAGACCAATAATTTCATCCGTACTAGGCAATTCTTCTTCAAGGTGTTGTTTACTAAACTCAGAGAAATTAAACTCATGAGACATATCACCCAAACCAATAGTAACAACATTCTTTTCGCAGTCTATTCTAGCATTAACAATGTTCAAGAAGGGTCTACCAAATATAATGGGACAAAAGCTATCTTGCGGGGAAGCAAGAACAAGAAAATCAGCAGGATATTTAGTTTTCCCACACCAGACTTCTACATCTCTAACAATTCCCATTGGTGAAATCGTATCCCTATTGGCAAGCTTAATTGTGACATCGATTTCTTCTAGCTCAGCAGGTGCAATTTCATGCATAATTTCTTTATATAAGTTAAAGGGTATTGCACTGACACTAGCACCCATATCACATAAGCCATGATAACAATGATCTCCTATTTTAACAGAAATAACAGGCACGCCTACCACAGGTCTATGTTTGTCTTTAGCACAAGGTTTGGCAATTCTAGCAGTTTCACCATAGAATTGAATAACATGCCATCAATATTATCAGACAACAGATCTTTAACAATAGCAACATTAGGTTCAACTTTAACTTGCTCAGGAGGTGCATAGGTTCTAATATTGCTTTTACGAACCACAGTTGAAGCTTTAGCATGATCCTTTATTCTAACAGGGCAAGGTGGTTTCTCAACATAAGAAGTAGGGACAATAGGATCATTACAAGTGACAGTCTTTTCTTCAACTTTAGTGGGTGTGGCTACTTTTACTTCTATGGGAGGATGATATTTAAACCACTTCTCCTTAGGGAGATCAACATAAGCAGCAAAAGATTCACAGAAAGAAGCTACTATATCAGAGTCAAGGCCATATTTAGTGCTAAATTTACAGAAAATATCGGTATCCATAAAAGATTTAACACAATCAAACTTAGGTGTCATACCTGACTCCTTACCTTCGTCGAGATCCCAATCTTCAGAGTTGCGTTTAATTCTATCCAATAAATTCCATCTGAATTCAATAGTCTTCATCATAAAAGAGCCAGCACAAGAAGTATCGAGCATGGTGCGATTATTTCACAAAGCCGAGCATAAATTTTTTGAAGAATTATTTCTCTTGAGAGCTCATGATTGGGGCATGAATATAACATTGATCTAAGCCTCCCCCAAGCTTGAGCGATGCTTTCTCCTTCGCGAGGCCAAAAATTATATATATAATTGCGATCACGATGAACAAGATGCATAGGATATTACTTCTGGTCAAATTCCAATTTCATTCTTTTATATTTCCAAGATCCCGTATCATCACATAGCCTATACCATGTGTAGCGACCGGTTTTCCAGGATATCAATTTCCCAGAAAATGGCCCTTGTGCTCACCAGCCCCAGGATTACTGTTAGCTGATGAGGCACCAACTTGATACATAAATTCCAAGAAATACAAAATGTGTAGTACAAGACCATTCTGGCCTATGAGTACAACAAATGGTTTCTAGTGGTTGATGGCGGAAGCGGTTTGCAGTTCATCAGCGTCTCTGGGACTCCATTTCCCCAGGAACAGCTGACCTGGATAACTCCTATCTTCGCGAGGCTGCTATCATCACTGCCTAGGTTCTGGGGTTGTCATAGCAGTGCTCCTCTCCATGCAAGAAATCTGGCCAAGACAATAGCCAGGGACAAGCCAGTGAGTACTTTGAATGTACTCGCAAACATCATGAACACAGGTATAATATAACAGATGATAATTATGTTCTGAAATATGCCATGATTACTTTGTCAGTTACGAAATAAAACTTGTGATGTACGCAAGCAGGTTATTCATATAAAACATAAATAAGAAATCAGAGAATAGAAATAAAATGCACCGCTCGGGTGTCTGAAGCGACGCCTCGAAAGGATAATAATATAAAGCATGCCTCAGTCGGGCGTCTAAGCGATGTCACATACAGGGCTTATAAAGGAAATAAGTAATAAACATGCCACAGTCGGGTGTCTGTGAGACACCACATAAAGGGCTTATAAAGTAAATGAAAAACAAGCATGCCACAGTCGGGCGTCTCAGCGACACCACATAAAGGGCTTATAAAGTAAATGAATAACAAGCATCCCACAGTCGGGCGTCTCAGCGACACCACATAAAGGGCTTATAAAGTAAATGAATAACAAGCATGCCATAGTCGGGCGTCTCAGCGACACCACATAAAGGGCTTATAAAGTAAATGAATAACAAGCATGCCACAGTCGGGCGTCTCCGCAACACAACATAAAGGGCTTATATGAGAATAATCACAGTGGATATCCAGGAGGTTGAACCGTCCCAGGGATACTCAATAATTCACATATTATAAATGGTTAGTCCTTAATAATACTAATCATAATCATCATAAGTCACAAGTTATGATCCATTTTCTGGTTTAGCAGTTTTTCCTCCGAAGACCGACACTAAGACCGACACTTGACCCATCCCAGACTATAGTCCTTAACCATGGACACGGCTATTCGAATAGATATAATCTCTGCAGAGGGTGTACTCTTTACCCACGAGTAACGGATTCCTTTAGTCCATCGGGACTAATTCCGTTTACGGTCTTTTAATTGAAAACACACCTGACCCGCACACACCAGCTTATCTTACCGGTGTCCGGAATCACCCACGACACCTGTTAAGCAAAAACTCTAAGTGGGGAGGCTACAACCTCGATTAACATGGGATCACAAAATTTATAACACGCGCAAACTACGGAGCTACCCCTCGGTCCCAACCGGAAACACCCATGCCCCCGGACCAGGTGACATGTCTACCGGATGCAGCCGATATCCTCCACCATGGCCTCTCTGTACGGTACGTGCTAGGTAGGGGTTGACAACTTACTGAACCGTACCCTACCTATGGCAGGAACAAGTGGTTGCACGAAACAAGTATGGGGGTTGCTGGAACAAGACTCGATCTATGGTCGACTCAGGAGGTTAAAGCATTTCCTGCATGATTAGCATAAGAAATAAATTTTACACCAATCAGACAGAGTCACCACTCATCATACCTCACCTTGCCTTACCGGGCATAACCGTCCTGAGGGAGAACTAGAGACAAGCTCGTGTCTACCCAAGACAGAGACTATCCCCGGATTCCTTCCGGTAGGCATGAAAGGCATACAAGGGTGATCACTATCACAAGCATATCAAATACCAATAGCAAGGAATCTTCACTATGCACTCACGAGTATGATCATATCATCGCATAAATTAACGAATACTCCGTGTCAAGGTGGTGTTGTAACCGTATCAATAGCACACAACTATATTATGCCAGGGTTCAGAATGCTTGCCTTTAAGTAGTGGAGAGGCAGGGTGCATTCCAAAACTTTTGAAGATTTCCTTCTCTCTCCATAATTCCTATTTTAAGAAAATATTAAATTAACACATAATTCAAAAACAGTACAAAAAACTTGTTTGAAAATTTTTCAAATAAATATGAAAATAAACTAGACCAAATTTGAGAAACAACAGAAAAGAATCAAAACAATTGGACTTATATTTAAAAAGTTATAGCCAGTCAAAGTTTAGTCAAAAATCTGTTTTTAAATAAAACAGAAAAAGAAAATGGTTCGAATAAGAATACGCTTTCGAGGTAGAGAAGATGTACTCCTGCATTTACATCTTCACTTAAACCAGAGCGGGTCGTTGCTGTGTCGCTGATAGTGGGTCCCTCGGGCCCACTGGTCAGGTTTGACCAGTCGCCCGCGCCTCTTTCTTCCTCTGGCCGAGCGGTGGCGGGGCTCCGACGATCAACGCCGGCGATTGGTGGCTCCTCGCGGGGCTCCGACGGCGGGAACAGATTCACTATGCTAGAGCGATCCTCCCGGTGGTCGAGAGGGTCGCGGGGATGGAGGGAGTCACCGGCGACGAGCTCCGCGACGGACGGTGGCATCGGGAGGATTTGGGATTTCGAGCTACGGTGGCTCCCTACCGGGTTTGAGGGGTGGGGTAGCTCTGCAAGGTCTAGGGGCGTCGAGTGGTGGCACTGGATGGACTAGGGAGGCTCTGCTTGCGACGAACGGGACCGGCGTGTGGCGGTGGCCGAACTGACCGGAGACGGGGAAGACGGCCTCCCTCCGCCGATTGCTGGCTGTGGGAGCACTAGGGGGATGGCATGAGGTCGCCTGAGGGTCTGGACAAGCTCGGGGTCACCATTTATAGCGTATCTAAGTCGGTTCCGCGGTGGCCGGGGATAAGATCGATGGTGAGCTGCTACTTTGGCCGTAGACGGCGTGCCGATGCAAGGGGCGGCTTGGAGGAGTGAATGGATGAGCTCGGACTGTTCAGGGGCGAGCTGGCGCACGGCTGTGGCTCGGGCGGCGCCGTCCATGGCAGGAGCCTGCTGCGGCCGTGGCGGCTTGCGGCGGTGGCGCTGCGGGGTGCCAGGAGGTGGCCAGGGCGGCTCTACGATGAGGGAGGAGTCGGGGCGCAATGGCTGTGAGTGGGAAGGGATCAGAACGAGCGCGGGGAGGCGGCAGCGGGACGCGGTGACTCGGGCGCACACACGTGCAAAACGCGCACTCTGGCGGCGCCCAGAGCACGCACGCCAGGCGTTCGACAAAATGCCAATGCGTTCTAGGCTCCTCTGATGCCTCTGCAACTAAACAGGACTAGGCTAATGATTATAAGCGAGCTAATAGACATGCTGGTAAGGTCATTAGAGCAACTTCCTAATGCAATTCTAAAAGCATGCCAAATCTGGCCATGCTCCTAACCTGCTCGATGAAATGCCAAGGGCATCTAGGTATCTCTTTGGGTGACCAAAAACTCCAGATCAGAGTCTCTTTAGATGATAAAGAGGGTGGCAAGGTTAGTTTGACAAAAACAGAAACTCCCTAGTGCAAGTTTTTGAGAAAAGCAAATCTGGACAGAAACTAAAGGGCATTATTGCATGGACCAAAAATACTCCAATGGTCCAATCTCCTGGACTTAAGGGTTTGGCAAGGTGGACTATAAGCATGAAAAAGCTCATGGGCCCTAGACCAAAACAAAATAGGGTTGCAGTACAAAATCCCAAACTGGACCAGAGAGCAAAAGAGGATGATTTGCTTAAATTTTCCAAAGAACACCAGTGGGTTTTTGCTTAGAAATGAATTATATACTCCTACTAACACCTCCAATTATTGGTGAAATTATTAAAGAAATATTTAAATAGGTTGTAGTGAAAAATTCAAATTGGGCCAGATTTGAAAACTTGAGGTAGGGCTTAAAATCTCCAATGACAAAAATATATTTTTGCATAAAAGTGATGTAGGAACATCACATGACATCCCCAAATTTTGGTGGAATTTTTAAATGAATTTATCAAATGGTTGTAGTGCAAATGGAACCCTAAACTCATGAGAAATCATTTTTAAAGGAATAAAGCTTAGGAAAATTAATTGTAACAATAATTTCACTGATAAAAGAAATGTTTCTTGAGAGGGTATACAAGTCCAACAATATTTTTGAAAAGTTGCCACTAAGAGGGAAAAACTCCAAAAATTTCAAAAAGAAAGATTCTGAAATCAAAAGATAAAACCAGAAAATAAAAATTTAATTTCCTGGCAAAATTTTAATTAATAAATCATGGTTAAATTTTTGGGATGTTACAACACTACCCCCCTTAAGAAAAATCCCGTCCTCGAGATTTGCTAAAAGCTGTTTTGAAAATATTACTCACAAAGTGACATCACAAAAATAACCATCCTGTTCATGTGATAAAATGTGGCTACAGTGAGTGGGCAATTAGTAGGGGAAAATTATAGTGTGGAAAAATCTATGGTTGGGGAAACTGAGAAATTTCTACTTTTGGTTATAGTAAAATTAGAATAAAATCTCTAAATTTCCAAAATATGTTGGTCGTACCCGAGAGCACAGTGCTCTCTCTGGCTGACAGGTGCGCCCAGGGCCCACTGTCAGTCTCTCCTTCTACCTCTGGCTCTCTTTTCTTCCTCTCTCTTGTGCGCTTTCCCGCGCTTTTTTGCACCGGCGATGTTTAGCGCGTAGGGCATCTAGGCCGTACTGCAGTAGTGTGTGGCGTGCTAGCTGATGGCGCAGCGTGCACTCACCTCGCGGGCTAGTGCACTATCGGCACTGCTCATGGATTCGCCTCCGAACACCAGCGATCGAGCGACGAGCGGCGCTGGTGAACTTCGCCCACCGTACACCGATCTCGAGCTATAAAATGACCGCGGTGCTCCTTTCTTCTTCCTCAGACCTGACATCGCTTCTCCTTCTCCTTCCTTCTCCTCCATTTATGTTTGCAGGAGCTCGGGACAAGGCTCTAATGGCGGAGGTGATGTCGGACTGGTACCTGATCCTAATGTGCGGAGGGTTGGCGACATTGCTAGGGCTCTCCGTAATCTTGTGTGTGATGATCCTCGATGATCGTCGTGATGCTGCTGCTCGAGTGTTAGCTCTACATGACGGCGTTGATCATGAGGATTAGGTGCTGGTGTCGGGTGCTAACTGTCGTTAGTGTGCTGGAGGCAATTTGTACTCGACTAATTACCCACAAATTTCTCCTTCAGAGACTGTGGTGTGTTAGTGAGGTGATCAGTTAGGTGCAAAATGTGTATGTGGATTTGTAATTAGTGCACGTGGTCGAGTGGTTGTTGTTGTGAGTCCGCTGTCGTGTCGCTGCGTGAATAAAAATCTATGTCGTGAAGAGCTATATGTTGCAACGACTCAGGGAAAAAAATCTCACTTTAGGATTTACCGAGAGCGGAAACAGTTAATCAAAAATAACAGCAGTTGAAAACTACTCACATTAATCGAAACCAAATATTTAATTAATCACACAAATTTAAGATACAATGCATAAGTTGCAACACATAAATAAATGTTGGGACAATAAACATAGCAGTGACGTCTACAATGAAAACGGCAAATAGACGGGGTCCTGAGAAAATGTCTCTGGTATTGGGGCACACTCCTCTTCAATCGGGGGAAGCGGATTGACTAGTCGATGAATGCGTCTCTCCTGGTTGGGTCTCAGTGGTCTGCCAATGGCGATCTGCGGATTTAAATCAGCGAGGTTCTGGAGATAACGCATTACCCGCTGGGTTAAACGCTCTTGAGCGACGACATACTGGGCAAGGTTGGCCAGTACTGGGTCTCTCTCCATTCGCCCACCGGGAAAAGATGCTACTTCTCCGGGTGCTGCACGACTTGGAAAATAATAATACCCTCGTTCGCTGCCATAGGGTACCGCAAATCAAAGGCGAGCAAGCGCTTCGTACACAGCAGGTTCTATGGCCATTTGCGGAGTCGGCATAGATTTTCCCATGAAGGAGACTTCCGTTGGGTCTTGGTTTGGGTTTGCGGGAGGGATGTGCACCATTGCCCAATATTTCGAGGTGGATGGGGTGATCCTTGATTTGAGCAACTCGTACTAGGGTGGATGGATAGAACTCATGGTACTGTAGGTAAAGTCCCACAATATTTTTACAAAACTACCTGGGGTGGCATCCGGGGTTCTCAGATAAATACTAGGGCTTGGCATGGCAAAGAAATGGCTGTGAGAGTTGTGCACAAGGTGAGGGATACCTGGTAAGGTCACGAGGTGGCCTTTTATATAGCATTGGGGCTGGGTTATTTATCGCGGTGAGGGGCAACTAGTCTGTCGGTTCTACTCTTATGGGGTCGGTGTCAATGCCACAAATACACATATCTCACAAAAGTGACATATTACTGTGGGTGTCGTCGGGGTGGTTCTTGGTAGCTACACCCGGAATAAAAATGTAACCGTACGTCAACGGACTTATGCATGGTTGTTCTTTAAAAATAGGGGTGCATAAGCAGACAGTATTTAATTATGGCCATACAAGATTACACAATTACAGGGCATGGACATACTAAGACTCGGTACTACTCGAATGACTTAGTCTACCTCGTTTATATCTAAGCGGGCGTGCCTTGTGGACGTCTAGGCTTATCCATGGGCTTCGCCTTCGGGGTTAGCTGGAGGGGGTTGAGGAGCTACAGGGTCGGGGTAATGATGATGGCCATCACGGGGGTTGTTGGCCACAATCCCGTTGGAGCGTGTTCCCAAAAGGCGACGAAGCACTTCTGGGGACACCAAAGTATTTTGGTCGATGGCTGGGGCAGACCTCAAGGACTCAATCGGTTGTCCGAACAGCATGACTGGGTTGTCGGCACCGGGCTCATCTTCTTCTCTTGCCTGGGTTCGGCGAACCAGTTCTCCACGAGCTGCGATCAGATCAAGGGTGATTTGATCGAACAGTTCCTCTAGTGCACTTACATAGCGCACCAGATGCAACAATGCAGGGTTCATCTCGTGATCTTCGTTGGCAACCCGGGGTGGTCTACCATACCCGTCACGGCTGGGGTAGTAGTAGAACAAGCGACAGTTAACTCTGGGCGACAAGTGCCGGAGTTGAACTATGGCCTCTCGAGCAGCTAGTTGGATGGCTTGTGGCTCAAAGGAAGTTGTCCTTCCGGTGAACCTGTAGGGGCGTTCTGGCGATAGACGCCTACCATAGACGTGCACAGTGGCCCAGAATTGACGGCTCTCACAGCTCATGGGTCCTTGGTACACAACATATTCTGGGGGTTCTTCTAATGCAAAGGCACGGCGGGTGAGGTTTGCGAGCACGGTCACGAAACCTCCAAGGTTGGTTGTTGTGGTCTCATTGTGAACAATGGGTCTAGGCATTATAGCTCGGTTTGGGGTAGAGGCTGTGCTATGTTGGGTTGAGGCTAGCGTGCCCTTTTTATAGAAAAAGGGGATGGAGTCTTCCTTCGCACGCTTGCGAAAGAGACTATTTAGGTGTCGGTCACTGGCGCGTGATCGACAGGCTAGGCTGATAGGTTGGGCACCGACAGCCAAAAGGTGTCGGGGTCACTGTGTGGCTATCTTGCATGAGAAGCTTGGCTGGGTTTAGGTTAAGGTCTGGTGGGTTGGTTAACCTAGGTTTATTGACCTGGCTAAGATAGTATTAGCCAATGGTCAGCCTGGCTCTGATACCAAGGTTGTCACGACCGGTTTTCTAGGATATCAATTTCCCAGAAAATGGCCCTTGTGCTCACCAGCCCCAGGATTACTGTTAGCTGATGAGGCACCAACTTGATACAGAAATTCCAAGCAAAATACAAAATATGTAGTACAAGACCATTCTGGCCTATGAGTACAACAAATGGTTTCTAGTGGTTGATGGCGGAAGCGGTTTGCGGTTCATCAGCGTCTTTGGGACTCCATTTCCCACAGGAACAGCAGACCTGGATAACTCCTATCTTCGCAAGGCTGCTATCATCACTGCCTAGGTTCCGGGGCTGTCATCACAGTGCTCCTCTCCATGCAAGAAATCTGGCCAAGACAATAGCCAGGGACAAGCCAGTGAGTACTTTGAATGTACTCGCAAACATCATGAACACAGGTATACTATAACAGATGATAATTATGTTCTGAAATATGCCATGATTACTTTGTCAGTTACGAAATAAAATTTGTGATGCACGCAAGCAGGTTATTTCATATAAAACATAAATAAGAAATTAGAGAATAGAAATAAAATGCACCGCTCGGGTGTCTGAAGCGACGCCTCGAAAGGATAATAATATAAAGCATGCCTCAGTCGGGCGTCTAAGCGACGTCACATATAGGGCTTATAAAGGAAATAAGTAATAAACATGCTACAGTCAGGTGTCTGTGCGACACCACATAAAGGGCTTATAAAGTAAATGAATAACAAGCATGCCACAGTTGGGCGTCTCAGTGACACCACATAAAGGGCTTATAAAGTAAATGAATAACAAGCATGCCATAGTCGGGCGTCTCAGCGACACCACATAAAGAGCTTATAAAGTAAATGAATAACAAGCATGCCATAGTCGGGCGTCTCAGCGACACCACATAAAGGGCTTATAAAGTAAATTAATAACAAGCATGCCACAGTCGGGCGTCTCCGCAACACCACATAAAGGGCTTATATGAGAATAATCACAGTGGATATCCAGGAGGTAGAACCGTCCCAGGGATACTCAATAATTCACATATTATAAATGGTTAGTGATGGAGTCATGTACCTAGGGTAGGGTCATAGACCTAATCTAAGTACCCTACCCAAGGACGCCCTTAGAAGAGACTACCTTCCAGTCGACCAAGGAGGATGTCACTCGACAGACTTGAAGGACTCGACCATGAAGATTCACTCGACCACCAGAAGGTCAAGAAGCACTCTGTACCGCAACGGTCTGTAGTTAAGTAGACTTTATGGTATTTAAGACACTTTATGTGGGGCGTTACCAGTAATGCCCCAGACTTAATGTACTTTAAACCCCGCATTACTGAGGGCCGGGGGGGTCTGGCAGGCACTATATAAGCCACCCCCCACCTCAGTGTAAAGGGTTCACACCCTTGTAATTCATATACACATAATCCACTCGACCGCCTCCGGGCTCCGAGACGTAGGGCTTTTACTTCCTCCGAGAAGGGCCTGAACTCGTACATCTCTTGTGTTTACAACCTCTCCATAGCTAGGACCTTGCCTCTCCACACCTACCCCCCACTCTACTGTCAGACTTAGAACCACGACAGTTGGCGCCCACCGTGCGGCAGGTGTCTTAGCGATTTTTGGAGAAGTTGCGATTCTTCCAAGTACTTTCATCATGGTTGCTGCTGGAGTTTTGGTCGAGGGCCGCGAGATCCGTCTTGGCGCTCTCACCTTCATCGCCGACGACTCCGCTTGGCTCCAGGAGGCTCCACTCGACGTTGATGCGCTCCCCGTCTGCGGTGCGACGCATTTTCGCGCATGTGACCGCGGTGTTCTGCTGCAACAACCGTCGACCCCATATCGGTCGACTCCCCTATCGGCCACCCTCCCGGTCTCTCACCAGCGCAAGCGTTCTGGTCGGTCGAGGCTCCAGCGGTGGGTGAGGCACGCGGTGACTCGCCAAACGGCCACCGCCCAAGTTGCGGCAATCGAGCCCGATGAATCTCTCTACGGCCTGTTCAATCTGTCGACTGGCTCCGTAGAGACTGCATCCGAATGCGATAGCAGTGATCCAGCGGCGGAAATCTTGATGGTCAACGGACCTCGCAGTCCTCCTGGCTTCGCCCATGAGGGCGGGGCAAGTGGTGGAGGCGACTCCGCACAAGACCACGAAGAGTACCAGCCCGAGCCACTCGATTCTCTGCAAAGGGAAGAGCTTCGCCGCAGGAACATGGATGCCCTGCATACTCCCATCGCGGGAGAAACCCCCGAGGCTCGCGCCTTGGAGGAGGCACGTTTAGCCAACTTGGCTGAACGCGCTCGTCTGGAGAACCTTCAGCGAGCACTCGACGAGCGCGCGCGGCAACGAGTTCCCGACGCCAATCGACGTCAACACTTCCCGCCGACTCAGGTATATCGAACTCCGATTCAGAATTTAGCAGCTGCAACCCGTATAGCAGAGTCCATCCAGCCCTCTCGGTCGGAAGCTGGCAGAGGCTTGATGCAGATCAGGGATTTGCTCCGGGCAGCAGGAGATCAGAATTCAGCCGTGTCGCAGTCGCGCAACAGAATTCACAGTCGATCCGTCGCTGCGAATACGGTTCAGTCGGCTCACAGTCCCAGATCGCCTCCGCGGCGTGAAGGACGCGAGAATCGGCGAGACCAGTACGGTGACCGACACGGTCGTGATGATAGGCGTCGAGTGCCCACTCCCCCCCGTCTTACGCTCCTCGGCAGCAAGATACAGGCGTCAACTCAGTGTGGGGCGAAGAGCTCCAGTCGACTCCCGGGAACCAGGCTTCGACGCGCGATCCATTATCGTGCAAGGCTTGATCGACCGAAACAGAGCCCATCGGGGTGGGCCCGACAGAGATGCGCCCACAAGCAGTCGAGTGCATGTTTCTGGTCCAGAATGTTTCAGCAGGGCTATCAGAGCCGCGGTGATTCCCCCCAATTTCAGGTTGGCAACTGGAGTAAGCAAGTTCACTGGTGAGTCTAAGCCTGAAACCTGGCTTGAGGACTACCGAGTGGCAGTTCAGATTGGTGGTGGGAATGACGAGGTGGCCATGAAGCATTTGCCCCTCATGTTGGAAGGTTCTGCCAGAGCGTGGTTGAATCAGTTACCTCCTAGCAGCATTTACACTTGGGAAGATTTGTCCCGAGTGTTCGTCAGAACATTTGAAGGAACTTGCAAGCGACCAGCTGGATTGACAGAGCTACAAGTCTATGTGCAGAAAACAAATGAGACTCTTAGAGAGTATATTCAGAGATGGATCACTTTGCATCATACCGTGGAGAACGTGTCTGACCATCAGGCAGTCTGTGCCTTCAAGGATGGTGTCAAGAACAGAGAATTGAGTTTGAAGTTTGGTCGAACCGGAGACATGACCCTGAGTCGGATGATGGAGATTGCTACCAAGTACGCCAACGGCGAAGAAGAAGACCGACTCCGAAGCGGCAAGTACAAGCCGAGTCAGTCAGAGAAGGGAAACACCAGTCGGAAACAGAAGCGGAAGGCCGAACCAGCAGCTCCTGGAGAGGCTCTGGCCGTGACTCAGGGAAAGTTCAAAGGGAAACCAAAAGGATCCTGGAACCCTAAGAAGGTGAAGGATAAAGAGGGAAACGACGTGATGGATATGCTGTGTCACATCCACACGAAGAAAGATGAAGAGAGTAATATCATTTACCCGAAGCATACCACTCACCAGTGTCGTCTCCTGATCCAGCAGTTCCAAGGAAAACAGTCCAAGGACAAAGAAAAGGAGTCGGACAAGGCTGAAGATAAGGAGGACAGTGAAGGAGGATATCCACATGTCAACTCCACTCTGATGATTTTTGCAGATGTGGAAAGCAAGAGCCGACTGAAGGTCATTAACCGTGAGGTGAACATGGTTGCTCCAGCGAAACCAAGCTATATGAGATGGTCCCAAACCCCCATCACATTCGACCACTCTGATCACCCGACTCATATTGCCACCCCTGGGAGGCGAGCTTTGGTGGTCTACCCAGTTGTCAAAGGCACTCGACTGACGAAGGTGCTGATGGACGGTGGCAGCGGACTGAACTTGTTGTATGCGGACACACTGAAGGGAATGGGCATTCCGATGTCCCGACTGAGCACCAGTAACATGAGCTTTCATGGAGTTATACCAGGAAAGAAAGCCGAGTCACTCGGCCAACTAGCTCTGGATGTGGTGTTTGGTGACTAAAAACATTTTCGCAAGGAAAAGCTGACATTTGAGGTCGTGGATTTTCAGAGCGCGTACCACGCTATTTTGGGGAGACCAGCTTAAGCACGGTTCATGGCTCGACCATGTTACGTCTACCTCAAACTGAAGATGCCCGGCCCCAAAGGAGTGATCACTGTCACCGGTGATTGGAAAAAGGCAGAAGAGTGTTTCCAGAAAGGCTCAAAGATTGCCGATTCCCAGGTGACAGCGGTCGAGTTTGAAGAATACGAGCAAAACACAGATCCGAGTGATTTGCTGCGAGCCAAGAAACCCGCCACGGAATCTGCATTTCGGTCGTCCGGTGAGACGAAGCCTGTCCACATTCACCCGACCGACCCCAATGCAGCCCCGACCCACATCTCCACAACACTCGGCCCGAAATAGGAAGAAGCGCTCATCCAGTTCCTCCGTGAGAACTGGGACATTTTTGCATGGAAGCCAGCTGACATGCCGGGTGTTCCCAGGGGACTGGCTGAGCATCGCCTTAGAGTCGACTCATCAGCAAAACCAGTTAAAGAGCATCTTCGGCGGTCCGCCGTCCAGAAGAGAAAGGCTATTGGTGAGGAAGTGGCTCGACTGTTGGCGGCAGGATTTATCCGAGAGATATACCACTCCGAGTGGCTCGCTAATGTCGTCATGGTTCCTAAGAAGGACAAATCACTCCGAATGTGCATTGATTTCAAGCACATCAATCGGGCCTGCCCAAAAGATCATTTTCCTCTCCCTCGCATTGATCAAATTGTTGACTCGACCGCGGGATGCGAGAGATTGTCTTTTCTAGACGCCTATTCCGGGTACCCTCAGATCCGTCTGTACGGACCCGATGAGATAAAAACAGCTTTCATCACTCCATTTGGGTGCTTCTGCTATATCACCATGCCATTCGGCCTCAAGAATGCCGGAGCCACATTTATGCGAATGATTCAGAAGTGTTTGCTCACTCAAATCAGTCGGAATGTGGAAGCGTATATGGATGATATCGTGGTCAAGTCACGAAAAGGTTCCGACCTGCTCACTGACCTCGCCGAAACATTTGCCAACCTCAGAAGGTATGATATCAAGCTCAATCCATCAAAGTGCACATTCGGAGTTCCTGGTGGCAAGTTACTCAGTTTTCTCGTTTCCGAACGAGGGATCGATGCTAATCCAGAAAAGATCGGCACTATACTCCGAATGAAACGCCCCGTGCGAGTGCACGATGTCCAGAAGCTTACTGGATGCTTGGCCGCATTAAGTCGATTCATCTCACGACTCGGTGAAAAGGCATTGCCTCTTTACCGACTGATGAAGAAGGCAGACAAGTTCGAGTGGACTCCAGAAGCTGATGCAGCGTTTGCCGAGCTAAAAGCTCTGCTCTCCACCCAACCGGTGCTTGCTGCTCCAATCAGCAAAGAGCCTCTGTTGCTTTATATCGCAGCCACAGGACAAGTCGTCAGTACAGTACTTACGGTCGAGCGGGAAGAAGAAGGGAAAGCCTTCAAAGTTCAGCGCCCAGTGTATTATTTGTCTGAAGTTTTGACTCCATCCAAGCAGAGATACCCTCATTATCAGAAGCTTGTGTATGGGATATACATGACCACGAAGAAGGTTGCTCATTATTTCTCTGATCATTCCATCACAGTCGTCAGCGACGCTCCACTTTCAGAGATTTTGCACAACAGAGATGCAACTGGTCGAGTGGCGAAATGGGCGATTGAACTTCTTCCCCTTGATATCAAGTTTGAGGCAAAGAAAGCCATTAAGTCCCAGGCAATAGCTGATTTCCTCTCCGAGTGGATTGAACAACAGCAGCCGACTGAGGTTCACTCGGAGCATTGGACCATGTTCTTTGATGGCTCTAAGATGTTGAATGGTTCTGGTGCTGGGGTTGTCCTGGTTTCCCCCAGAGGAGATAAGCTCAGATATGTGCTCCAGATTCACTTTGATTCCTCCAACAATGAGGCAGAGTATGAGGCCCTCTTATATGGATTGCGCATGGCCATTTCACTCGGCGTCCGTCGCTTAATGGTCTATGGCGATTCAGATTTAGTGGTCAACCAAGTGATGAAGGAGTGGGACGTGAGAAGCCCAGCCATGACTGGATACTGCAATGCAGTGAGGAAGCTGGAAAAGAAGTTTGAGGGGTTAGAGCTCCATCATATACCCTGACTGAAAAATCAAGCAGCTGATGATCTAGCAAAGATAGGTTCTAAGAGAGAAGCCATTCCGAGTGGTGTGTTCTTGGAGCATATTCATACTCCGTCAGTTAAAGAAGACCCTTTCACTGAAGAAGCCCCGCAACCCAAGAGTGCCACGGATCCGACTGAAGTAGAAGTCCCAGCTGTGGTCGACTTGGTTATGGAGGTCTTGGTAGTCACTCCTGACTGGACAGTTCCATATATCGCGTACATCCTGAGAAAAGAGCTCCCAGAGGATGAGGAAGAGGCTCGGCAGATCGTCCGTCGATCCAAGGCCTTTACCGTAATCAAAGGACAGTTGTATAGAGAGAGCGCGACTGGAGTTGGTCAAAAGTGCATAACGCCAGAAGAAGGTCGAATCATCCTTGATGATATCCACTCGGGGACCTGTGGTCATCATGCGTCCTCTCGGACCATCGTGGCCAAAGCATACCGAGCCGGATTTTACTGGCCAAAGGCGAACGAGATGGCAAAAGAAATAGTGGACAAGTGCGAAGGATGTCAGTTCTACTCAAATATGTCACACAAGCCTGCATCAGCTCTGAAGACCATTCCACTCGTCTGGCCCTTCATAGTATGGGGGTTGGATATGGTCGGCCCCTTGAGAATAGGTCAAAGTGGTTTCACGCATGTACTAGTGGTAGTCGACAAGTTCACCAAGTGGATTGAGGCTAAACCCATCAAGAACCTTGACGCCGGTACTGCTATTAGCTTCATCAGGGAACTGATATTCAGATATGGAGTCCCGCACAACATCATTACAGATAATGGGTCGAACTTTGACTCAGAGGAATTCAGGGATTTCTGCAATTCTCAAGGCACACGAGTCGACTACGCTTCAGTCGCTCATCCGCAGTCGAATGGACAAGCAGAGCGAGCCAATGGCCTGATCCTCAAAGGGTTGAAACCCCGACTGATGCGTGATCTCAAACATGCAGCTGGATCATGGGTCGACGAACTTCCCTCGGTGCTTTGGGGACTGCGGACCACACCTAATCGGTCGACCGGGAGAACTCCATTCTTCTTGGTCTATGGAGCTGAAGCAGTCTTGCTGAGCGATCTTCTCCACAATGCTCCTCGAGTTGAACTCTACAACGAAGCGGAAGCTGAACAAGCGCGACAGGATGCAGTCGACCTCTTGGAGGAAGAAAGGGAGATGTCTCTGATCCGATCGACCATCTACCAACAAGACTTGCGTCGCTTCCACGCCAGAAACTTGAAGAGTCGAGCCTTCCAGGAAGGAGATTTGGTTCTCCGAGTGGATCAAAAGAAACAACACAAGCTTGCTCCTTCTTGGGACGGACCCTTCATCGTTACCAAAGTCCTCCACAACGGGGTGTACCGTCTCTACAATGTCAAACACAATATCGACGAGCCCCGAGCTTGGAACGCGGAACTACTCCGCCCATTTTACACTTAAGTTTATCACTCGGATGAGTTGTAATAAAAGTACTTCTGTAGTCCATGTTTTACAAGATAATAGTGTCATAATTTCCCCAATGATTTTTGTCACTTTTATTTGTTCAGTAAAAATTTCCCCCTCAGTGGTGACTTAGCCGCGAATCCGTTTCGCCTAAGTTTGTAAAAGAATCCTTACCAAGTGATGAGCCAGCCTCCCACTCGGGGGCTTAGCTGCGAATCCATTTTGCCTAAGTTTCAATGAAATCCTACCGAGTGATAAGCCAGACTTTCACTCGGAGGCTTAGCTGCAGTCCAAGTACTCGCCTAAGTTCGAATAAAATCCTACCGAGTGGCGAGCCAGACTCCCACTCGGAGGCTTAGCTGCAGTCCAAGTACTCGCCTAAGTTCGAATAAAATCCTACCGAGTGGCGAGCCAGACTCCCACTCGGGGGCTTAGCTGCAGTCTAAACACTCGCCTAAGTACAAGTACAACGTGCGCTCGCAAAGAGGACGAGGTGCAGGTCGACTGCGACCCTCTCCTCTGAGCTACGCCACAAATACAACGTGCGCTCGCAAGGAGGACGAGGTGCAGGTCGACTGCGACCCTCTCCTCTGAGCTACGCCACAAATACAACGTGCGCTCGCAAGGAGGACGAGGTGCAGGTCGACTACGACCCTCTCCTCTGAGCTACGCCACAAATACAACATGCGCTCGCAAGGAGGACGAGGTGCAGGTCGACTGCGACCCTCTCCTCTGGGCTATGCCACAAGTACAATGTGCGGTCGTAAGAAGGACGAGGTGCAGGTCGACTGCGACTCTCTCCTCTGAGCTACGCCACAAGTACAATGTGCGGTCGTAAGGAGGACGAGGTGTAGGTCGACTGTGTCCCTCTCCTCTTAGCTACGCCACAAGTACAACGTGAAAATCCTACCGAGTGAAGAGCAGACCTCCGACTCGGGGGCTTAGCTGCAGCCCCGTGCTCGCCTAAGATATAAAAATTCTACCGAGTGAAGAGAAAACCTCTCACTCGGGGGCTTAGCTGCAGCCCAGTGCTCGCCTAAGTTTGAACGAAATCCTACCGAGTGAAGAGCAAACCTCTCACTCAGGGGCTTAGCTGCAGCCCAGTGCTCGCCTAAGTTACAAAAATCCTACCGAATGAAGAGCAAACCTCTCACTCGGTGGCTTAGCTGCAGCCCAGTGCTCGCCTAAGTTTGAACAAAATCCTACCGAATGTGGAGCAGACCTCCCACTCGGAGGCTTAGCTGCAGCCCAGTGCTCGCCTAAGTTATAAAATCCCACCAAGTGAGGAGCAGACATCCCACTCGGGGGCTTAGCCGCAGCCTAGTGCTTGCCTAAGTGAATTAAAGAATAAGTCGACTGCAGTGGGCGTCTTGCTTTAAACCTGCAAAAGACATTTCGAGCCAAAAGCAAGCATATTCAAACATCAAATCCAAGTTCAGATCGATACCTAAAGGAACCGAAAGTGCTCAGGCGCTAAGCCTGTTAAGGTTTATCGGTTACAAAATCACTCGGCATACCGAGGCAAATTTAAAGTATGGAGTTCAAAGAAGTCTTTTACCCCTCCTATGGAGGGCTGGAAGGTGCAACAAACTCATCAAGATCAATTCCGTCCGCGATCCGAGTGGCAGCAGCGATGAAGGTTTCCATGAAGGATCTGAAGTCATGTTTCTTGGTGTTGGCCACCCGAAGAGCCGCCAGCTTGTCTTCTCGCGCATCCTTGCAGTGGACTCGAGCCAGACACAGAGCAACATCTGCACCGCACCTAGCGGAGGATTTTTTTCCACTCCTGCACTCGACCAGGAACTGTGTTTAGTCGAGCCATCAAGGACTCGAGGTCGTTCTGGAGCGTCTCCCCGGGCCAGAGTGTGGTGTCAATACGGGAAGTGGCAACCTTCAGCCTCGCAAGATAGTCAACAACAGCAGCCACCCGAGACTCAAGCTGGAACACGTTCATGGCAACTTCATCGTTCACCGGAGAGTTGATGGGATCCAGGTTTGATTCTAGCCGACTAGTTTCCTCCTCAAAGTTTTGGCAAAACTCTGCAAGTACAATCACTATGTCAAGGCAATGGTCGAATGGAAAGATCACTGTTCAAAATGATTGTGGAGTGCAAAGGATTACCTTCGAGCATGAGGAACAACTTCTTGGCAAGTCCACTCAGGAAGGCCTCCAGATCATTCTTCTTCCCAGTCAACTGACTGGCCTTGTCGTTCAGGGCAGCTTTGTCAGTTTTCAGTCGACTGACCTCCTTGTTGGCAATCGCAAGAGCAGCTTTCAGATCAGTATTTTCTTCTTCAAGCTTGGTGACTGAAGCTAACTTCTCGTCAGCAAGCTTGGTCTTCTCAGCTAGCTCAAGGTCTTTTTTCTTCTGGGCCTCCTTCACCTTGCCTACAAGTTACAGCAAGGTCAGATTTTGAAACAAACGAAGGGAAAAAGCAGTCGTCGAGGTCTCACCAAACATACCTTTAGTCTCCTCCTTCGCCTTCGTCAGATTCTCCTGGACCAGCTTCAGATCCAGCTCAAGCTGAATGTGCTTGTTCTCCAGCTCGGTGTAACGAGCCGCAAGGTCGCAGGATTTCTGCGAAGAACCAATCAACAAAATGTCAAAGATAATTCACTTCCGAGTGGATAAGGAAAAATCATGTGTTTCTAAGACTACAGCCGAATACAAACATTCGACCATAGTCTCGGGGACTACACCCAGTGGGTGCACTCAGCGTGCCCCCACTAGTTCTATTAAGATAGAGTCGACCAGTCGACTAAAAAAACGACAACAACAGGACGTATTCTTCAGACTGTAACCGACTGCCAGCAGTCGACCACAGTCTCGGGGACTACACCCAGTGGGTGCACTCAGCGTGCTCCCACCGGTTTTGCGAAATCCATCCGACTTAGTCGAATGGTGGAAGAACTTAACTTATAAAGCCTATGACCGGCTGCCAGCAGTCGACCATAGCCTTGGGGACTACACCCAGCGGGTGCACTCAGCGTGCCTCCGCTAAACCGGAGTTTCAATCAACACACCCACTGGGTGACTTCTATGGATTCCGAAAAGAAAGACCTTCAGATAGCATATCCTAACAGAACAGGCGATGATCGACTGACCTGAACATTGCTTTGAAGGGCAGAGCTGGCGTCGTAAGCTGCCTGGCTTGCTTCCCGGATGGCCTTCACTTGCTCCATCATGACCCCTGCTTGGCGTATCGCTTCCTTTGCAGCATTGGCTTGGTCCTCTGGGACGTGGTGCGTCGTGAAGAGGGAAGGTTGGGCGGCACTCGACGAAGCGGGGTGAGCACTCGTCAACGGGACCGTGAATGACACGGTGTGTCGAGTGGTGTTCTCCTCCTCCGCGACCAGAGTCTCGGGCGCCGTCACATCCTGCGCCACCCTGCTGGCAGACGCTTTCCTGCTCCTCCTGTGCTTTAGTGGTTCCTCATCGTCATCATCATCAGGAAGAGTGATAACGACATTGGATGGAGCTACAGAAAAGAATCAGAATTAGAGACGAAGAGTCAATCGACTAAAAACGGAATTAAGAGAGTGGTACCAGGTTTTGAGGTTGCGGCATCCTCCATCTCATGATCGTCAACCCTGGCTGAGGTGTCGAAGGTAGCAGCACTACAATTCCAAAAAATCAGTCAGCCAACTCCAGTGTCAATCAAAGATAAAACTCGCACAAGACAAGAAGACTCAAGCAGCATGTTTACCCTGATATGGTGGGGATGGACACCTTCATCTTCAGCAGGACCTTGGTCGGCTTCGACGGTGCCACCCTGGACTGCTTCGGAGCCTTTTCAGTCGGCACCGGAGAAGTGGTCCGAGGGCGCTTGGTCGACTGCGCGACAGTCGCAACCCCCTTACCACGTTCAGTCGCAGGGTCATGGGTAAGCTTCGATCGCCTTTCCAAACGCGGTGGTGCGACCTCCTCCTCCTCCTCCTCTTCTTCTTCCTCCTCATCGTCATCATCATCATCTTCTTCTTCAGCAGCATCTGAGTCCCACTCCTCCTGGCTCTCGCCCCCACTCGCTTCTCCCTCTTCAATCAGAGTCTGTGCTCCATTGGGCATCGAGTACAGCTCGGTGAGGGCCTGTTAGACATCAAGACAAAGATCAATCGACCAATTTGCGGAGAAAACGGAAATAAGTATGGCAAGAATACAATTGGAGGTAGAGTGGGCATACCTTGTCTGGAATGCTGCGATGGTCGAGTGGAGGAATCCTCCTGGCTCCACAGGGGTTATCCTTGTTCCCAGTGACCGCGGCCATCCACCTTTCCAACGTGGCATCGTCGACTGCTTCTGGATTGATCTAAGTCTCATCTTCAGTCCCGCGGTACAACCACATGCAATGGCTCCGGAACTGAAGAGGCTGGATACGCCGCCTAAGAAAAACCTCCAGGAGATCCATACCCGTCACTCCCTCCCGAACCAACTGGACTACGCGCTCCATCAGCATCTTCACGTCGGCTTTCTCCTCCGGAATCACCTTCAAAGAGGAAGGTTTGTTGGCTCGGTCCATGGTAAACTGAGGGAGTCCACTCGACTGCCCCGGCGTCGATTCATTCTGGCAGTAGAACCAGGTCGACTGCCAGCCTCTGACCGACTCGGGGAACGTCATGGCTGGTAAGGTGCTCTTGTTCCTCATCTGGATCCCCAGACCTCCACACATCTGGATAACTTTGGTTTTGTCATCATCTGGACTCGCCTTCTTCACGGTCTGAGAGCGACACATGAATATATGCTTGAACAGGCCCCAGTGCGGTCGGCAACCCAGAAAGTTCTCACACATGGACACAAATGCGGCAAGGTAGGCGATAGAGTTCGGAGTGAAGTGGTGGAGTTGTGCTCCAAAGAAGTTCAAGAAACCACGAAAGAAAATACTCGGCGGCAAAGAAAACCCGCGGTCGACGTGGGTAGCCAGAAGGACACACTCACCCTCTTCCGGCTGGGGTTGCCACTCGTTCCCCGGGAGCCTTGCTGCTCCGTGGGGAATCAAACCGTCGTTGGCCATGTCGAGGAGATCCTTCTCCGTAATGGTCGACCGGATCCAATCTCCTTTGACCCAGCCGTTCGACAGACGAGATCTAGACGAAGACCCGCCGTGACTGGTGGTTCTCCCTTTCGCCTTCCTCGTCGCCGACGCCTTCTTTGCGCGTTCCAGCGCCGCCGTCTTCTCCTTCACCATGGCTGCCGGCGAGGCGCGCGATGAGCGGTTGTGCGGGGGCGAGAGCGGGCGCAGCGGGCGGAGGCAGGGAGAGCAGAGAGAGAACGCAGAGGTACTGTTCAGAGACCCTCGCCGGGCGCCTTTATAAGATCACTTCCGAGTGGATGACAAGTGGGCCCGGGCGATCCAATCTCATCCCGAAACAGTCGCGCAGGCGCGATACGTGGCGAAAAAGGTGGCGCGAGAATCGAGGCGTCTATGCCCTATCCCATCCGAGCGCCGCGGTCCGCCCCGCTTCGCGCGCTTCCCCAAATTTTGTATCCCACAAAATCCGCGAACGACAGATCGATCTGTCAGGCGCGAGATCTCCCGCGATCCGTCGCTCGGGAATTGTTAAGTTCAAAAGGTCACTCGACGAAAGAAAAGAATGGATCGAGTCGACTGAAGAAAAGTTGTTGGTTATCAACAAAGAGATTATTGATCCAAGACAACACATACCCAACACGCAAAAGCAAATCGGAAACAACATCAACTCCTTCCTCACTCAAGCCTCAATCCATTCGGGGGCTAATGATGGAGTCACGTACCTAGGGTAGGTTCATAGACCTGATCTAAGTACCCTACCCAAGGACGCCCTTAGAAGAGACTACCTTCCAGTCGACCAAGGAGGATGTCACTCGACGGACTTGAAGGACTCGACCATGAAGATTCACTCGACCACCAGAAGGTCAAGAAGCACTCTGTACCGCAACGGTCTGTAGTTAAGTAGACTTTATGGTATTTAAGACACTTTATGTGGGGCGTTACCAGTAATGCCCCAGACTTAATGTACTTTAAACCCCGCATTACTGAGGGTCGGGGGGGGTCTGGCAGGCACTATATAAGCCACCCCCCACCTCAGTGTAAAGGGTTCGCACCCTTGTAATTCATATACACATAATCCACTCGACCGCCTCCGGGCTCCGAGACGTAGGGCTTTTACTTCCTCCGAGAAGGGCCTGGACTCGTACATCTCTTGTGTTTACAACCTCTCCATAGCTAGGACCTTGCCTCTCCACACCTACCACCCACTCTACTGTCAGACTTAGAACCACGACAGTTAGTCCTTAATAATACTAATCATAGTCATCATAAGTCACAAGTCATGATCCATGTTCTGGTTTAGCAGTTTTTCCTACGAAGACCGACACTAAGACCGACACTTGACCCATCCCAGACTATAGTCCTTAACCATGGACACGACTATTCGAATAGATATAATCTCTGCAGAGGGTGTACTCTTTACCCACGAGTAACGGATTCCTTTAGTCCATCGGGACTAATTCCGTTTATGGTCTTTTAATTGAAAACACACCTGACCCGCACACACCAGCTTATCTTACCGGTGTCCGGAATCACCCACGACACATGTTAAGCAAAAACTCTAAGTGGGGAGGCTACAACCTCGATTAACGTAGGATCACAAAATTTATAACGCGCGCAAACTAGGGGAGCTACCCCTCGGTCCCAACCAGAAACACCCATGCCCCCGGACCAGGTGACATGTCTACCGGATGCAGCCGGTATCCTCCACCATGGCCTCTCTGTACGGTGCGTTCTAGGTAGGGGTTGACAACTTACTGAACCGTACCCTACCTATGGCAGGAACAAGTGGTAGCACGAAACAAGTATGGGGGTTACTGGAACAAGACTCGATCTATGGTCAAGTCAGGAGGTTAAAGCATTCCCTGCATGATTAGCATAAGAAATATATTTCACACCAATCAGCTAGAGTCACCACTCATCATACCTCACCATGCCTTACCGGGCATAACCGTCCCGAGGGGGAACTAGAGACAAGCTCGTGTCTACCCAAGATAGAGACTTTCCCCGGATTCCTTCCGGTGGGCATGAAAGGCATACGAGGGTGATCACTATCACAAGCATATCAAATACCAATAGCAAGGAATCTTCACTATGCACTCACGAGTATGATCATATCATCGCATAAAATTAACGAATACTCTGTGTCCAGGTGGTGTTGTAACCGTATCAACAACACACAACAATATACGCTAGGGTTCAGAATGCTTGCCTTCAAGTGGTGGAGAGGCAGGGTGCATTCCAAAACTTTTGAAGATTTCCTTCTCTCTCCATAATTCCTATTTTAAGAAAATATTAAATTAACACATAATTCAAAAACAGTACAAAAAAGTTGTTTGAAATTTTTTCAAATAAATATGAAAATAAAGTAGACCAAATTTGAGAAACAACAGAAAAAGAATCAAATCAATTGGACTTATATTTAAAAAGTTATAGCCAGTCAAAGTTTAGTCAAAAATCTGTTTTTAAATAAAACTGAAAAAGAAAACGGTTCGAATAAGAATACGCTTTTGAGGTAGAGAAGGCGTACTCCTGCGTTTACGTCTTCACTTAAACTAGCGCGGGCCGTCGCTGTGTCGCTGACAGCGGGTCCCTCGGGCCCACTGGTCAGGTTTGACCAGTAGCCCGCGCCTCTTTCTTCCTCTGGCCGAGCGGTGGCGGGGCTCCAGCGATCAACACCGGCGATTGGTGGCTCCTCGCGGGGCTCCGACGGCGGGAACAGATTCACTGTGCTAGGGCGATCCTCCCGGTAGTCGAGAGGGTCGCGGGGACGGAGGGAGTCGCTGGCGGCGAGCTCCGCAGCGGATGGTGGCTTTGGGAGGATTTGGGATTTCGAGCTACGGTGGCTCCTGACCGGGTTTGAGGGGTGGGGTGGCTCCGCAAGGTCTAGGGGCATCGAACGGTGGCACTAGATGGACTGGGGAGGCTTTGCTTGCGACGAATGGGACCGGCGTGTGGCGGTGGCCGAACTGACCGGAGACGGGGAAGACGGCCTCCCTTCGCCGATTGCTGGTTGTGGGAGCACTAGGGGGGTGGCATGAGGTTGCCTGAGGGTCTGGACGAGCTCGGGGTCACCATTTATAGCGTATCTAAGTCGGTTCCACGGCGGCCGGGGATAAGATCGACGATGAGCTGCTACTGTGGCCATAAACGACGTGGTGATGCAGGGGGCGGCTTGGAGGAGTGAATGAATGAGCTTGGACTGTTCAGGGGCGAGCTGGCGCGCGGCTGTGGCTCAGGCGGCGGCGTCCATGGCAGGAGCCTGCTGCGGCCATGGCGGCTTGTGGCGGTGGCGCTGCGGGGTGCCAGGAGGTGACCAGGGCGGCTCTGCGGTGAGGGAGGAGTCGGGGCGCGATGGCTGTGAGTGAGAAGGGATCAGAACGGGCGCGGGGAGGCGGCAGCGGGACGCGGCGACTCGGGCGCACACACGTGCAAAACGCGCGCTCTGGCCGCGCCCAGAGCACACACGCCAGGTGTTCGACAAAATGCCAATGCGTTCTAGGCCCCTCTGATGCCTCTGCAACTAAACAGGACTAGGCTAATGATTATAAGGGAGCTAATAGACATGCTGGAAAGGTCATTAGAGCAACTTCCTAATGCAATTCTAAAAGCATGCCAAATCTGGCCATGCTCCTAACCTGCTTGATGAAATGCCAAGGGCATCTAGGTATCTCTTTGGGTGACCAAAAACTCCAGATCAGTCTCTTTAGATGATAAAGAGGGTGGCAAGGTTAGTTTGACAAAAACAGAAACTCCCTAGTGCAAGTTTTTGAGAAAAGCAAATCTGGACAGAAACTAAAGGGCATTATTGCATGGACCAAAAAGACTCCAATGGGTCCAATCTCCTGGACTTAAGGGTTTGGCAAGGTGGACTATAAGCAGGAAAAAGCTCATGGGCCCTAGAGCAAAACAAAATAGGGTTGCAATAGAAAATCCCAAACTGGACCAGAGAGTAAAAGAGGATGATTTGCTTAAATTTTCCAAAGAACACCAGTGGGTTTTTGCTTAGAAATGAATTATATACTCCTACTAACACCTCCAATTATTGGTGAAATTATTAAAGAAATATTTAAATAGGTTGTAGTGAAAAATTCAAATTGGGCCAGATTTGAAAACTTGAGGTAGGGCTTAAAATCTCCAATGACAAAAATGTATTTTTGCATAAAAGTGATGTAGGAACATCACATGACATCACCAAATTTTGGTGGAATTTTTAAATGAATTAATCAAATGGTTGTAGTGCAAATGGAACCCTATTTTGTTTCACTGATAAAAGGAATGGTTGTAGTGCAAATGGAACACTATTTTAAAGGAATAAAGCTCAGGAAAATTAATTGTAACAATAATTTCACTGATAAAAGAAATGTTTCTTGAGAGGGTATACAAGTCTAACAATATTTTTGAAAGGTTGCCACTGAGAGGGAAAAACTCCAAAAATTTCAGAAAGAAAGATTCTGAAATCAAAAGATAAAACCAGAAAATAAAAATTTAATTTCCTGGCAAAATTTTAATTAATAAATCATGGTTAAATTTTTGGGATGTTACACCATGTCAATGCGTCTCCCTTCAAAGATAAAGGAAAGGCCTTCTTCTTAACAACATCATCGGATATACCTGCAAGCTTAAATAATCCAAAACTTCATCCACATATATAAGGTGCTCATCAGGATGCTTTGTTCCATCTCCTGTAAAAGCATTAGCTAACAGTTTTTCGAACATACCCGAAGGAACTTCAAAGGGAACATTTTCATTTTTAGTAGGTTCATTAGGTTGAGGAACAACTCTTCGCTCTACTGATCGGGGTGAAGATACCCCGAACAAGCCTCTCAGAGGATTACTTTCCATAGTAACAAGTGACAGTAAATTTCAGCACACTATATAAATTTTTCCTTACCAAATTCCACCTACCAAAGGCGCTTCACTCCCCGGCAATGGCGCCAGAAAAGAGTCTTGATGACCCACAAGTATAGGGGATCTATCGTAGTCCTTTCGATAAGTAAGAGTGTCAAACCCAACAAGGAGCAGAAGGAAATGATAAGTGGTTTTCAGCAAGGTATTCTCTGCAAGTACTAAAATAAGTGGTAACAGATAGTTTTGTGATAGGATAATTTGTAACGAGCAACAAGTAACAAAAGTAAATAAAGTGCAGTAAGGTGGCCCAATCCTTTTTGTAGCAAAGGACAAGCCTGGACAAACTCTTATATAAGGAAAAGCGCTCCCAAGGACACATGGGAATATCGTCAAGCTAGTTTTCATCACGTTCATATGATTCGCATTCGGTACTTTGATAATTTGATATGTGGGTGGACCGGTGCGTGGGTGCTGTTCTTACTTGAACAAGCATCCCACTTATGATTAACCTCTATTGCAAGCATCCGCAACTACAACAAAAGTATTAAGGTAAACCTAACCATAGCATGAAACAGGTGGATCCAAATCAGCCCCTTACGAAGCAACGCATAAACTAGGGTTTAAGCTTCTGTCACTCTAGCAACCCATCATCTAATTATTACTTCCCAATGCCTTCCTCTAGGCCCAAATAATGGTGAAGTGTTATGTAGTCGACGTTCACATAACACCACTAGAGGCTAGACAACATACATCTCATCAAAATATCGAACGAATACCAAATTCACATGACTACTAATAGCAAGACTTCTCCCATGTCCTCAGGAACAAACGTAACTACTCACAAAGCATATTCATGTTCATAATCAGAGGGGTAATAATATGCATAAAGGATCTGAACATATGATCTTCCACCAGGTAAACCAACTAGCATCAACTACAAGGAGTAACTAACACTACTAGCAACCTACTAGTACCAATCCCGGACTTAGAGACAAGAATTGGATACAAGAGATGAACTAGGGTTTTGAGAGGAGATGGTGCTGATGAAGATATTGATGGAGATTGCCCTCTCCCGATGAGAGGAGCGTTGGTGGTGACGATGGTGATGATTTCCCCCTCCCGGAGGGAAGTGTCCCCAGCAGAATAGCTCTGTTGGAGCCCTAGATTGGTTCCGCCAAGGTTCCGCCTCGTGGCGGTGGAGTCTCGTCCCGAAAGGTTGCTTCTGATTTTTTTCTCGACGAAAGACCTCATGTAGAAGAAGATGGCCATCGGAGAGCCAATAGGGGGCCCACGAGGCAGGGGGGCGCGCCCCCACCCTCGTGGCCAGGTGGGTCCCCCTCTGGTGTATTTCTTCCGCTCAATATTTTTTATATTTTCCAAAAATGACTTTCATGGAGTTTCAGGACTTTTGGAGTTGGGCAGAATAGGTCTCTAATATTTGCTCCTTTTCCAGCCCAGAATTCCAGCTGCCGGCATTCTCCCTCCTTATGTAAACCTTGTAAAATAAGAGAGAATACGCATAAGTATTGTAACATAACGTGTAATAACAACCCATAATGCAATAAATATCGATATAAAAGCATGATGCAAAATGGACGTATCATTATGCCTCTAAGTCGTGCTTCGACACGTGGGAGATATAGCCACGTCGTGGGCGTTACAAGTTGGTAATCAGACCCATCCCCGACTTAGGAGCCCCCTGCTTGATCGAGTCGCTGACGTTCTTGAGTCTTGACCAAAATATTTTCAGTCTTAGGATTATATATATCGGAGAGTAGGATCCTTTTTACTCCTCAGTCCCTTCGTCGCTCTGGTGAGGCCTCCTGACGTAGAAGTTTTGACTTTCCTCTCCTTAAATTTCACTATTTTTTTAGGATCACGCGGGTATCTTGGAATCGTTCCGATATTCTTGTGACAAGAACATTGTTCTTGGTGTCTCCTGACATTTAGGGGTTGTGGCAGTGTCCCGGGGAGTTGAGCTCCGAGGTGTTGTCGTCACAATTTTATCGTTGCAGTTCTGGAATACCTGAGTTCGCCGACATCGAAAATCTCTTTTATGCAGTTGTTGGTGAGGTAACCTCGATGCCACCCAGTACTGGGGCGGGAGTTCGGGAGTATTGCCATAACTCGTATAACGGATGCTTTTCGAAGGTTGAGGTACACGATTTCCGAAGGTTTCTTGGTTATGTGTTGACGGATGGATACAGCTGGATGTAGGGATTGTTAGTTTGGGTGAGATATTATGATTCCCCTGTATCCCCAACACCTGATTGCATAACCAGAATGTTTCGGGAGTTTATAACTGGGAATTCGTGTATCACGTAGGATATCCTTCCAATAGACACATGATACGATATGGGGTCTATCATATGTTTGTTCCGGCTTATTCTACAAGCCAATCCTTTGTTTTGTTTTGCGTTCTGGTATTCGAGTTGCTTCATGTCAACTGTTGAATCCATACCTTTTCCTAAACGGTGTTCTCATATTTCTATGTGAATACTAATCCTTCTTGATCATCGAGGTTGCCATGTCAATTCTTTTCCAACCGGTGTGACTCTCTTCAAGATGATCCTATCACTTTTCCCATTTGCAAGATCCAATCTCAGTTTTTCCTCAACGGTGTTTGTTTCATCCGTCCCAAGTTGCCTTTGTTTTCCCGCCCTCCCACCCTTTTTATTCAAGGACTCAGATTTCTTAATCAAGTATCCATCTTATGGACGTGAAGTCTCTTTATTCTTTTCTTCAATGTTCTTATCCGGTGATTCTCAGGAAGATACTAAGGAAGCTTCAAGTTCATCATTCTTCATTCTTTTCCTTCTCCGGTGGATTCAAGTCAAGCTTTGTCGATCATATCCTTTCCTCGTTTCAAATGTTTTCTCATGCCGGTGCACCTCTTAATCATCCACTTCTCACTACTCAATTGTTCTGGAGTGCTGAATATATTTCAAAAGATTCACGTTTCCATTCTCGATCTATTCAAGTTATTTCAAGGCTGTTATCTCATTCAAGCCACTTAATTCAACCGGTGCAATCTCTCTTCAAAATCATTCCAACGGTGTTTCTCGTGAGTGGGCCCTAACCCACAGGTCTTTTCCCAGGATCTTACCTGACTCTTCTAATTTTTTCCGGAGCTATTCTCAAATTCATTTCAAAGTATGACGTAAGTATGAATTGTCATCAGTCATATGTCTTTCTCCAAGATCTTTCAAATTCTGGTCATCGTTGGTTCATCATTTCTATTCTTCATTGTTCCAGAGTGGCTCATCATTTGTCATGGTGGTTCTCATGATCTGTCTTAACATTTGAAGACCGAAGACGAGTTTTTCCTCCAAATCTTACCCGTTCTCTCAAGATTCGTGGTTCTAGCTTTATGCCATCCTCTCATAATTGTTTGCGATTATGTGAATTCTTTTCACCAATCCAGAGCAATTCAGGAGTCTTTTTAGTTTGATTCTCCGGAGCCAATCATCTCAGAATTATTCATTCAAGCTTTCACATCTCGTTCTCCAAATCATACTGGTGCATCGTTCAAGTATTCTCTAGTCAGCTTGTGATCTCTTCGTTCTCTTGTATCAAATTTCCTCAAGTACCTTCATTCATTTTTCCAATTCTTCTTGGTGTTTCATTCTCTTTATTAGTTTTTCAATCCTTACGGTGGTTCATCCAACATTCCTCTTCATATGTTCTCATATTAATTCATTCGTTGTTTCCAAATCCCACTGGTGGTTCCATCAATACCTTCTCAAGTTTGTGTTATGTCTGTCATTAATCCTTTCCACGAGAATAAGTAGTATGCCAAATCTGTTGCTTGTCATCAATTTAAATTGGTGAAGGATACGCATAAGGCAATTCTTATTATTGTTTCACCCAAGTGATCTAGTTTCTTCTTTCTAGAGTTGTTCATCATGTCATTTTTCTTGGTTTGAGATGATTCATCTTTTCTTTTCTGGAGTTCCAAGTTTTCTCGGTTATATCATCGCGAAGCTCCATCCAATCATTGCAAGGCTTCACCTTGTGTTCTCAACTTCTCTTTCTTTTTATCATCCTTTCATTACCGGAGTTCTTCACGGTGGTTCATCAAGGATTCTTTTCATTCTTCAATTGTTCTTCATGATTTCTCTCGAAGTTATGATCCGCCAAGCTATACTCAAAATAAACATGGTGTTCAACACATGTTTTGTTTTGAGGAGTTCAAGCATTCTTCATCTTGCATTCCGAAGTGCAATTCTTTCTACCTTATCTCTTGAGATGGTGTTATGTCATGCTTGACAATTTCCAGTCATGTTTCGCGATTCCCATGTTGCCAAGAATGAGGTATTTTAAATCCATTAATCTCTTCATTGGAGTTATCTTGGGTTATATTCCACCTATAGCCTTCCCTAAGGAATGTTGTTATTGTGGTGCTTATCTATGACCCAAGTTTTCTCCTATCCTCTCGGCGGAAGAAGTTTTCATCTCCTCATCGATCTAAAGCAAGCAATTGTTTCCGTTTGTGGCAGGATTTCACCTCAAAGTTTTGAGATGTTTTCCATAAGTCCATAACAAGCTTATTCTTTTCGTTGTTGATTTTTTTCAAGAACTCCGGTCAATCCTTCCTTGCAAGGATGCTTTTGAAATTCAATTGTGGTGGAAGTTGTCATTTTCTTCTCCGTCCCTTTATCACAACAACCTAGCTACTATTCTTTTGTTCTGGAGGCGTTGTAAGGTTGCTCTCTTCTTCCCATAATCTCGTTTTGCGAAGATCATGTTCTTTTCTTTTTCCTTTCTTATCCATTTAACCGGAATGTTGTGTCGTCTCTTCAAGTTATTTTCATCTTATCAAGTCTTGCATCTCTTTTAAACCAGAGTGTTGTCTGAATTTGTTCTTCCTTGTTCCCTGTTTAACTCGTTTCAACCAGAGTGGTTTCAATTCCTTCTTGTCCATCGTACTCGTCCTTCATAGCTTTGCAACCTCTAAGGTTCACATGGTGTTCCTTGTTTCTATTTTCTACCGCAGTGCTCTCAATTGTGTTCAACTCCGTTGTGTTCTTTCTTTCAACTTTTCAACCTCTCAAGGTTCTTTGGCTTCACTCATTGGTCGAAGAAGCAACTTTGTTTTGCCTCTTCCTCTTCCGCTCCTCTCCGGTGCCATCCTAGATCTCGGGACGAGATCTCTTGTAAGTAGAGGAGTGTTGTGACGCCCCGAGACCGACGCTTCATTTGCCCTTCCATTTATTTTAGTTGTTGACGTGTGTTTATTATGTTTGTTGCATTATCATAATTGTTTTTCATATTTCATTCCTATATGTTTATGCCATGATCATGTTGAATGCCATTGTCATATTTTGCATTGCATCACGATCATCTTGCTTGTTGTTGCATGTGCATTTTATTTGTGATGTCTTGGTGTGATTTCTTTCTCTTCATCTCCGTTGCTGTTGGCATCTTCACCCTTCAAGTTAATCCATCTCCAAGCAAACCCCATCTCCTTCCTTTATTCTAAATTCTAGCCTTTTACTTGAGTGACATTTTCCTGCCTCAAATAATATTCACTCTTTCCCTATAAATGCAACACGTTTCATTTAACCTTTCTATCAAGTTTCAGCTCATTTGAAGATGATTCGGTTGGGTTCACAAATGACTCAAGTTTGGATTCAATTCAATTCAAACTTGGTTTATTTTTTACCTCTAAAAAATGGCCAAAGCAATTTATTCAAATGGTGCATATCTCCAGGAGCTCATATTAATTCTCATCCTTGCTTCTACCTTCTCCATACTCTCAGTTCTTTTCTGTAATTATTTCATGTCTGAAGGAATTAAGGAAAAGAAAAGGAAGAAGAAGTGGCAGCCCAGTAGCAAGGAGCCCAGCCCAGCCGCGCGCAACAGCATCATCACCACAGCCCAGCCCGCCAACCACCCGATCCTAGCCCAGTGGTTGAAACCTCTCCCACTTACCTTACAGACACAGGTTTGAATCCCCATCGGGCCATTTGTGAAATGCCCAATTTTTACCATTTTGGCCTCTATGACAGTGGGACCCCACTCGTCTTTCTCTCTGTCCACACACACCCCTCTCCACACCCACACTCCTGCCACCTCAGCACCCGGGCCCCCTCGTCATTGACAGTGGCTGGCTCAGCCCGTGTTCCCCTGTTGTTTTATTTTCTTTTGCATAATTTCAGAGATGCCATCATTTTGATTTGTGTATAACTAAATATCCATGCATCCAAACAGATCATGTCATATATCTAAAATGCTTAGATTTTCATCTAGTTTCGTAATATGCAACTTTCATCCATGTTTAAATTGTTGTTTGTTTTAATTTGCTTAAATAACATGCTAAAATGATTTATTTCATAACTAAATAACCATAGCTCCATTTTTAATAAACTTTATATGTAAATGGGGTAGAAAAATACATAGATTAACATGGTGGCAGTACTTTGCATGTTTAACAACTCTAAAATTGTGTATAGTGCAGAACAGTACCAACTTTAAAAATATGCACATGAGGATTTTTTCGGACTTGTTGCTTATTGTTCCGGCCTCATTTAAACTTTCCTAGATAGGTAGTTTTATTATGATTCACCTCTTGCCATGTGTAATAAAATTTAATATTGTTGGGTACATAAATGAGAGTGAACAAAATGAGTGAATGTGGTGTTTCGTCAATATGCAACTCGCTGCATAATGAGCTCCACTTAATTTGTAGAATTGTTTGTGCACTTTTGTCGGATGTGGGGTTCCAGCAAACCCTTAAGGTTCGAACACTGGGGTGTGCGTGAAGTCTTTCCCTTCTACCGATCTACACTCTAGCTCGCTAAGATCTTGCGGACGAACTCGACAAACTTGCAATACAGAAAGACACGGGGTTTATACTGGTTCGGGCCACCGATGTGGTGTAATACCTTACCCTAGTGTGGTGGTGGTGGTGGATTGCCTCTTGGGCTAATGATGAACAGTACAAGGGAGGAACAGCCTCCTGAGGTTGAGGTGTTCTTGTGCTTGTGAACTTCTGGCGTGAGGATTCGATGCCTCCTACTGTGGTGGCTAGCTCTACTTATAGCGGCCCTGGTCCTCTTCCCAAATATCGAGCGGGAAGGGAGCCAACAACGGCGGGCAAATTTGAAGGGGGGCAGCTAGTACAAGCTATCATGACAAAAGCGGTCTTCGCCTATGAAAAGCTCTGGGGTGACGCTGTCTTGGGCTCCACGATGACCTCCGCCTTGCCGTCCTCCTGGTCTTGGTCTTGTTGCACCAATATGGCAACCTTTGCCTGATGCCTCGGTACTCTTCACCTGCGCTTGCCTCCTTAGCACCAAAGAGGAAATAAGGATGTTGCGTACACTGTCGCCCGCCTGGCACACGCGTGGCACCGTCCGTCATGGCTCACGTCACAAGAGCCTCGTGAGGTTTACCCCGCCTTGATATCTCCGCTCCTCGTGAGCCTGCCTGGCCAGGCCACTCCAGAGGAGGTCTTGCGTCGTCCGCCTCATGAGGCTTGGACCCTCGCGAGGGTCTTGAATGCCTTGCTGATGAAGATGGGCCATACGGCCTGTTGCTTAGCCTTGCTGTGGGCCGCACACAGGCAAGTCTTGGGACCCCCGTTCCTAGAACACCGACAGTAGCCCCCGGGCCCAAGGTGCGCTCGGGCTTGGCCTCGCGGCGACGCCAAGGGTCAAGTTCGGAGCACCGCGGGCCCAAAAGCATGTGGCCTCGGTCAACTCATGGCGGTTGATTGGACGTGGGCGTCTCCGCTTCCCCACGTTGCCTTTGAATCCGCCCGGCTATGCGGCCCCCGCGGTCTACTCAGTTATTCCTACTCCTGCGCCTTGCTTCCCCAATCCCTCTGCTTCCTTGCGGCTCTGCTTTTCTCCTCCAATCTGACTCACGCTCTGCCTACTCCATAGCCATGGCGCCTAAGCAAGCTGAGAAGGGGAAAAACCCTCTGCCTCCTTCAGTTGCGCCTCCGTCCTTCACGCCAGCGCTCGGCCGGTCTCCGGTGCTTAACGACGAAGCCATGGACAAGGTGCGCCTGATGCTTGCTTCCAGCTTCAATGAGTGGGGAGAGATGGTGGCTTGGCCCGCGTCTCGCACTCGCGCGGCTCAGACGGCCACCGAGATCCCAATCTTCATAGATGCCCTCTGGGCCGGCCTGATTCCTCTCTTCTCTCCCTTCTCCGATGTTGTGCTTGAGCATTATCAGATCCACATGTTGCATCTCGACCCACAATTCGTGACTCTTCTTGCCGTCTTTGCCTTTGTGTGTGAAGGCATGGTGGGCATTGCTCCTTCGGTGGCTCTCTTCCGCCACTTCTTCTCGTTGCATCTGGCCAACCCTCAGCAGTGCTCAGGGTGCACGAGCTTCCAGGCTGTGGCTGCGACGGTAGGCGAGGGGATTGATTTCGATCTTCCTCCATCCACGAGTGACTTCCGGATGCGATGGGTGTTCGTTGATGCTGGTGTGCTCAGTCCTCTGCTCCAGGCTCCGTCGGGGCCCGCTGTTCCTAACCCCGGCTGGGGCCATCGGCGACTCGCGAGCCCCGGCCTTGCTCGCATCTGGATCAGGATGAAGTTGCTGAAGGATCGCGGCATTACTGCGTCGATGGTAGTGAAGGAATTTGTCCGATGCTGGGTCGCTCCGCTTCAGCGCCATTCTCGCCCAATGTGGACCTTACTCGGCAGCCAGGACCACATGAGGTTTCAGGAGTCCAGGCTTCTCCTTGGGACGCGGGGGACAGTGCTCGAGGTCCTGACGGGTGTCTCTCTACCGGCCGAGCTGCCCGGGAATAGTTGCATGTTGTGCCGCTACAAGAATAAGGATGAATTCGTAAAGGACATGCCTCTCTTCGATGAATGGGGGCCGCGGCTGCTCGGCCTGGAGGGGCCTCGCGAGAACCCCGTCGTCGTGGTTCCCTTCCTTGCACTCGGCGCTGAGCTCGCCCCAAGTGACAGTGCAGGTGGGCGAGCTCTGGCAGAAACCGGTGGCTCGAATGCTGAGGAGCACGTGCCGAGTGGTGACCTTGGGGCATTGTCTTCAGGAGCTTGCCACTCCCCTCCTGGGGGGTCAGCCACTGAGGAGACACTGCACGCGGCTCCCGAGGCCAGGGCTCCAGGGGCCTCGGGAGGCCGTGGTGAAACGGTGCCAGGCTGTTCGCCGCTACCGGGCGCCCCTGAAGACATTCTTCCGAGCCCTTCTTCGGCTCCGCCGCATACCGGCCGTCACGTCTAGCGTTTTGGTCATCTTTGTGTGGACTTCGAGGAGCTCCGCAAGAGGAAAGGATCTCCCAGTGGCAGCAACATCTTTGGACCGCTGAAGCGGAGGAAGTACATTGCCATTGATGTGTAAGTATCGTGCCGTTGTGGCTCCCTGTGTGTTGCTTTCTTCTTCTGACGTCACTCTTTCAGGGCTCCTTCCGCTGAGGCTGCTGAATCTCCCGAGAAATAGCCTCCTTCTTCCTTAACTCTTCCGCTAGCTTCGAGCGCTCCGAGTTCACTGGTCACCTCTGGAGCAGGGTTGGTTGGAGGGGCACTCTTGCCTTCCTGGCGCGCTGATCCTGCGGCCTTAGCTCCCCTCTCCCTTGGCCTGGCGTGGAGCCTGGCAGGCGTGCCCAAGGCTCCCTCGCTGATCTTTGGCGGCAACTTGTTGGCTTCGATCCTCGGCTCCTCCCCGGGCAGCAAGCCCCAGCAGGCTTGGGCTTCTCGTGAAGACGGGCTGGTGTCGGGTGCGGCGCCAGCCCCCAGCCTCCTGCCGAGGGGCGGCGCGCCACGTGGTGCCTCACCCACAGCCCCCGAGGTGGAGGACCAAGAAGGTCGGGCGTTCGAGCGCGAGCACGGGCGGAGCGTGGTCCGCCATGAGCTCTTCCAGGAGGCGATGAACGCGATGAGCCGGCTCGGTGGAGAGCTCGCGAGTGTCGATTCGCATCTTGAGGCTGAAGGCCTCCGGCTGGCAGAGGAGCGGCACAAGCTGAAGCTGGCCATCAACCTCGGCCGCTATCAGCATGACCTCAAGAACGCGAAGGCTGAGGCGTCTCTCAAGGCTTCCTACGAAGCCCGCTCGCGAGCCTTGGAAGAGGCTCGCGAGGCTGATCGCCGCCGTGAGGCTGCGGAGAAGCGCGCTTGGGAGCTCCAGGCCTGGAGCGCGTCTCTCGAACAGCAGGTGGAGGCGCGCAGGGCCGCTCTTGCGTCGATGAGGGGGACACCCGCGGAGGAAGAGGAGGTCCGGAAGCGTGAGGAGGCGCTGGCCCTGGAGGCCATGGAGCGCAACCGCGAGCTCGAGCAGCTGGAGACGAGGGAGCGTCAAGTTGCCCAAGCAGAAGACGCCGCAGGGGCTCGTGAGGCTGGAGTCGAGGAGGAGGTGAACTGCCGGGTGGCCAAGGTTCGCGAGGACCTGGAGGGCAAGTACGACCTGAAGCTAAAGCTCGCGGGCGTGGAGGATGAGGGCAGGGCTGCTGCCCTCAGGCCCAGGTTGGACGAGGCCAAGAGGCGCGCGGAGGCCACGGCCGCTGCCCTGGCCACGGCGCAGGCGGACCTGGCCTCCACCCGCGCGAACTGCGCTCCCTTCGGAAGCGGGTTGACGACGCAGAGGTTGTCACGAGGCAGAACACGGAGGAGGTGCTCCAACGCCGAACGCTGGAGCGCGAGCATGCCCCCATGCTTCAAGATCTTCGGAACAGGGCCAACATCGCCCTGGGCCATATTTGCGATGTGGAGGCGCCGACTCCTCGCTCAACTGATTACGCCAGCCACCTGACCTTCTTCACCGAGGTGGTGACGCGCCTGGAGGCTAGATCCGCCAGAGCTCGCCAGCTTGTGGAGGAGAGGGGGCGTGGCTTTCTTGAGCGCATTTTCTCGTGCGTCTTCAGCCACCTCCTGAATGCCGACCCCAACTTTGACTTTGACGCCGCCATCGCCCCCGTACCCGTGGCTGTCCGGGGCGACCTAGCTCACTGGGTTGAGGACCATGTGGACGCGTTGGTCAGGGCCTTCACTTTGGAGGATGATGCGGTGGTGGTCATCGCAGACGAAGGCGTCGGGGGCGTCGGGGGCGTCGCCGATGGCGCTGATGGTGCCGATGAAGACGACGACGACGCGAGTGACGCGTCTGCGAGCGACGCAGTGAGTGATGTTTCTGGCTGATCCTTTGTCTTCCTGTCATTCCTTCCCGCGCACAAACTTGGGCGTGGCCCTTGGAAAGTTGTGAGAGAATTTTGAGAGGGGGAGCCCCTCATGTAAGCAAATTGCAATTTTTACTTTTCCATGTGATGTGTGTTTGTGTCCTCATGGACTTGTGAACCCTGATGCGAGTTTTCTACCTTGGTTTACCTTAGTCAGCGTTAGCTTCGAGCTGGGTTGCGTTGGGCCGAGTTCCTGAGAACCTTACGGAGCTCGTCGCTCCATCGGAAAGGGCCCCACGAGAGGTGAGTGCCAGTTGCAGCGCGCGCTCGGGGCGCGCGTGCTTCGCGCAGTCCCGCTCGCGAGGAGATCGTGAGGGAAAGGCGACGGACATGAGTCCCAGAAAAAGCGATATCCAGAAGGCAAGAAATTGCTCAAACAAGAAAAAGGCTCCCCCCGCGTGCATCAAATAAAACTCAGCTTCAACTCAAATCCAAATCCAAAAGGCGAGGCCACAGAAAGAGAGAGATCCAAAGCAAAAGGCCGCGTCCGGCACCTAGTCTAGTCTTCTGGTCTTCAAGTATTCTCACAAGCGCGGAGCTAAGTGCTGCCACTAGGCGTGGGAGGGAGCCCCAGGGCCTGAGGCCGGCACCCCTGAGACTCTGGGGCGTGTACAGCCCCAACTCATTATTACGTGAGAGTGTCACGGGCGGCGAGCTTCACAGGCACCGGGCCTTCTTCACAGGTACCGGCCTTGCTTCATATCGCCAGACGAGGGCCCTGCCTTGCGCCACTCTCGACCTCCTCTGAGCCGGCCGGTCACCAGGACGAAACAGAGGAGGGAAAGAGGACGTCAGCTGTTCCCTCGGCGACCACAGGTCCTCTGCTGGGGGAAGGGTTGGCGAGGCCTCCCCGGCAAAGGGCCTACCTCCGGGTGTCGTCAGGCGTCGCGTGCTGCGGTGAGGGGCCTTGCTCCTGGCTCCCTCTCAATGGTCCCCAGCGCGTCTCCCTTGTTGGGGCGGGCGCCGCTGTGCATGGGTCATCGATCGACGCAGCGAGTTGGTTCATCTGTAGTCCATGGTTAGCGTAAGCTGGTTTTTGAGAGAATAGCGGTGCCCTGTAATTGCCGCTGCTGGCACGATCATCGTGGTTCTCCGTTGGCTCTTGGAAGGCTTTGGCTCATAGCGCCCCTTCTCCCCAATCTTCTCCAACGAATGAGCCGGTGTCGTCCTCTGGTGCATATCCTTGATCCATCATGCAGGTCACATAGGCCTCCACGGTCGTCTCCCTAAACACCTCGCCGTGGTGCCCCACGCTCCACGTTGTCCCGCCCATGATGGCATCTTGGGGACGCTGATACGGCATCCGGACGGGACCATGGTGTTGGAAATATGCCCTAGAGGCAATAATAAATTGGTTATTATTATATTTCCTTATTCATGATAATTGTTTATTATCCATGCTAGAATTATATTGATAGGAAACTCAGATACATGTGTGGATACATAGACAAACACCATGTCCCTAGTGAGCCTCTAGTTGACTAGCTTGTTGATCAATAGATGGTTACGGTTTCCTGACCATGGACATTGGATGTCGTTGATAACAGGATCACATCATTAGAAGAATGATGTGATGGACAAGACCCAATCCTAAGCATAGCACAAGATCGTGTAGTTTGTTTGCTAAAGCTTTTCTAAATGTTAAGTATCATTTCCTTAGACCATGAGATTGTGCAACTCCCGGATACCGTAGGAATGCTTTGGGTGTGCCAAACGTCACAACGTAACTGGGTGGCTATAAAGGTGCACTACAGGTATCTCCGAAAGTGTCTTTTGGGTTGGCACGAATCGAGACTGGGATTTGTCACTCCGTGTGACGGAGAGGTATCTCTAGGCCCACCCGGTAGGACATCATCATAATGTGCACAATGTGACCAAGGAGTTGATCACGGGATGATGTGTTACGGAACGAGTAAAGAGACTTGCCATAACGAGATTGAACAAGGTATCGGTATACCGACGATCGAATCTCGGGCAAGTACTATACCGGTAGACAAAGGGAATTGAATACGGGATTGATTGAATCCTCGACATCGTGGTTCATTCGATGAGATCATCGTGGAACATGTGGGAGCCAACATGGGTATCTAGATCCCGTTGTTGGTTATTGGCCGGAGAGTTGTCTCGGTCATGTCTGCATGGTTCCCGAACCCGTAGGGTCTACACACTTAAGGTTCGGTGACACTAGGTTGTAGAGATATTAGTATGCGGTAACCCGAAAGTTGTTCGGAGTCCCGGATGAGATCCCGGATGTCACAAGGAGTTCCGGAATGGTCCGGAGGTAAAGATATATATATATGAAGTCCAGTTTCGGCCACTGGGAAGGTTTCGGGGTTCATCGGTATTGTACCGGGACCACCGGAAGGGTCCCGGGGGTCCACCGGGTGGGGCCACCCATCCCGGAGGGCACCATGGGCTGAAGGGGCGTGGGAACCAGCCCCTGGTGTGCTGGTGCGCCCCCCTTGGGCCTCCCATGCGCCTAGGGTTGGAAACCCTAAGGGGTGGGGGCCCCTCCACTTGGCTTGGAGGCCAAGCCACCCCTAGGGCTGCCGCCCCCTCCCTAGATGGGATCTACAAGGGGACGGCGCCCCCTAGGCCCCTATATATAGTGGAGGGGAGGGAAGGCAACCGCACCTGAAGCCCTGGCGCCTCCCTCCCTCCTGTAACACCTCTTCCTCCCCGCTTGCGCTTGGCGAAGCCCTGCCGGGATCCGGCTACTTCCACCACCACGATGTCGTGCTGCTGGATCTCCATCAACCTCTCCTTCCCTTGCTGGATCAAGAAGGAGGAGACGTCTCTCCCAACCGTACGTGTGTTGAACGTGGAGGCGCCGTCCGTTTGGCGCTTAGATCGGAATCGACCGCGATCTGAATCGCTGCGTGTACGACTCCCACCAACCGCGTTCTTGTAATGCTTCCGCATCGCAATCTTCAAGGGTATGAGGATGCACTCCCCTCTCTCTCGTTGCTAGTCTGTCCATAGATTGATCTTGGTGATGCGTAGAAAATTTTGAATTTCTCCTACGTTCCCCAACAGTGGTATCAGAGCCAGGTTTATTGCGTAGATTCTATGCATGAGTAGAACACAAGTTGTTGTGGGTGTTGAGTTTGTTCAATATGCTTACCGTTACTAGTCCTATCTTGTTTCGACGGTATTGTGGGAAGAAGCGGCCCGGACCGACCTTACATGTACACTTACGTGAGACAGGTTCCACCGACTGACATGCACTTGTTGCATAAGGTGGCTACCAGGTGCCAGTCTCTCTCACTTTAGTCGGATCTGATTCGATGAAAAGGTTCCTTATGGAGGGTAAATAGCAATTGGCATATCATGTTGTGGCTTTTGCGTAGGTAAGAAACGTTCTTGCTAGAAACCCATAGCAGCCATGTAAAACATGCAAACAACAATTAGAGGACGTCTAACTTGTTTTTGCATGGTATGCTATGTGATGTGATATGGCCAAGAAGGATGTGATGAATGAAATATATGTAATGTATGAGATTGATCATATTCTTGTAATAGGAATCACGACTTGCATGTCGATGAGTATGACAACCGGCAGGAGCCATAGGAGTTGTCTTTATTTATTGTATGACCTGCGTGTCACTGAATAACGCCATGTAATTACTTTACTTCATTGCTAAACCGTTAGCCATAGTAGTAGAAGTAACAAGTTGGCGAGACAACTTCATGGAGACACGATAATGGAGATCATGATGATGGAGATCATGGTGTCATGCCGGTGACAATGATGATCATGGAGCCCCGAAGATGGAGATCAAAAGGAGCAAAATGATATTGGCCATATCATGTCACTATTTGATTGCATGTGATGTTTATCATGTTTATGCATCTTATTTGCTTAGAACGACGGTAGTAAATAAGATGATCCCTCATAATAATTTCAAGAAAGTGTTCCCCCTAACTATGCACCATTGCGAAAGTTTGTTGTTTCGAAGCACCACGTGATGTCGGGTGTGATAGATTCTAACGTTCACATACAACGGGTGTAAGACAGATTTACACATGCAAAACACTTAGGCTGACTTGACGAGCCTAGCATGTACAGACATGGCCTCGGAACATGAGAGACCAAAAGGTCGAACATGAGTCGTATATTAGATACGATCAACATGAAGATGTTCACCGATGATGACTAGTTCATCTCACGTGATGATCGGACACGGCCTAGTTGACTCAGATCATGTATCACTTAGATGACTAGAGGGATGTCTATCTGAGTGGGAGTTCATTAGATGAACTTAATTATCCTGAACATAGTCAAAAGGTCTTTGCAAATTATGTCGTAAATCGCGTTTTAGTTCTACTATTTTAGATATGTTCCTAGAGAAAATTTAGTTGAAAGTTGATAGTAGCAATTATGCGGACTGGGTCCGTAAACTGAGGATTGTCCTCATTGCTGCGTAGAAGGCTTATGTCCTTAATGCACCACTCGGTGTGCTGAACCTCGAACGTCGTCTGCGGATGTTGCGAACATCTGACATACATGTTTTGATGACTACATGATAGTTCAGTAATGTTAAACGGTTTAGAATTGTGGCGCCGAAGACATTTTTTTTGAAACATTGCGGAACATATGAGATGCTCCAAGGGATGAGATATTGGGATTTCAGGCTCGTGCCCACCTCAAGAGGTATGAGACCTCCGACGAGTTTCTTAGCCTACAAACTAAGGGAGAAAAGCTCAATCGTTGAGCTTGTACTCAAATTGTCTGGGTACAACAATCACTAGAATCGAGTGGGAGTTAATCTTCTAGATGAGATAGTGATGTTTCTCAAAAGACATTGTCACCAAGCTACTAGAGCTTCGTGATGAACTATAACATATCAGGGATAGATATGATGATCCTTGAAATATTCGCGATGTTTGACAGCGCGAAAGTAGAAATCAAGAAGGAGCATCAATTGTTGATGGTTAGTGAAACCACTAGTTTCAAGAAGGGCAAGGGCAAGAAGGGGTACTTCATGAAACGGCAAATCGGTTGCTGCTCTAGTGAAGAAAACCCAGGGTTGAACCCAAACCCGAGACTAAGTGCTTCTGTAATGAGGGAACGGTCACTGAAGCAGAACTACCCTAGATACTTGGTAGATGAGAAGGCTGGCAAGGTTGACAGAAGTATGTATTGGACATACATTATATTAAATGTGTACTTTACTAGTACTCCTAGTAGCACCAGGGTATTAAGATACCGGTTCGGTTGCTAAGTGTTAGTAACTCGAAATAAAAGAGCTACGGAATAAACGGAGACTAACTAAAGGTGAGATGACGATGTGTGTTGGAAGTGTTTCCAAGGTTGATGTGATCAAGCATCGCATGCTCCCTCTACCATTGAGATTGGTGTTAAACCTAAGTAACTGTTATTTGGTGTTTGTGTTGAGCATAGACATGATTGGATTATGTCTATCGCAATACGGTTATTCATTTAAGGAGAATAATGGTTACTCTATTTATTTGAATAATACCTTCAATGGTCTTGCACCTAAAAGAATGGTTTATTGAATCTCGATCGTAGTGATACACATGTTCATGCTAAAAGATATAAGATAGTAATGATAGTACCACCTGCTTGTGGCACTGCCATTTGAGTCATATTGGTATAAAACGTATGAAGAAGCTCCATGTTGATGGATCTTTTGGCTCACTCATTTTTGAAAAATTTGAGACATGTGAACCATGTCTATTGTTATGTGCGCATGAATAAACTCCATGCAGATGGATCGTTTGGACTCACTTGATTCTAAATCATTTGAGACATGCAAATCATACCACATGGGCAAGATGACTGAAAAGCCTCGTTTTCAGTAAGATGGAACAAGAGAGCAACTTGTTGGAAGTAATACATTTTGATGTGTGTTGTCCAATGAGTGCCGAGGCACGTAGTGGATATTGTTATGTTCTTACTTCATAGATGACTTGAGTAGATGCTGAGTATATTTACTTGATGAAACACAAGTCTGAATTATTGAAAGGTTCAAGTAATTTCAGAGTGAAGTTGAAGATCATCGTGACAAGAGGATAAAATGTCTATGATATGATCATAGAGATGAATATCTGAGTTACGAGTTTGGTACACAATTAAGACCTTGTGGAAATTGTTTCACAACTAATACCGCGTGGAACACCATAGTGTGATGGTGTGTCCGAACATCATAGCTGCACCCTATTGGATATAGTGCATACCATGATGTCTCTTATCGAATTACCACTATCGTTCATGGGTTAGGCATTAGAGACAACCGCATTCACTTTAAATAGGGCACCACGTAATTCCGTTGAGATGACACCGTATGAACTATGGTTTAGAGAAACCTAAGCTGTCGTTTCTTGAAAGATTGGGGCTGCGACGCTTATGTGAAAAGGTTTCATCCTGATAAGCTCGAACCCAAAGCGGATGAATACATCTTCATAGGACACCCAAAATAGTTGGGTATACCTCCTATTTCAGATCCGGAAGCAAAAATGATTGTTTCTAGAAACGGGTCCTTTCTCGAGGAAAAGTTTCTCTCGAAAGAATTGAGTGGGAGGATGGTGGAGACTTGATGAGGTTGTTGAACCATCACTTCAACTAGTGTGTAGCAGGGCACAGGAAGTTGTTCCTGTGGCACCTACACCAATTGAAGTAGAAGCTTATGATAGTGGTCATGAAACTTCGGATCAAGTCACTACCAAACCTCGTAGGTTGACAAGGATGCGTACTGCTTCAGAGTGGTACGTAATCCTGTCTTGGAGGTCATGTTGCTAGACAACAATGAACCTACGAGCTATGGAGAAGCGATGGTGGGCCCGGATTCCGATGAATGGCTCGAGGCCATAAAATCCGAGAGAAGATCCATGTATGAAAACAAAGTGTAGACTTTGGCAGAACTACTCGATGGTCGTAAGGCTGTTGAGTACAGATGGATTTTAAAAGGAAGACGGACAATGATGGTAAATGTCACCATTAAGAATGCTCGACTTGTCGTTAAGATGTTTTCCGACGAGTTCAAGGAGTTGAGTGCGATGAGACTTTCTCACTCGTAGCGATGCTAAAGAGTCTGTTGGAATTAAATTAGCAGTTACTGCATGATTTATGAAATCTTGCAGATAGGATGTCAAAACATTGTTTCCTCGATGATATTCTTGAGGAAAGGTTGTATGTGATACAACCAAAAGGTTTTGTCAATCCTAAAAGATGCTAACAAGTATGCAAAGCTCCAACAATCCTTCTAAGGACTGGAGTAAGCATCTCGGAGTTGGAATATACGCTTTGATGATACTCAAAGATTTTGGGTTTATACAAAGTTTATGAGAAACTTGTATTTCCAAAGAAGTGAGTGGGAGCACTATAGAATTTCTGATGAGTATACGTTATTAACATATTGTTGATCAGAAATGATGTAGAATTTCTGGACAGCATATAGGGTTATTTGAAAAGTGTTTTTCAATGGAAAACCTGGATTAAGCTACTTGAACATTGAGCATCAAGATCTATAAGGATAGATCAAAACGCTTAATTGTACTTTCAAATAAATACATACCGTGACAAGATTTTGAAGGAGTTCAAAATGGATCGGTAAAGAAGGAGTTCTTGGCTGTGTTATAAGGTGTGAATATTGAGTAAGACTCAAGACATGACCACGGCAGAAGAGAGAGAAAGGACGAAGGTCGTCCCCTATGCTTTAGACGTAGGCTCTACAGTATGATATGTTGTGTACCGCACCTGAAGTGTGCCTTGCCATGAGTCGGTCAAGGGGTAAAAGAGTGATCCAGGAATGGATCACAGGACAGCGGTCAAAATTATCCTTGGTAACTAGTGGACTAAGGAATTTTCTCGATTATGGAGGTGGTAAAAGAGTTCATCGTAAAGGGTTACACCGATGCAAACTTTGACACTGATCTGGATTACTCTGAGTAGTAAACCAGATTCGTATAGTAGAACAGTTATTTGGAATAGCTCCAAATAGAGCATGGTAGCTGCATCTAGGAGACGACATAAAGATTTGCAAAGCACACACAAATCTGAAAGGTTCAGATCCGTTGACTAATAACCTCACTCAAAAGCGAGATATGATCAAACCCCATGGGTGTCGATTCATTACAATCACATAGTGATGTGAACTAGATTATTGACTCTAGTGCAAGTGGGAGACTGTTGGAAATATGCCCTAGAGGCAATAATAAATTGGTTATTATTATATTTCCTTGTTCATGATAATTGTTTATTATCCATGCTAGAATTGTATTGATAGGAAACTCAGATACATGTGTGGATACATAGACAAACACCATGTCCCTAGTGAGCCTCTAGTTTACTAGCTTGTTGATCAATAGATGGTTACGGTTTCCTAACCATGGACATTGGATGTCGCTGATAACAGGATCACATCATTAGAAGAATGATGTGATGGACAAGACCCAATCCTAAGCATAGCACAAGATCGTGTAGTTCGTTTGCTAAAGCTTTTCTAAATGTCAAGTATAATTTCCTTAGACCATGAGATTGTGCAACTCCTAGATACCGTAGGAATGCTTTGGGTGTGCCAAACGTCACAACGTAACTGGGTGGCTATAAAGGTGCACTGCGGGTATCTCCGAAAGTGTCTTTTGGGTTGGCATGAATCGAGACTGGGATTTGTCACTCCGTGTGACGGAGAGGTATCTCTGGGCCCACTCGGTAAAACATCATCATAATGTGCACAATGTGACCAAGGAGTTGATCACGGGATGATGTGTTACGGAACGAGTAAAGAGACTTGCCATAACGAGATTGAACAAGGTATTGGTATACCGACGATTGAATCTCGGACAAATACTATACCGGTAGACAAAGGGAATTGAATACGGGATTGATTGAATCCTCAACATCGTGGTTCATCCAATGAGATCATCGTGGAACATGTGGGAGCCAACATGGGTATCCAGATCCCGCTGTTAGTTATTGGCCGGAGAGTTTTCTCGGTCATGTCTGCATGGTTCCCGAACCCGTAGGGTCTACACACTTAAGGTTCAGTGACACTGGGGTTGTAGAGATGTTAGTATGCGGTAACCCGAAAGTTGTTCGGAGTCCTGGATGAGATCCTGGACGTCACGAGGAGTTCCAGAATGGTCCGGAGGTAAATATTGTATATAGCAAGTCCAGTTTCGGCCACCGGGAAGGTTTCGGGGTTCATCGGTATTGTATCGGGACCATCGAAAGGGTCCCGGGGGTCCACGGGGTGGGGCCACCCATCCCGGAGGTCCCCATGGGATGAAGGGGCGTGGGAACCAGCCCCTAGTGGGCTGGTGCGCCCCCCTTGGGCCTCCCATGCGCCTAGGGTTGGAAACCCTAAGGGGTGGGGGCGCCTCCACTTGGCTTGGAGGCCAAGCCACCACTAGGGCTGCCGCCCTCCTCCCTAGATGGGATCTACAAGGGGCCGGCGCCCCCCTAGGCCCCTATATATAGTGGAGGGGAGGGGAGGCAGCCGCACCTGAAGCCCTGGCGCCTCCCTCCCTCCTGTGACACCTCTTCCTCCCCGCTTGCGCTTGGCGAAGCCCTTTCGGGATCCCGCTACTTCCACCACTGCGCCGTCGTGCTGCTGGATCTCCATCAACCTCTCCTTCCCTTGCTGGATCAAGAAGGAGGAGTGAAAGTGCAACTATCCCTAGGTGGTTTTGGTAATTCATAACAACATATAGCTCATTGAGCTAATTCTATTCCAAGACAAATATTTCAGGAAAGCTCAATGAATGGCATGGCATGGATGATGAAAGTGGATCCCTCAAAATATCAAGGACAAAGGATTGGCTCAAGCTCAAAAGCTCAAGACTCTACATTTTACATTTTAGTGATCCAAGATCACATTGAGTCTATAGGAAAAGCCAATACTATCAAGGAGGGATGAGGTGTTGCTTAATGAGCCTCTTGCTTCATGTGCTTAGTGATATGCTCCAAAACCCTCCACTCCTTTCTCACATCCACATATGACCTAAACCTAAAGTCAAACTCGGCCCTACCGATTCTTTCTATCCGGCGTCACCGAGTTCAAATGTCATAGCCACTGCCACAAACCCTAGGAAAATCGGTCTCACCGATAGGGATCTCGATCTCACTGAGATGGGATTGTAATCTCTCTGTTTCCCTTCGTAACGTTTTGGTCTAACCGAAGTGAGCGATCGGTCCCACCGAGATTACAATGTAAACTCTTTGTTTCCCTTTCGTAACTTTTCGGTCTCACCGAAAGAGCGAATCGGTCCCACCAAGTTTACCTGACCAACTCTCTGGATAGCTAATTACCAAAATCGGTCTCACCGAGTTTGTGTAATCGGTCTAACCGAGATTACGTTATGCCCTAACCCTAATCATATCGGTCCTACCGAGTTGCATATCGGTCCCACCGAAAACCCTAACGGTCACTAGGTTTACTAAATCGGTCCGACCGAGTTTGATGATTCGGTCCCACCGAGTTTGGTAAATTGTGTGTAACGGTTAGATTTTGTGTGGAGGCTATATATACCCCTCCACCTCCTCTTCATTCATGGAGAGAGCCATCAGAACAAACCTACACTTCCAACTTACCAGTTTTGAGAGAGAACCACCTACTCATGTGTTGAGGCCAAGATATTCCATTCCAACCACAAGAATCCTGATCTCTAGCCTTCCCCAGGTTGCTTTCCACTCAAATCTTCTTTCCACCAAATCCAAATCCTGTGAGAGAGAGTTAAGTGTTGGGGAGACTATCATTTGAAGCACAAGAGCAAGGAGTTCATCATCAACACACCATTTGTTACTTCTTGGAGAGTGGTGTCTCCTAGATTGGCTAGGTGTCACTTGGGAGCCTCCGAGAAGATTGTGGAGTTGAACTAAGGAGTTTGTAAAGGCAAGGAGATCGCCTACTTCGTGAAGATCTACCGCTAGTGAGGCAAGTCCTTCGTGGGCGACGGCCATGGTGGGATAGGCAAGGTTGCTTCTTCGTGGACCCTTCGTGGGTGGAGCCCTCCGTGGACTCGCGCAACCGTTACCCTTCGTGGGTTGAAGTCTCCATCAACGTGGATGTACGATAGCACCACCTATCGGAACCACGAAAAAACATCCGTGTCTTCAATTGCGTTTGAATTCTCCAATCCCTTCCCTTTACATTCTTGCAAGTTGCATGCTTTATTTTTCGCTGCCTATATACTCTTTGCATGCTTGCTTGAATTGCGTGAAGATTGCTTGACTTGCTTAAAGATAGCTAAAATCTGCCAAAGTCTACAATTGGGAAAAGGTTAAGTTTTTAATTGGTCAAGTAGTCTAATCACCCCCCCTCTAGACATAATTCAAGATCCTACAAGTGGTATCAGAGCTTTGGTCTCCATTTGCTTTGATTTCCATAGCTTTTGGTGGTCATAGCCTTGGTTTCACAACCTAGGAGAGTATGGCGTCTAGCGAGGGAAATTATCACCGTAGAGGTCCTTACTTTGATGGCACTAATTTTGCTAGTTGGAAGCATAAGATGAAAATGCATATTCTCGGACATAACCCCGCCGTTTGGGCTATTGTGTGTATTGGCTTGCAAGGTGAATTCTTTGATGGGAGAGAACCGAACCGTGAAGCTAGTGCGGAAGAGTTGAAGATGTTGCAATACAACGCTCAAGCTTGTGATATCCTCTTCAACGGATTGTGCCCCGAAGAATTCAACAAAATCAGCCGTCTTGAGAATGCAAAGGAAATTTGGGATACTTTGATTGATATGCATGAAGGTACTGGCTCTGTCAAGGAATCCAAGTTGGATGTGCTCCAAAGTCAGCTTGACAAGTTCAAAATGAAGGATGGTGAAGGTGTCGCTGAAATGTACTCTAGGCTTGCTCTTATCACAAATGAGATTGCCGGCTTAGGAAGTGAAGAGATGACTGACAGATTCATCATCAAGAAGATCCTAAGAGCATTGGATGGAAAATATGATACCGTGTGCACATTGATCCAAATGATGCCAAATTACAAAGATCTCAAGCCAATGGAAGTCATTGGAAGAATTGTTGCTCATGAGATGTCACTCAAGGATAAGGAGGAACTTCACAACAAGTCAAGTGGTGCTTACAAAACCTCATGTGAATCCCCCACATCATCAAGTGAGAAACAAACCTTCAATGAAGAATTGAGCTTAATGGTGAAGAACTTCAACAAATTATACAAGAGTAGAAGCAAAGAAAGAAGCTCCAAGTCAAGGTCCTACAATGACAAAAGATCTTCTAGTCGAGAGCGCAATTGCTACAATTGTGGGAGACCCGGACACTATTCCAATGAGTGTACAGCACCCTACAAAAGAAGAGAAGATTCTCACAAGAGAAGAAGTAGAAGAGAAGAATCACTACCAAGAGAGAGAAGGAGTAGAGATGATCGTTATGAACGAAGACCCTCACGGATAAGCAAGGATTCGGAAAGGAAGGACAAGTCATCAAAGAGCTACACAAAACAAAGACATCAAGCTCATGTTGGTGAATGGGTATCCGGCTCCGACTCCGACAATCACTCCGAGAGAAGCTATCATTCCGACTCCGAATACACTCAAGATGAAGGTGTTGCCGATTTAGCACTTGTGTCAACCAACTCCTACGACATATTTGAATCACCAAATGAAGGAATTGGAAGATGCTTCATGGCCAAAGGTCCTAAGGTAACACACCCCGAGTATGTTGATTTTAATAGTGATGAAGATGACTTGCTAGGTGATGATGATTTACTTATTGACAACTCTAGTGATGAATACTATGATGAAACGTCAATTAATCATGCTAATCAAGATGAAATGAATGACAATGATAAGGAGAAAATTGAGCGTCTAACTAAAGAACTAAACACTCTTAAGTTAGCTCATGAAACTATCTTCGAAGATCATCGAGAAATTTTAAGGGCTCATGAGAAGTTACGCTTTGAAAAGCTCAATCTTGAGCAAGATCATGAGTTCCTAAAAGCAATCAATGATGATCTCCGTAAGAAAAGTTCTTATATTGCCAAGTGTTTACTCTTATCTACCTACATGCCTCAAGTCAAGTCTAGTAACAAGAACAAGAAAGATTCTTCTTCTAGTAGTAACAATAACAATGCTAAACCCAATATTGTTGCTTCTAGTAGTTATCTTGATTCCACTAATGATTCTCTTAGCCAAGTTACACTTGAGCAAGAAAACAGCTTATTGAAGGGAATTATAGAGAAAGGTGTATACAAGAGCCTTGCCGGGAGTAAGCAATTTGAGGAAATTGTACGCAAGCAAGGAAGGCACCGGAAGAATCAAGGTGTTGGTTTTGAATGAAAGTTCAATGCCAATGGAGTTGAGTGGGAAGAAGATCAATACCCCAAGACAAAGTTTGTTCCTCAACAAGAGAAGTATGATCCTACTTCCTTCAAGGGAACACAAGCACAAGATGATCTTCCACCACAAGACCACAAAAACAAAGGCAAGGACAAGCTTCAAGAGGAGATTGATGCATTTGAAGAAGCACCTAAAGCCTTGGTCAAGTGGGTTCCCAAGACTACGTCAAGTTCTACTTCATCAAGCACAACTACTACACCAAGGATTCCCATCAAGATGATGTGGATCCCGAAGAAGAAGAACTAGAGAGTTCTTGAGGGTGACTCCGCCAACATGTTTCACTCATATCATTATGGCAAGGACAAGTGCAATCATATTCCATATCTTGCACTAGTTCAAGGAGTCACAAACCCTCATGTTGGTAAGGCAAGGGACAAGGTAACCTAATGTTTTCATGGACATCATTTTGTGTGTGCATCACTCTATGTCTATGGATATTCTTGTTTGTTCCTTGTGGGACTAACCCTTGTAGGTATTGAAAGTGCAACTCACTCCAAAGGATTGCTCCAAAAGATCTACATCAACATTGAGCATCCACATCTTCAACACCTACATGAAGTCATCATCGACAAAACCCAAGGTTAGTTTATCCCTCTAAGGGGGGATCTCACATCTAGGGGAGCTTAACTCTAAGAATTGAGTCAAAGCAACTCTAATGATGTGAACACATAAATGCTTTATGTAAAAATGGTAACCCCACTTGAGCTTAAATGATGAGTATGACCTATGATCAAATGTTCTCATTTGACTCCTAAGTCAATATACTCATATATAGATGGCCTAGTCATCGCCAATTGTTTGATAGATGCTAGAATTGGTTGTGCATGCTTTGTCACATATTTCATTTGTCATTTTATTGTGTGAGCATGTTGGTTGCATACTTTACTCATTCGAGGACATCCACTTGTTGTTTTGATTGATTGGCTTCTTTTTCTTTAGCCAAGTGGATGGACAAGAATTCCTAAGAACCTTCTCTAGCTATCTATGCTTTTCTCGTCTCAAAATCTATTCATGCTACATCACAAAATTTGATCAAGTCAAATTCGGACCACTCTGTGTGAGGAGCACTTGGAGTCCCCGATTCGTCATAGACTTAAACTTCCAAAACTTCTTTGTGATTTACGGTCTGACTGATTCCTCCATTTCGATCATACCAAGATCACTAAGTCAATCTAGGTTTTCAATCTCGATGCAACCAATTTGAACTTTTCGGTCACACCGAGTTGCTGTAACTGTTAACAGTTATGCATCTCGGTGCCACCGAGTTGTTCCACTCGGTAACACCGACAGTGTCGGGCTATATATTCTCACGAGCAAATTTTGGAAAACTTTCTCCGAAACTCCTCGCCCGCGCTTAGCTCGCTCTGCCTACTAGGTCTACGGATCGTCGACTTCGTCGCCAGCCGCCTCCTGTCGCTGGTCTCCGCCGCCGTCAACGGAATTCTTCTCCGCCGTTGCCGCCATAGCGAGTTCACCGCCGAACTAGGGTATGAACTTGATCATAGTGCTATCCTCATCTGATTCTCAGCACATTGTGTTCATAATGCATCTTGCCACGATTGAAACACTTCTATCCAGTCAAAACAATCCTTAGAATAGGTATGATTCGAAAATTTAGGGTTAGGTTTCCGCCGAAACCATCTCGGACCCACCGAGTTGAAAAACTCGGTCCCACCGATTTGGCTAACGCCATTGCACTAGTAAGTCTCAGTCTGACCGAGAATTACAAATCGGTGTGACCAATTTTAGAACTTTGTGAAACCCTAGAAGTCTCGGTGCCACCGAACTGTGACTCGGTCTAACCGAATTCACTAGTTTAGGTTCCAAAACTGCTTCGGTATCACCGAGTTTGAAAATCGGTAGATCCGAAATGCTTTCTGTGGAAAACTAAAACTAAGTTTTTTGAATCATTCTTTTGCAAAAATCTCTGCATTTTGTGATGCTCATCCACTCTACCTCATCTATAACTATTCACAGGGTCAGCAGTCGGTGTGTGCAGCATGTCAGACCAAAGTGACAGCTAGAACAAGTCAGAAGAGCAGATTCACATGAGTGAGGGCACTAGTCCCTCTAGCAGCTCAGATGAGGGGAGCAGAAGCACTCCCAGCAACTTGCCCAAGGCTACCACAAGGACAAGGAAGAAGAAGACCTTGGAGTCTGAGGATGAGGATTATGTGGCAGCTGAGGATGAGGCCAGTTCAAAGAAGAAAGTGCTCAAAAAGGAGTACAGCTCAACAACAGTTAAGCCAGGCATGAAGATCAAAAGGCCTGCAGGTAGACAACCAATGTCCAAAGCCAGAGTCTCCACTCAAGCTTCTTTGGAATCCCAACCCAAAGAACCTGTTGCTGCTGAAGGAAAGAAAAGAAAGGAAAGGGTCAAGAAGAGCATGGCCAGAGTGATTGGGAAACCTTCTATGATGGAGGAAGAGGAAGAAGAAGAGGTTGCTGAACCAACACCCAAGGCACAAAAGCTGATGGGTGATGCCATAAAGTCAGGGGTTGCAACTTCAAAGCCCAAAGCTGCCCCCAAGCCCAAGAGTGCACCAAAGAGGAATACCAGGAGTATACCAGCAACCGAGAAGAACAAGGCCCCAATGCCTGATGTGGATGTTGAGGAAGATGAAGAAGGGCAGGTCCTAAGGAAGCTCAAACCCAAGATTCCAGACCACAATGATGCTCATCCTGTGGCTGAGAACATGAAGATCAGGAGAGATCATGGGTTGAGGCTATGGAGAGAGTCAGATCCATATGCCACCAGGAGAAGGACTGCTGTAGATTACAGGTTCCACACCAAGGAGCAGCAGGACTTCTATGAGACCATCTTATTGGATAAGAAGCCCATAGTTTGTGATATGAGGTGGGTCAACTGGACCTACATTCAGGAGAATGCAGAACACTATCCTAGAGTGTATGATAGCTTCAGTGCGTGTGGAGTTGCAGATTTTGTTGGGCAGAAGCTCACAAATTGGAATGACGAGCTCATTATGCAATTCTACTCCACAGCACATTTCTATCCAGATGGCAGGATAGTTTGGATGTCAGAAGGAACAAGATACCAGTCAACCATAGAGGAATGGGCAAGTCTGATCAATGCCCCCAAGGAGAGTGAAAATGACTTGGATATTTATGCCAAGAAGAAAATGGATCACAACTCAATGTCACAGATGTACAAGGAGATCCCTGATGATGCACTTGAGACTTTCAAGTTTGGATCAGTTCATTTTCTTCTGTCAGGGCTGCCTACGATCAACTGGATCCTAAGGCACACTCTATTGCCCAAATCAGGTGACCACAACATGATCAGAGGGCATGCAATTAATTTGCTTCACATTTTTTATGTGCCCCAGAAATTCAAGGTCATGAGCCTCATAGTTGAAACTATCAAGAGGACAGCAGTAGACCAAAAGAGGAGCTGTGGATATGCCCCACAGATTCAGGAGTTGATTAACTCAAAGATGGGCACAGGGAAGTATCTATTGGATAAGGAACACTTGGTTCTCTATCCTGAATTTGAGGATAATCAAGTTGTCATGACTGAGAATGAACCAACATCAGTACAAGCTCAAGAGAAGAAGGAGAAGGCAAGGAAAGAGAAGGCTGCCAAGATGCCAACTCAAGAAGAGGCATCTGAGTACTTTCTGAAGAATAAGCAGGAGTAGCTTGGTTACTTGATAGCATCAACTCTGCGGATTGAGAAGGGGTTGGCCACCCTAACTCAAAACCAAGAGAGCCTGGAAAGAATCATGGAACAAAAATTCTATGATCTTGATGTCAAACTAACTGAGATTCAGTCAGCTGTGGAGCAGCTACAGGATGACATGTAGGAGAGGAAGGGCAGGACAACAACTGATGCATTTGCCAGAGTCCCTCGAGTTCAGAGATCAGCTGCAGTGCCAGTACAAGTCACCAGAGTCACTTCATCAGCTCCAGCTACAGCTCCAGCGCCACCAGCTCTAGCACCAACTCCTTCAGCTCCTTCTACATTGACTGAAGCCTTCGTTCTTGGATTTCTCCGGACACCACCACCTGAAGACCAAGCCTGCGAGACGATATAGTCCTATGCATTTTCTAGGAACTTTTTGGTAACTTGTTGCCAAAGGGGGGGGGGAATGTATAGATCATAGGCTTCGAGAGAGAGATTTGCTGCTTTTGTTCTCTCTTGTCTTCTTGGTTGAACTTTGTTTGCTTTTGATTGCTTGAGATACTATGCAATTACCTGTGAGACATTGATGATCATGTGTTTGATCATAAGCTACACTTATGCTTGTTATATGTTATTATCTTAGTTATCCTTATATGATCATTCACTTTGCTTGGTGATGAGTGCATGTATTCAATTTTATTATTTTGAGCGCTCCACCAAGATGTATGTGACATGGAAGAGTAACTGTCGGTGTCAAAACCAGTGAATCTCGGGTAGGGGGTCCCGAACTGTGCGCCTAGGCGGATGGTAACAGGAGACAAGGGACACGATGTTTTTACCCAGGTTCGGGCCCTCTCGATGGAGGTAAAACCCTACTCCTGCTTGATTGATATTGATGATATGGTAGTAGAAGAGTAGATCTACCACGAGATTAGAGAGGCTAAACCCTAGAAGCTAGCCTATGGTATGATTGTTGTTCGTCCTACAGACTAAAACCCTCTGGTTTATATAGACACCGGAGAGGGTTAGGGTTACACAGAGTCGGTTACAACGGAAGGAGATCTACATATCCGTATCGCCAAGCTTGCCTTCCACGCCAAGGAAAGTCCCATCCGGACACGGGACGAAGTCTTAAATCTTGTATCTTCATAGTCCAGGAGTCCGGCCAAAGGTCATAGTCCGGCCATCCGGACACCCCCTAATCCAGGACTCCCTCAGTAGCCCCTGAACCAGGCTTCAATGACGACGAGTCCGGCGCGCATATTGTCTTCGGCATTGCAAGGCGGGTTCCTCCTCCGAATACTTCATAGAAGATTTTGAACACAAGGACAATGTCCGGCTCTGCAAAATAATTTCCACATAACACCGTAGAGAGAATAATATTTACACAAAATCAATCTGCTGGCGTATTCCGCAGCGTGCCATCACGCTACGGCCAAGTCTTTATTCGAATCATTTTCATCGTACCACCTCAGCGCGTTTAGCGAGGCGGTTTCCTTGGCACGTCTTGTCAAAGCAGATATCGTGTCCCCTTATTCCGGGATTCTCATCAATACGGACGTGGGTAACCCAACCGCGCCATTAATTTACGGCGCTTGGGAGATAAGCGAGTTTGACCGGGCTGGTGGGGGCGCTTAGTTGCATCGACCCATATAAGGGGATAAGGATCCACCTTTTTCCATCTACGCCTTCTTCCTCCTTTGCTTATCCATTCCTGCGCACTCGAGCTCCAGCGCCCAAGTCCGCACATCCCACCTCAACCTCCTCTAGCCATGTCCGGAGCGGGAGGCAAGTGGATGGTCTCCTCCATCACGGAGGGACACATCAAGAAGCTGAGGAAGGTCGGATACTTGTCTAATGACATCGAGTACCGGCTCCCCGAGAAAGGGCAGCTCATCCCCACCCCCAGGCCCCATGAGAGGGTGGTGTTTCTCACCCACTTCCTCCGCGGACTAGCTTTCCCACTCCACCCATTTGTCCGGGGACTCATGTTCTACTACGGCCTGGATTTCCACGATCTGGCCCCAAACTTCATCCTCAATATCTCCACGTTTATCGTCGTGTGCGAGGCTTTCCTCTGCATCCATCCCCACTTCGGTTTATGGTTGAAGACCTTTAGTGTCAAGCCGAAGATAGTGGGCGGCCAACAAGCGGAGTGTGGAGGCGCCAAGGCGGGCAGGATGCCCAACGTTACATGGCTTGAGGGCTCCTTCGTGGAGACCATAAAGGGGTGGCAATCAGGGTGGTTCTACATCACCGAGCCGCGTGACCCTAAGTGGGCAGCAGCCCCTGAATTCCGATCCGGCTTCCCTACACGGCTCACCTCCTGGAAAGAGACGGGCTTGTCATGGGGCGATTCGGAGGAGCTGTCTGGACTCCAAATTTGCGTCCAAGACCTGGTGAGCAAGAAGCTCAAACTTGTCAATGTAGTCCAGGTCATGCTTATCCGCCGAATCCTCCCGTGCCAGCAACGAGCTTTCAGCTTATGGGAGTTTGATCCGGCGCAACACCAAACCCAGAGCAGGCTCTTCGACACTACATACGAAGACGCCTGGAAGGTGCTGTTCAAGGGCGTCGAGGCTCCCACATCCGCTACCGAGGATCGCGGATTCAGCACGCGGCGTCAAGCCAACGCGGTAAGTTATTTTGCCCTTTATAGGACACTTGTTTTCATAATTTGACTCTATGCGGGATCTAAACTCCCTTACCTTTGACAGGATTGGCAGAAGACGGCCGGACAGATCAGCTGTCCGGCTCCCTTGACGGAAGACCCAGCGGATGCCCACTTGACGGGGCTACTGGCTCCGGCACCTTACGCGGTTCCGGAGAAGAAGGCCAAGAAGCAGGCCACGGAAACTCGGAAGAGTTCCAGACGCCAGGCGGTGTCGGACTCACCGTCCGATGACCCCGAGGCGGACTCCTCCCATGAAGACGAGGAGGAGGAAAAAGAGGTCTTTCCCCCAACAGGGGGAGAGAAGAAAAGGAAGGCCGACCCAACTGGGGGGGCCGGACGGTCCAAGAAGGGAAGGACCCTCCCTTCGGACTATTCCACCGATGCCAACAACGGCGAAGAAGAGTGGCCACTCAGGGCCAAGCCCCTGGCGAAATCGTAAGTCTCCAGATACCAGAATAACTCATAGCGTTCCTTTGATGCACAGTTCCCTCTGACGTCTGATATAATCATGCAGCCCGCCCAAGGCCGGGCTCGACTCTTCGTCGAGCGGTTCCCTGGATTCGTCGGATGTGAACAACACTTCACCTCCGACCGCCTCCTCTCCTTGCTCCGCGGACGACGCCGAGGTGGCGTCCCAAAAGGAGCCAAGCCAGGAGGAGATGGTCCTGGAGGCGCCGCAAGGCGACCTCCCGGACTCCAGGTGAAAAGGGGATAAAACCCCTAAGGTCTTTAGGTCCGGCCCGAGGCCGGACATCGCACTGGAACCCCCAACGGTTCTGGCATCCGGCAGGCGGCCCCCTACTAAGAAGGGCAAGCCTACGACGCCGGTGACCTCCGCCCAACCGGAGGCACCGGATAATCTGCTGGAGGTGCTTAACGGCGCCTCCATCAACGAGGAGCACCGTACTATTATGAGTGCGGTGATCCAGGAGGTTCAGTCCGCCAAGAGCGGGCTGACCGAAGCCTGTGCCAGCCTTCTAACAGGCTTTGAGGTACGTATTTAAAATACGTAAAAATATGACCGCATAGACAGTAGCCCCTGATGCTCAGTTTGGTGTTCAGAAAGAAAAGCCGAACTGAGGATCAAAAAGATATACGCAGGAGTCTAACATAAATGTGTCAATATGGGAATGCAGGTTGTGCTGCTGACCTCTGCCGCACTGACTGCGGAGGTCAATGAATTGAAGCAGGGCCTCGAGCGGTCCGAGAACGAGCTCGGCCTTGCCAAGAAGCAGCTCGAGGACAAGGAAGGTAAGTAATACCTTATGTAAGTATATATATATATAAAGGTGTGGTTGCCAAAAATGACAGGAATAACGTGAATATTGCAGGGGCCACGAACGAGGTGGCGACCCTGAAGGAAGCGGTGTCCAAGGCCGAAAGTAATGTGGCCGCGAAGCGCACCGAGCAAGAGAAGCAGGAGGCGTGGGTGGCGGAGGTGCGGCAAGAGCTCCAAGCTCTCGTGGAAAAACACGAGAGTTTGGAGCGTGACTCAAAGACTCGAGAGTCCGAGCTCACCTCGGCCCTTGAGAGCGCCAAAGCCGCTAAGGCCGAAACCCAAAAAGCCCTCCAGGAAATTGAGGCGATGAAGAAGATAGCGGCGGGTAAGGCATTCTTTATGCAAAGCAAGCATGTGAAAGTGAATTATCTGTTACTTACCCGAATCCGGAGCTCTCCAGGAGCATTCACAGATCTGCCCCGCAGTGTGTCCGATGTTGCCGCTTTCTACCGAGCCGAGGAGGGAAGCTCGACGGAGAAGGTGTTCTGGTCTCAGTATGCTGAGGCCGGACACCCGGTGCCCTTGAGCGACCAGCTGAAGCAGCTGGTCGATCTCCATAAGGTGGCCGAACAGGCCATGAAGGGTCTTGCAGTCCGGCTGTGGCCCGGGGAGGCCATGCCTGGAAGCTACTTCGGGCTGGTAAGGCGGCTGGTGGATGCCTGTCCAAGGCTTGAAGTATCAAGTGCTCATTCTGCATCGAAGGTGCCCGTAGGGCCCTTGCCCGTGCTAAGGTGCACTGGGCAAGATGGACGCTGAGAAGCTTGTGAAGGACGGACCACCACCGGGCAAGGAGCATCGCAAGCCTGAAATGTATTATGAGGGCGTCCTGAAGGGTGCCCGCCTCATAGCGGGTGAATGCTCCAAAGATATAATTTTTTAGTAAACTCGCATTTGTTATCTTGTACGCTGAAAACTTGTTGATATGCGCTAAGAAACACTTTTGAATTTAAAATATTACCTTCTGTGCGGCCGTTTATTAAATTTGAGAGATGGCGAGTCGTCGGCTTCAGCCCCCATGCCACGAGTGCTGGGGTGTTCGGGATAAACTTGAGCGCTCTTGTTCCCATTCTTGGATCCTTCGAGGGAGGCGCTCAACGCAACGCACGAGGCAACCGGACTATAATGCTTGAACACTCTCACTTAGCCATAGAATTCTATAATTTTAAATTTTGGCGAAGCCCCTGGTATTCGGAAGACCGAGTTCGGGGCGCTATCCACGCCTAGGCCGGACAATGCCGACTCCTCGCTCTAAGCGGCATAAGTCTTTAGGGACTCAAAAACCTCTCGAACAGCGACCGGCTCTCGCCCTATCATGACGGTCAGTTTTAGCTTTCTCCACTGAGGTGCTTAACCCAGCTCAACCGGGGCACAATCGTAGTGGTTCTCCCAGTGCTACCTTAGCCGATATAACGGAACATAAGGTACCAAAACATGGGAGCCAAGCAAACCCAACTATTGACCCAAGACATGACTCGGAGCCGATGCATATAATGCTATAAGTTCGGGGTGCTGCACTTGTGAAAGTGTTCGGACTTATCACACCATATTGTGGGGTACTTAAGCCCCTGGTGTATTGCCCGTACCAAGATGTACGGTTGCACCATGTCATAACTGAACAAATATATATATATAAAAAGGAATTCAATAATAGGCAGAAGCTATGTATTGTTTATTCAAAAGGGCTGCAGTAAGAGCAGAACGATACAAACAGTGCGATAAGCAAGGGACGGGACTTTAACATGTCCCCCTCCAGGGGTAAGCTGCGGGGTGGTATGTAAAATAGGTATACTGCTCGTAATATAGACCACCTGGACACTCGACGTATCTTCCTGCTTCCCTGGCTGTTGCATCGTGTGTTCGGCGATTCTACTGCCGGTAGGGCTTCGTGAGAACGGAGTCCTAAAAAAAAGGATGACACAATCGGGAGCCCCTGGTGCGGTTGAGCTGCATTCTGTGCATGTCGATGTTGTGCCCCTCCTCCTATGCCCATGGTATTTCCAGAGCGTAGTTATGTACGCGCAGTACTGGTTTCGCAATTTCGTGAGGGCTGGGGTTAGGGCTGCATTGCTAGCATGCTCGAAACGTGCCAGGAGGTCTGGTTGTGGGTTACTCCGGGCGCGCTTGACGGTATCCGGACGTTTAATGGACGGACCGGAGAATTGCCTTGACAGGCTGCTTTGTACCTCCGCCGCGAGGGCCGCCGTATGCTCCTCCGTCCGGAGAGAGCGTTCGGTGTTTCCATTGACCGTAATGACTCCTCGAGGGCCCGGCATCTTGAGCTTGAGGTATGCATAGTGCGGCACCGCATTGAACTTTGCGAATGCGGTTCGTCCAAGCAGTGCGTGATAGACACTGTGAAACGGGACTATGTCGAAGATTAACTCCTCACTTCGGAAGTTATCCGGGGATCCGAAGACCACTTCAAGTGTAACTGAGCCTGTACAGTTGGCCTCTACACCTGGTATGACGCCTTTAAAGGTCGTCTTCGTGGGTTTGGGTTTATGCCCATTTTGCGCACTGTATCCTAATAAAGCAGGTTCAGGCTGCTGCCGCCGTCCATTAGGACTCTAGTGAGGTGAAATCCGTCAATGATTGGGTCTAGAACCAATGCGGCGAATCCGCCATGGCGGATGCTAGTGGGGTGGTCCCTTCGATCAAAAGTGAATGGGCAGGAAGACCACGGGTTGAACTTTGGGGCGACTGGCTACATCGCATATACGTCCCTTAGTGCACGCTTCCGCTCCCTTTTGGGTATGTGGGTTGCATATATCATGTTAACCGTCCGCACTTGTGGGGGAAGCCCTTCTGCCCTCTATTGTTCGGCGGCAGGGGCTCCTCCTCGTCATCGCTATGCAGCCCCTTGTCATTGTTTTCGGCATTTAACCTGCCTGCCTGCTTGAACACCCAACAATCCCTGTTGGTGTGGTTGGCTGGTTTTTCGGGGGTGCCGTGTATCTGGCACGAGCAATTGAGTATTCGGTCCAAATTGGACGGGCCCGGAGTATTTCTTTTAAATGGCTTTTTCCGCTGACCGGGTTTGGAACCTCTGAATCCGGCATTGACTATCGTATCCTCAGCATTATCGCCGTTAATGCGGTGCTTGTGCTTGTTGCGACATGACCTGCCATTGTTGTCCTTGGTATCCGAATTACCAGGGCTCTTGGTCATGTTGTTACTACGAGCTAGCCAGCTGTCCTCTCCCATGCAAAAGCGGGTCATGAGTGTTGTGAGGGCTGCCATGGATTTCGGCTTTTCCTGTCCCAGGTGCCGGGCAAGCCACTCGTCGCGGATGTTGTGTTTGAAGGCTGCGAGGGCCTTTGCATCCGGACAGTCGACGATTTGATTTTTCTTGGTTAGGAACCGTGTCCAGAATTGTCTGGCCGATTCCTATGGCTGCTGAATTATGTGGCTTAGGTCATCGGCGTCTGGTGGTCGCACATATGTGCCCTGGAAATTGTCGAGGAATGCGGCTTCCAGGTCTTCCCAACAACCAATTGACTCTGCTGGCAAGCTGTTAAGCCAATGCCGGGCTGGTCCTTTAAGCTTGAGTGGGAGGTATTTGATGGCGTGTAGATCATCACCGCGGGCCATGTGGATGTGAAGGAGATAGTCCTCGATCCAGACCACATGATCTGTTGTGCCATCGTATGATTCAATGTTTACGGGTTTGAAACCCTCAGGGATTTGATGATCCATCACTTCATCTGTGAAGCATAGTGGGTGTGCGGCGCCTCTGTATTGGGCTACATCACGATGCAGCTCGAATGAGCTTTGTCTACTATGTTCGGCCCGGCCGGAGTTGCCATATCCGGCTTGACGGTTATCGTCATGTGTCATGGGGCGCCCACGCGATCCGTAGATCGATCTTGTTTGCCTTGCCTTGTCCTCCAATATATCTCGCAGGTCTGGCGCCTTTCCCCGTGCCTTGGTATTTTTTGAGTGGCGCCGGGGTGCGGCTTGGGTTGAGGGCCGAGAGGCCTCTCTGTCGCAGCCACGAGGTGGTCGGTCAGCCGTATCATGCGCTGGTGATGTAGGTTTGGGTGCTTCCTCCTCTAATCGGGGTAGTAGCCTGCGTTTTGGGTAGCTCTTGGAGGGGCGCTCAAGTTCATACTCTTCGGCCGCAAGGACTTCAGTCCATCTGTCAGCTAGCAAGTCTTGGTCGGCTCTAAGCTATTGCTGCTTTTTCTTAAGGCTGCTTGCCGTGGCTATAAGCCTGCATTTGAAACGCTCTTGTTCGACGGGATCCTCGGGCACGACGAATTCGTCGTCGTCGAGGCTTGCCTCATCTTCAGAGGGAGGCATGTAATTATCGTCCTTTACGTCTCTTTCTGCCGCTCTCTCATGAGGACTGGCTTCTCCATCCTCCTGTGTTGAATCCTCCTGGAGGGGGTTGTCTTCGGCACTTTCCAGGGTGTTGTTGTCCCCCGTGCCGGAATCACCATTTTTGTTGTGGCGGGATTTAGAGCGGCGCCGCTGACGACGGCGCTTAGGCTATTTCTTGGAGGGGTCATCCTCCGCTGTTCCATCGCCGTTCCCATCTTTTGGGATGTCCACCATGTATATGTCGTATGACGAGATGGCCTTCCAGTGCCCTGTGGGCGCTGGTTCTTGGTCGTCTCCTGCATCGTCGTCCATACCGTCGATGTCTTCGGAGTCGAAGTCGAGCATTTCGGTTAAATCATCGACAGTGGCTACGAAGTGGGTGGTGGGTGGGCTTTGAATTTCTTCGTTGTCCGCATCCCAACCTTCCTGACCATAATCCGGCCAGGGCTCTCCTGATAAAGAGAGAGACTTTAGTGAATTCAGGATGTCGCCAAAGGCCGAGTGCTGAAAGATGTTCGCGGCAGTGAATTCCATGATCGGCACCCAATCGCGGGGTCGCGGAAGGCTCGGAGTCCGGAGGGGAGTCCGGCACCTTGGAGTCACGAGCTTCGCAAAGGACAGGTATGGTGTTCGGCTTGATCGTCGTATAGATTGCAGCCCCCGAGGCGGTGTCCAGCCACCTGTCCTCGATAGGCGCAGTCGGCTCCGAGCTAAGGGTCGGAGCGGACACTGGCGCGGCCTCCAGGACACTGTTCGGCGGCAGAGCTAGATCATGCCCAACATAACAGTGCGGCACGCTTGGCTGTGGCTCGAACCCGTCGAAGATCAAGTCTCCGCGGACGTCGACCGTGTAGTTCAAACTTCCAAATCTGACCTGATGGCCAGGAGCGTAGCTTTCAATCTGCTCCAGATGGCCAAGCGAATTGGCCCGCAGTGCAAAGCCGCCGAAAACGAAGATCTGTCCGGGGAGAAAAGTCTCACCCTGGAGCACATCGTTGTTGATGATTGGAGGAGCCATCGGGCCTAAAGATGACGACACAAAGGAACTCTCAATGAAAGCACCAATGTCGGTGTCAAAATTGGTGGATCTCGGGTAGGGGGTCCCGAACTGTGCGTCTAGGCGGATGGTAACAGGAGACAAGGAACACGATGTTTTTACCCAGGTTCGGGCCCTCTCGATGGAGGTAAAACCCTACTCCTGCTAGATTGATATTGATGATATGGGTAGTACAAGAGTAGATCTACCACGAGATCAGAGAGGCTAAACCCTAGAAGCTAGCCTATGGTATGATTGTTGTTCGTCCCACGGACTAAAACCCTTCGGTTTATATAGACACCGGAGAGGGTTAGGGTTACACAGAGTCGGTTACAACGGAAGGATATCTACATATCCGTATCGCCAAGCTTGCCTTCCACGCCAAGGAAAGTCCCATCCGGACACGGGACAAAGTCTTCAATCTTGTATCTTCATAATCCAGGAGTCCGGCCAAAGGTCATAGTCCAGCCATCCGGACACCCCCTAATCCAGGACTCCCTCAATAACCCATGAGCCTAATTCCTTGTGCATTTGCAGTCCAAAGAAAATCTTAATATATGCACAAATTTAGGGGGAGCTCTTGCTTATCACATACTTCTCAAAGCGACGATGTTTTTCAATCTTATTATCATTTGTCCAAGCTTTGATCTATATGTTCTCATCAATTACCAAAAAGGGGGAGATTGAAAGTGCAACTATCCCTAGGTGGTTTTCGTAATTCATAACAACATATAGCTCATTGAGCTAATGCTATTCCAAGACAAATATTTCAGGAAAGCTCAATGAATGGCATGGCATGGATGATGAAAGTGGATCCCTCAAAATATCAAGGACAAAGGATTGGCTCAAGCTCAAAAGCTCAAGACTCTACATTTTACATTTTAGTGATCCAAGATCACATTGAGTCTATAGGAAAAGCCAATACTATCAAGGAGGGATGAGGTGTTGCTTAATGAGCCTCTTGCTTCATGTGCTTACTGATATGCTCCAAAACCCTCCACTACTTTCTCACATCAACATATGACCTAAACCTAAAGTCAAACTCGGCCCTACCGATTCTCTCTATCCGGCGTCACCGAGTTCAAATGTCATAGCCACTGCCACAAACCCTAGGCAAATCGGTCTCATCGATAGGGATCTCGGTCTCACCAAGATGGGATTGTAATCTCTCTGTTTCCCTTCCTAACGTTTCGGTCTAACCGAAGTGAGCGATCGGTCCCACCGAGATTACAATGCAAACTCTCTGTTTCCCTTTCGTAACTTTTCGGTCTCACCGAAAGAGCGAATCGGTCCCACCGAGTTTACCTGACCAACTCTCTTGTTAGCTAATTACCAAAATCGGTCTCACCGAGTTTGTGTAATCGGTCTCACCGAGATTACGTTATGCCCTAACCCTAATCATATCGGTCCTACCGAGTTGCATATCGGTCCCACCGAAAACCCTATCGGTCACTAGGTTTACTAAATCGGTCTGACCGAGTTTGATGATTCGGTCCCACCGAGTTTGGTAAATTGTGTGTAACGGTTAGATTTTGTGTGGAGGCTATATATACCCCTCCACCTCCTCTTCATTCGTGGAGAGAGCCATCAGAACAAACCTACACTTCCAACTTACCAGTTCTGAGAGAGAACCACCTACTCATGTGTTGAGGCCAAGATATTCCATTCCAACCACAAGAATCTTGATCTCTAGCCTTCCCCAAGTTGCTTTCCACTCAAATCTTCTTTCCACCAAATCCAAATCCTGTGAGAGAGAGTTGAGTGTTGGGGAGACTATCATTTGAAGCACAAGAGCAAGGAGTTCATCATCAACACACCATTTGTTACTTCTTGGAGAGTGGTGTCTCCTAGATTGGCTAGGTGTCACTTGGGAGCCTCCGACAAGATTGTGGAGTTGAACCAAGGAGTTTGTAAGGGCAAGGAGATCGCCTACTTCGTGAAGATCTACCGCTAGTCAGGCAAGTCCTTCGTGGGCGACGGCCATGGTGGGATAGGCAAGGTTGCTTCTTCGTGGACCCTTCGTGGGTGGAGCCCTCCGTGGACTCGCGCAACCATTACCCTTCGTGGGTTGAAGTCTCCATCAACGTGGATGTACGATAGCACCACCTATCGGAACCACGACAAAAACATCCGTGTCTCCAATTGCGTTCGATTTCTCCAAACCGTTCCCTTTACATTCTTGCAAGTTGCATGCTTTATTTTCCGCTGCCTATATACTCTTTTCATGCTTGCTTGAATTGCGTGAAGATTTCTTGACTTGCTTAAAGATAGCTAAAATCTGCCAAAGTCTAAAATTGGGAAAAAGTTAAGTTTTTAATTGGTCAAGTAGTCTAATCACCCCCCCTCTAGACATACTTCAAGGTCCTACAAGGAGACGTCTCTCCCAACCGTACGTGTGTTGAACGCGGAGGCGCCGTCCGTTCGGCGCTTAGATCGGAATCGACTGCGATCTGAATCGCTGCGTGTACGACTCTACCAACCGCGTTCTTGTAACGCTTCCGCATCGCGATCTTCAAGGGTATGAAGATGCACTCCCCTCTCTCTCGTTGCTAGTCTCTCCATAGATTGATCTTGGTGATGCGTAGAAAATTTTGAATTTCTGCTACGTTCCCCAACACATGGGGGGTGACGCTTGCGCTCGTCGAGGGCGGCATGGGGAGGCTGGAGCCCCCTACGCCACCGGTCATGCTGATGTTGATGAAGTCCCTGTGCGCTGTTGATGGCGCGCGGATGTAGTGAGGCTCGCCGCGCGCCCCTGCAGTGGCCTGGGGGGGAGTCGATAGCAGAAGGGTGGAGCTCCTGACGCCGCTGCATCCAGCAGCTCAGCAACACGCTCAAGTAACATGTCCCGGCCGCTCTCCATCAGCCTACATCGCAGCAGCTCCCTTGCCACCGTTAGTGTCGCCTGCATATTCGCTTGCTCCCGACGTGAGTGTGGCGCTGTTGCCGCGGCGTGGCTCGCTGCTCTCGCCACAGCCCGTACTTGCCGCGGGGTGAGGGTGGATGACGCCTGACCGCGTTGTCCGCGCCCGATGGAGCCTGGTGGTGCCTGTGCCGCTTGGGGTGCGGGGTCGAGACCTCCATGGGTAGGCGACGCCGTCCGGGCCGGCCAGGCTGCCCAGCGGTCGGAGCCGGCCCTTGGGTCGCCTGACATCGTAGCCGGTGAACATCGGAGAGCTGATTGGCAGAGAAGAAGCTCCGGCGCACCCCTACCTGGCGCGCCAAATGACGGATGTGGGGTTCCTGCAAACCCTTAAGGTTCGAACACTGAGGTGCGCGCGAAGTCTTTCCCTTCTACTGATCTACGCTCTAGCTCACTAAGATCTTGCGGACGAACTCGACGAACTCGCAACACAGAAAGACACGGGGTTTATATTGGTTAGGGCCACCGATGTGGTGTAATACCTTACTCCAGTGTGGTGGTGGTGGATTGCCTCTTGGGTTGATGATGAACAGTATAAGGGAGGAACAGCCTCCTGAGGTTGAGGTGTTCTTGTGCTTGTGAACTTGTGGCGTGAGGATTCGATGCATCCTACTATGGTGGCTAGCTCTACTTATAGCGGCCCTGGTCCTCTTCCCAAATATCGAGCGGGAAGGGAGCCAACAACGGCGGGCAAATTTGAAGGGGGATAGCTAGTACAAGCTATCCTGACAAAAGCGGTCTTCGCTTGCGAAAAGCTCTAGGGTGACGCCGTCTTGGGCTCCACGATGACCTCCGCCTTGCCGTCCTACTGGTCTTGGTCTTGTTGCACCAATATGGCAACCTTTGCCTGATGCCTTGGTACTCTTCGCCTGCGCTTGCCTCCTTAGCACCAAAGAGGAAATAAGGATGCTGCGCACACTGTCGCCCGCCTGGCACCTGCCTGGCACCGTCCATCATGGCTCACGTCACGAGAGCCTCGTGAGGTTTACCCCGCCTTGATATCTTCGCTCCTCGTGAGCCTGCCTGGCCAGGCCACTCCAGAGGAGGTCTTGCGTCGTCCGCCTCGTGAGGCTTGGACCCTCGCGAGGGTCTTGAATACCTTGTTGATGAAGATGGGCCGTATGGCCTGCCGCTTAGCCTCGCTGTGGGCCGCAGGCAGGCAAGTCTGGGGACCCCCGTTCCCAGAACGCCGACAACTTTGCCATGCCATGCCTCATTAAACCGGACATGCATCATCCTTGGTTGTGCATCATGCCATGTTTATGTGATGGTTGTTTACTATGTTGCTTGCTTCTTTCCGGGTTGCTTCTCTTATTAGCTTCGATTTCGTTCCGGAGTTGTGAGGATTCGTTCGACTACTTTGGGCCATCTACTTCTTGGACTCGTTCTTCTTCCTTGCGGGATCTCAGGCAAGATGACCATACCCTCGAAATCACTTCTATCTTTGCTTGCTAGTTGTTCGCTCTATTGCCATGCTTGCACTACCTACCACTTGTTTATCATGCCTCCCATATTGCCATGTCAAGCCTCTAACCATCCTGCCTAGCAAACCTTTGTTTGGCTATGTTACCGCTTTTCCTCAGCCCCTCTTATAGCGATGTTAGTTGCAGGTGAAGTTGAAGATTGCTCCATGTTGGAACATGTTTATGTTGGGATATCACAATATCTCTTATTTAAATTAATGCATCTATATACTTGGTAAAGGGTGCAAGGCTCGACCTTTTGCCTGGTGTTTTGTTCCACTCTTGCCGCCCTAGTTTCCGTCATACCGGTGTTATGTTCCTTGATTTTGCGTTCCTTACGCGGTTGGGTGTTATGGGAACCCCTTGACAGTTCGCTTTGAATAAAACTCCTCCAGCAAGGCCCAACCTTGGTTTTTACATTTGCCTAACAACCTATTACCTTTCCCTTGGGAGTAATTAACCCGAGGGCCATCTTTATTTTAACCCCCTTGGGCCAGTGCTTCTCTAAGTGTTGGTCCGAACCGAGCTGCCTGCGGGGCCACCTCGGGGAAACTCGAGGTCTGGTTTTACTCATAGTCTGTTTGATCCGGTGTTGCCCTGAGAACGAGATACGTGCGACTCCCATCGGGATTGTCGGCACATCGGGTGGCTTTGCTGGTCTTGTTTTACCATTATCGAAAAGTCTTGTAACCGGGATTCCGAGCCTGATCAGGTCTTCCTGGGAGAAGGAATATTCTTCGTTGACCGTGAGAGCTTGTGATGGGCTAAGTTGGGACACCTCTGCAGGGTATAAACTTTCGAAAATCGTACTCGCGGTTATGTGGCAGATGGGAATTTTTTAATGTCCGGTTGTAGAGAACTTGACACTTGACTTAATTAAAATACATCAACCGCGTGTGTAGCCGTGATGGTCTCTTCTCGACGGAGTCCGGAAAGTGAACACGGTCTTGTGTTATGTATGAACGTAAGTAGTTTCAGGATCACTTCTAGCTTCTCAACCGTTGCGTTGCTTCTCTTCTCGCTCTTATTTGTGTATATTAGCCACCATATATGCTTAGTGTTTGCTGCAGCTCCACCTCACTACCTTCTCCTACCCATAAGCTTAAATAGTCTTGATCTCGCGGGTGTGAGATTGCTGAGTCCTCGTGACTCACAGTTACTTCCAAACAGTTGCAGGTGCCGATGATACCAGTGCAGGTGACACAACCGGGCTCCAGTGGGAGCTCGAGGAGGACCTTTGATCGTTTCTATGTTTCGTTTCCGGTTGATCAGTAGTGGTGCCTAGTTTGGGACGATCGAGGATCTAGCATTTGGGGTTGTCTTCTTTTATTTTGGTTCCGTAGTCGGACCTTGATTGTACTCCGGATGATTTATGTTTACTTGTTATTTGTGTGAAGTGGCGAGTGTAAGCCAACTCTTTATCCCTTTCTTATTCAGCACACGAGATTGTGTGAAGATTACCCCTTTTGCGACAAAACCACCATGCGGTTAGGTCTCTAAGTCGTGCTTCGACACGTTGAAGATATAGCCGCATCGTGGACGTTACACATGCCCAACAGGTTCCCCATGCCGTCGCCTTCTCTCTGGATCTATCTCCCCCTCCGGCAGCTTCTCGGTCAGCGCTCGTCTCTGCGCACCCACGGGTGAGCTGTAGCCGACAGCGCATT
>NC_041393.1:551545600-551552698 GCF_002162155.2 Triticum dicoccoides | reverse complement strand
GTGACCGATGTGCATCGCCAGGGCCTTGGCCGAACGTGCACGGCGGCGACCGGCTCGGCCTCCCTTGCCCCGCCTATATAAGAAAGCCGCGAGACCCCTCGAGCTCACCACCAGCCTCACTACCCCTCCCCAGCCTCTCAAACGAGCTCAATAAGCTCTCCTGCCCTCCCATGGCCGAAGCCTCGCCGCGGTGCTCCGCTCAAATTCGGCCGACCCGAGCCTCCCCTGCACCTTTACTCCTCACCAGTAGATCACCCACACTCCGGAGACCCTCCCCAGCCCCTCCGTTCTTCTCCGGAGTGCCTCAGGCCGCCGTCCCCAAGATCGGCCGCCGCCTCCCCTGTTTTCTGTTGCCGCGCGGCGCCGCAGTCCCGTCCCTCCCCGGCGCCTGATCCCCCTCTGGATGGACGCAGTGTTCCAAGTCTCGCTCGTCAGCGCCCTCCCCACGGCGTAGGCGGCCGGAGCCAGCCAGGCCAGTCGCCGGCCGAGCCTTCCCCCGCCTCTGTTCTCTGTCGCGAGCTTGAAGAAAGGGAGCGGGAGGAGAGAGATAAGCCCGGCGGGCCCCGCATGTAAGTCGCTCACGCGCTTACCTGGTGGCCCCGTTGACCACTTTAAGTGGAACCGTATTACCAGAAACACGTTTTCCAATCGCGAAAGCGTACTTTAGTTTTGCTTCGGCTGGAAGTACGTTTCCTCTGTTCTGAAGGCGTAATCCTCGAAATGCGTTTTCTCTTTTTCAGCTCAGCCGGCCGAAGTGGTTATATCTGAACGTTCACTGTTTAGCCCCTTTTCTGCCTAAAAAGTGAACGGCCACAACTTTTCACCCGTAACTCCGATTGAGGTGATTCCAACGCCCACATCTTTGTCTTGTCGAACCCGTTCTGTTCATGTCATTTTCACTATGGCTTGACACTGTGAAAATGACCTTATTGCCCTTGCCCCTAATCAGCCCCCTCCGGGAGAGAAACTTCTAGAAGGTTCCCTGAACTGTTTTTTTCTTTTACTGGTTTTCTGTTTCTTTTTTTGTTTTTGTTTTTGTTTCTTTTCCTTTCCTTTTCTTTTTTTTTCGTTTTTCTGTTTCTTTTTTCCTTTTCAAGGTTATTTTATCTTTTTTAAACTAAGTTCATGTTCGAAAAATGTTCTTAAATGTAGAAAAACGTTCTTGCCTTTAAGAAAATGTTCCAAATTTAGAGAAGGTTGTTTCTGAAAAAATATTCTTAGTTTCTAAAAATGTTCGTGATTTTTAGAAAATGTTCCTCTTTTCATAAATGTTGCAAATGCTTTTTATTCAAAATTTTCGAAAAATGTTCGGGTGTTAAAATATGTTCATGATTTTCAATAAATATTCATGATTTCAAAAAATGCTTTTGTTGAAATTTTAGAAAAAATTTCTTCCTTTAAAAATTTGTTCGCATTTTAAAAAAAATCATGTTTGAAAAAAATGTTTTTGCGTTTCATAAAGTTATTCGTGTTTTTCTTTTTTAAAAAATAAATAAATGTTTGGCTTTTAATAGAACTCCGAATTTTCAGTATTTGTTTGCCTTTTCTATAATATGTTCAACACTACGAAATATGTTCCCTTTTTCAAAAAAAATCTCAAATTAGAAAAATGGTAGTAGCCCAATGGTTGCCTTTTCTATAACAGGCGCAAGTCATTAAAGGCGGACTGAAGCGCAATAAGCGAGATATGGGGAGTAGCCCAATGGTTGCGGTCGGAGTGACACGTCCACCAAACAGAGTTCGAATCCCGATGGGAGTCGAATATCTTGCATTTCTCGCTAAGGAGGCCTTATAAATAAATTGCCATTCCAATTTTTTTTTATCCGTCCGCAATTACCTCATCCTCCTCTGCCCCCGATTCCTTCTCTCCTCGCAGCAGCCTCCGCCCCCTTCTCAAAGCTCCGCCATCCCCGTCCTGTACTCCCTTGGAAAAGATCGATTTTTTTCGACGGGAGGAGTCATTCCGGTTTGATCCGTCCTGTACTCCCTTGGAAAAGATCGATTTTTTAAGACGGGAGGAGTCATTCCGGCTTGATCCGGTGGTGGCGATGCCGGCCAGATCCTGCGACGGCGCCGACGCGAGCCACCAAGGGCCGTGGACTCCCTCTCTGGCTGCGCTTCCGCCAAACCCTAGCGGCTCGGCGTCCCGGCGACCATCTCCGAGGTGGTTTCTTTCTGCAGTAGCCAGCCCATGGAGAAGGCCCGGACAAATTCTCGGAGCAGTACGCCCGCCGCTCCAGCACCTTTCCTCACCGCCGTCGTCATTCAAGGTCACCCCCATCCTTTAATCCTTTTCCGTGCATCATCATGCGTATTTGTATTTGTGCTACACCATGCTTCTTTTTGCTACTCAATCAGATTAGAATCAGAAAATATGGATCTTTGTTGTAATATGGTGTAAATTTATGTGTTGCATAACTGTGTCAAAATTTAAAATTGTTAACATGTTCATATATTTTTATCTTCTCTCCACTAATACTGAAACAATCAATGTTGCTCAGAGTTGCTTGATATGTCGTTCAAGTCCATCACAGCTGCTTGGGGAAGTGGGGAGCTAGTTAACTGCGGTTTCACATTATCTGAGGCAAAGTTGTAATAAGTGAGCGACAAGTAATATGGATCGGAGGGAGTACCTAAATTGGAGTTCAGAAAATTATGAGGCATCTCTACCCAACTAGAGAGGACAGATTAGATTAGGCCAGCATCTTGCTTCAAACACGTGCGTGTTACTGTACTTGTTGTGGTTTAGCCCTTTTTCTTCAAAATCTGCATTTAAGTCTTCAGCTCTCATATTCTTTTTGCGGCTTATTTATTTATTTACTCAGAGAGAGGACTGGTTAAATTAGGCCATCGGAGTATCTGTTTGATGTGATGAATTTCAATTCTGCATTGGAGTATTCATTTATCGAACTTTACCCGTCTTTTTCTCAGGTTCTCTCTGTGGTTGAAATTTGGCAAGATGAAGTTGTTCCTATGGTTTTTGTCATGAAAATTAAAATGACACCTTTGGAGTGTTGTGCTGACATGGATGGTTTAGATGCTCAAATTCAAGAGATCAAAGAAGCTGCTGAACTTCCTGAGCTATATGAGGACATTGGATTCAGGCCGCCGAAGGGAGTCATACTGTATGGGGAACAGGGACAGCTTTACTTGCAAAGGTTTTGTCTTTTAATCACTTCCATTTGGCTCTGAAGGCTTGAAAATCCATGTTTTGCTGCATTCAACGCTAATAAGTTAGTGGCTTAATATACATCTTTTCCTAGAAAGAGTGCAACATCTTTTTCATCGTTTCAAATATGATGTTATTTCCTTCGTTTCAAGACTGAATGTGAAGTACTTGTGCTTTTCACTAATTTTAAATATGATGTGTGCAAGCTTTTACCAACACGAATCAACTAGAACTTATTAGAATGCTACATAATGGATCCAACACACAGACGATTTAAGTGGATTATGATTTATAGTAAGCATAGAGGTTGCTTGGCTGACAGAAGAGTTTTATCATCTTAAAAAGTTGTCGAATATTGCTCCAATTGGAAGTTCCTGAGCAAACTTCGGTAGTACTGCTTATGGTATTGACAAATTTGTGGTGCGATTATATTTGATTAATGCTTCTAACTATTCAAAGGCTTTGCATCTGTACGTTTGATTGGTAATAGCACGCTTTGTTGAAAGAAACGAGCATGTGGTGCTCTGCATTTCCTGACACTAAGTTAGGGCTTACTAATTTCGATTGCAAAAAATCCCATGAGTGAGATAGGTACTTCCAAACAGTCCAATTGTGCACGTACAGTGAGCTGCATGGGTAGTCTGCACATCCGAAACCTCAATTCTTATAGGTAAACATATTCTATTTGAAACTGAATATTGCCATCCTTTTAATATATATTATTTTATTTTATTTTTGTTTGGTGACGAAGATAATGAGAAAACCACTAGGAAAGATCTTCTGCATAAGGAACATAGCACCCTACATCACAGTATAACGATGAACACAATGGGTATGCCAGTAGTTGCTCTTTCATTCATACACCAAGTAATCTTTGTTACCATATTCGCTTCTAAAAAAGTAATCTTCCTCCCTGGCTTTCTAGCAATTGCATAACCTGCAGACTTATTAGATGTACGAACCAAGATATGAGCTGCAAAACCAACAACTTCAACAAAGTCTGCTGGATTTTGCCATTCTCCTGAGAAGGCAACACGTCGCAGATGGACTCTAACTGCAGAGTATTGGGAGATAATCATGTGAGAGTTTGGTACATGCAGATTAAATAAAGCCTTTAATAAGGACAAAGCGTTCAAAAAGTTATACCGTGAGAAGAGGCTGCTTTAGTGATGATACATCTGAAGCCATCAGAACTGCCTTACACAAATACATGCTATATTGTGGATTTTGCCATGGATCAGACAGCAAACAATTCAGGCGTTTTTCAATCGACAACATGCTATGTGTAGCAAGGACAGTATGACTTGTTCTTTTCTGACAAAGGACCAACAGTTGAAAATAGCAAGGACAGAGTTGAAAATAGTATGAAGGAAGCACAACAGCAATGTATATTTTACAACAGTGCTGCCAAAAATATAAGAATAAATAAAGGGAGAATATATAGGATGGAACTATGGAAGCAAATTATATATAAGGAAGAAACATATGTAATATAATATTGAAGCATTGCATGTTTCAATAGGAATAACAATAGTATTAGCAACTATGGAAGCAAATTACATATTTGAAGTTCCAATTTGCCGGTTGGATGAAAATATGCTATATAAAAGATATCTAGAAGATAAGCTATACACATGGGTTCAAATTGAAGCATAGCAATAACATATACTGCATTATTATTATTTGGCATTTGGAAGCCAAAAAAATTGAGTCCAGAAGCATTTCTATAGCATTATAGATTGTAAGCATGGACATTTTTAGAAAAAGAGATATGCTTCGACGGAAGCATGCGATCTGAAATCATGTCGAAACTCATACTACCGTCAATATTGGGAACCAAGTTATTGTGATCTGCACAAGAAATTACTCAGAATTCATATATGACATAATGATCCAATACAAATTGGATATAACATAGATACACTCAGAAAAAAATCATTGAAGTAAGCATTGCATCCAAACCGACGGAAATCAAAACAAGAGATTAAAACTGGATCAAATATGAGATGAATCAACCCAAGTTCGTGTGAGTACATATGAGTGGGACGATGCGCGCGCGAAGCTTCTTTGCCGTGCCGAAATGGCGCACCAGCGCAGTGGGAGGCATGGTGATGGGGAAAGGTATGGTGGGGGACCAGGACGGTGAAGAGGGCATGGTCGGCAGATGGTGAGAGCAGTAATGAACGGAGGAGATGGGGGCTGAGCGCCACGCCAGTGACATGGATTAGTTGTGCCCGTCACTAGGTTTTGGTGCGGTGGCGGCGGAGGTAGCCGTCGCGGTGAGCGCCCTGAGCTTGCCCGTGGGATGTGAGATTTACTCGCTCCGAACATGATGAGTTGGTTGGGATGGGGCAGGGGGCGAGATTTACTCGGGAAATGGATAAAATTGTGGGATCAGCTGAGGCGATCGAGATTTGCCTGGATTACGGACCGTGGGACTAAAAGGGAATCAACGACGCCGGGCCGATCTGGCAAAACTTCCGTATCAAACTTCTGATGGGAAGTGTTTTCCAAATTAGATAACAGAGGGAAGTTACCAAGTCATCAACTCTTATAAACTATTCCGGCCGGCCGCCGCACTTGCCATCACCGCCGTCGTTCTGGGCCACCTCCGACGAAGCTGAGAACACCACTGGACGCGCGCAAGCACCAGCAACCCGTAGCCACAAGCCGCTCGTCGAACGGTGCCGTAGAGAAAACCCGACGCGGGCACCGCCGCAGTCTGTCGTCGCCGGCGGTTAAACGCCGGTGGCCGACGTGGCACCATTAGTTTAGGTGCTAATTATGTTTAGTTATCACCTGTGTCAATGACATGTGGGTCCTCGAGCATAATTAGGTTAGTCTAATTTTCTGTTAAGATTAGTACTAATCTGTGTGGACCCCACGTGTCAGCTTTGACTTTGGTCAAGTCAACATTGACCGGTCCCACCTGTCATACACCCAAACCAGCCTGAGACACTTACGTATGGGTCCCACAGGTCAGGTTTGACCTGGCCGACCCAGTTGACCTGCTGACATCACACCTATGTCATGCTGACGCAGTAACTTATTTTCTGGATTTATTCTTGTATAGGAAATTCCAGAAAATGTTGCAAACTTCAAAAATTCATATAAATTCAACCGTTGCTCCAAATGGGATAAATTATATATGAAAAATTATCAGAAAAATCCAATCTATCCATCTGTACTGGTTTCATGCATGTTAGATCAACCTGACCTTACTGTTTAGATGAAACAAGCTAATGCACCAATATGACCTCTTATTTTGGGTTTGCATTTGAATCTTTGGTTCAAATGAGCTCAAACCAACCTGTTCTAAGTTGCATTAGCCAAAACACACATCATATTGCCATGTCATGATCATGCATCATATTGTGCATTGCATTGATTGTGTTCTTGTTTGTTTGTCGGTGCTTGTCCCCTGTTTGTAGACGTGTACCGACGATGTGATCGATGACACCGATGAAGAACTATATCATCTTCAGAAGTGCTAGGCAAGCAAAACCCCCTTGTTCATTCCGATACAATCCTACTCTCTCGCTCCTGCTCTCTTTTACAGCATTAGGACAACAATGATTCATCTGTTACTTGCTGCGGTAGCTGAACCCCTTTATCCTCTGCATGACCTGTCATTGCCACAGTAAATAGATGAAACCCACTAGCATGAGTAGGAGTTGTTTGATCCCTGATGTGCCTACTCATTTTTGCTTGTTTGTCATGCCTGCTACTGCTTAGAGTTGAGTCAGGTCTGATTCATCGGGAATGAATCAGAGGTGTGTGAACATGCCCTACTGTGTGTGAGCTAAGTGTGTGAACACGATTTGGTAAAGGTAGCGGTGAGAGGCCATGTAGGAGTACATGGTGGGTTGTCTCATTGAAGCCGTCCTCAGGAACTGAGTTCTGTGTTTGTGATCCATGATTCAGCTACT
>NC_041393.1:551543887-551544786 GCF_002162155.2 Triticum dicoccoides | reverse complement strand
TTTTGTCTTTTAATCACTTCCATTTGGCTCTGAAGGCTTGAAAATCCATGTTTTGCTGCATTCAACGCTAATAAGTTAGTGGCTTAATATACATCTTTTCCTAGAAAGAGTGCAACATCTTTTTCATCGTTTCAAATATGATGTTATTTCCTTCGTTTCAAGACTGAATGTGAAGTACTTGTGCTTTTCACTAATTTTAAATATGATGTGTGCAAGCTTTTACCAACACGAATCAACTAGAACTTATTAGAATGCTACATAATGGATCCAACACACAGACGATTTAAGTGGATTATGATTTATAGTAAGCATAGAGGTTGCTTGGCTGACAGAAGAGTTTTATCATCTTAAAAAGTTGTCGAATATTGCTCCAATTGGAAGTTCCTGAGCAAACTTCGGTAGTACTGCTTATGGTATTGACAAATTTGTGGTGCGATTATATTTGATTAATGCTTCTAACTATTCAAAGGCTTTGCATCTGTACGTTTGATTGGTAATAGCACGCTTTGTTGAAAGAAACGAGCATGTGGTGCTCTGCATTTCCTGACACTAAGTTAGGGCTTACTAATTTCGATTGCAAAAAATCCCATGAGTGAGATAGGTACTTCCAAACAGTCCAATTGTGCACGTACAGTGAGCTGCATGGGTAGTCTGCACATCCGAAACCTCAATTCTTATAGGTAAACATATTCTATTTGAAACTGAATATTGCCATCCTTTTAATATATATTATTTTATTTTATTTTTGTTTGGTGACGAAGATAATGAGAAAACCACTAGGAAAGATCTTCTGCATAAGGAACATAGCACCCTACATCACAGTATAACGATGAACACAATGGGTATGCCAGTAGTTGCTCTTTCATTCATACACCAAGTAATCTTTGTTACCATATTCG
>NC_041393.1:551543261-551543702 GCF_002162155.2 Triticum dicoccoides | reverse complement strand
TTCTAAAAAAGTAATCTTCCTCCCTGGCTTTCTAGCAATTGCATAACCTGCAGACTTATTAGATGTACGAACCAAGATATGAGCTGCAAAACCAACAACTTCAACAAAGTCTGCTGGATTTTGCCATTCTCCTGAGAAGGCAACACGTCGCAGATGGACTCTAACTGCAGAGTATTGGGAGATAATCATGTGAGAGTTTGGTACATGCAGATTAAATAAAGCCTTTAATAAGGACAAAGCGTTCAAAAAGTTATACCGTGAGAAGAGGCTGCTTTAGTGATGATACATCTGAAGCCATCAGAACTGCCTTACACAAATACATGCTATATTGTGGATTTTGCCATGGATCAGACAGCAAACAATTCAGGCGTTTTTCAATCGACAACATGCTATGTGTAGCAAGGACAGTATGACTTGTTCTTTTCTGACAAAGGACCAACA
>NC_041393.1:551535509-551542673 GCF_002162155.2 Triticum dicoccoides | reverse complement strand
CCAGTATGTTGCTTTCGCACAATATTGTTGTCCATTGTTTTAAGTTTTAACCACTTCATACCAATATACCATACAGAATTATCACAAAATTTCTATAGCCAATGCGCAATTTTCACGCTATGGGAAGGTTAGCAGGTGCATCCGATGCTGATAGATCACGCGAATGGTCTTATGACAAACCCGCTGTAGCAATGTTTGTCGGTAGCTTGATAGATAAGTTCTCATGTATGCAGCAGATACACTAATTCACAGAAAATTGTTGGACTACGAAAAGTAAATAAAATATACGGATGCACGGACACACTCTCTGTTTAGGTATACGGATGCAAGGCCATTTATTGGGCATTCCATTCAGTTCAATAATGGTAAATAGTGGTCATTTAGCAGTTGAAGTTCATTATCTGGTTGATTTTCGTTATTTTGTCATCCGTGTTTTTCCAGTGTTCTTAGTTATATTCAGACCTGTTCGGAATCTCTCCACTTCGCTCCAGCTGTGGAGCTCGGTTTTAGCCGCTCCGTCAAAATGAGCTGCAGCCTGCTTCGCTCCGGGAGCGCAGAGGAACCGAACAGACTCTCAGTCATAATCTTCAGTCAATTAGTTTTCTTCAGGTTTCAAGGTTTCAGTTAGTTTTGCATAGTTCTTTACTTTGTGTGTTTCTTATTGATTGCTGCTAGGTTCTTTACTTTGTGTATTTCATTCTCTCATTGACTGCTGCTAGGTTTCAGGTGCACTGTCATTGTATATATTCTCTCAGCCTCTTTATTCTTGAATTCAGTATATTCAGCTCTGCAGGAAGGTCCGTCTTCACATCAGTGCCTTCTCTAACTCGAAGTACCCAACACTACTTTGTATACATTCTTCTTTCGATTTTTTAAGCACATGAACATTTTCTATGCAAGTAGATTATTATTTTTAGCTAAATTTGTTTGGGGTGAGAGGATCCAGCATGTAGGAAAAATGGAAGTCTCAGGGGAGGGTGAGAGAATCCAGCCATGGGGCGGCTCCAAGCGGCCGTGCTCTGGATCGTAAGCAGCATCACTGCCATGTGCTTCCCCGGCTTAGTCTCCATGTTTTTTCTTTGATCCCGGTGTGCCTCCCCCCACCGCTGCAATTGCGCCCTTTGTGTTTGTGTATTCCTTGGAGAAGAACTGTGGGGAAGGGACTATGAACTAGGGGCGGGGTTGGGCCCAGCCCATGAACTGTTGCGATTTTGGTTTCCGTTCGTCTCTGTGTTTTTGTGTGTTAATGGGTTTGCAAATTCGGCCCACTAGGTTAAGACTGATGCACAACTTACAAGGTCCAAGAGGGAACGTGTCGAAAACTACCCTGGTATACCTACTCCGACGATTCTAGCACCGTCGTGAACTTCACCGTCATCATCCGCTTTGTCCTCCCTCGATCTTAGTGCATGTTTGGGCTGAACAAGGGTCCGGCTCATCCTTCCACCGGGCCTTGGCGTTGCTGCTTCTTGGTAGGTTTGGAGCACGGTGATTTTTGGATCTATGGCGGCATTGGGGTGCAGGGGCTTCGGCTTGTCTTCGACGAGAAGGAAGAAGGGGAAGGAAGGAATTGATTTGGAGGAGGCTCTGAGGAGGGTGGCTTGTGGTGGCTTGGGTCTACACAAAAGAAACCATTTAGTGCAGAAGCTTTCAAGGACATGATGAAGTTTGTCTGGCGACTCGCCAATGATCCAGAAATTTGTGAGGCGGACGACAATCTTTTCGTGGTCCAAGTCTTCTGCTTAAGTGACTGGAACCACTGGGTGATGCATCAGGGGTCGTGAATCTTCCGGGGGCTCATGGTGATCATTGAGGAATATTATGGTAAGGGTAGGTCGAGAGATGTTTTGTTGGACAGGACTCACGTTTGGGCTCAGATCCATGACCTTACTAACCTTTAAAGATCCCAGGCGATCGCTAATCAGTTTGAAGGAGAATTGTCGAAGTTAAGAGTGTGGTATGAACCCTAATAGGTTATATGAGGGAAACTATGTTAGGGTGTGGGCCAAGATTGCAATGGCCTATCCAATGACTAGATTTGCGCCATCCAATTTGAATGGGAAAGAGAGAATTTTTCTGCCGGTCAAGTATGAGAAGATATGTTTCTTCTGTGAGGTTTGTGGCTGTTATGACCGGCGTCACTTATAGTCGGAGGAGGCCCAATGGTGCGTCTAGTTAGGGGCTTGGCCCAACTTATCTTTATTTTTATTAGCTCATCGAGGATTATATACACTTGTACGGTCATGTTTTGGAATTAAGCAATAAGTCAGAACTATTGATCGGCTCCCTTCAGGAGCCAGAACCCTAACCCTAGCCGCCTCCCCCTGCGCCCTCTCTTCCTCCACCGCGCGACCACGGCGCCGCCGTGCCGCCGCTCATGCCCATCACCTCGCCATCCTCCCTTCCACCCCTACAACCTGAGGGCTAGGCCTGGTAGGATCCCAACTCCTATCAGTGGCATCCTTGGTCACATCAAGGAGTGTGGAGACGTGGTTCATGGGGAAGATGAGATCAAATACGGATCATGGATGGTGGCAGAAAGAAGAACTGTGTCGGGAACCAAAGTTTTGGGCGAGGCAAATTATCCCAGGATGGTAGGGCTCTTGTGAGAGGGACAACAGGACGCAACCGGGGTAGGGCGCGAGGTAATGCTTCCGTGCCCTGCAAGCATACATCTAGCGACGGTGGAATGCACGAGGATGACGATGATCTGAATGACATACCTGAGTGCCCTTCGAAAAATACTGTGGAGAAAGAACATGACCGTGCGAAAGAAAAGGATTTTGTGCCAACAAAGAAGAAACTGGATATGGACGTCGAGTCCAACCAAGATCGAGGAGCTCTAGCTTGTTGATCCGACGGCACCACCACCCTCCAACGTATGTCTCTGCAAGAGAGCGGAAGAAGCTCCAAAAGTGGGCGGCAAAAAAGCTCCTTGGGGAGGACCGTCAGGCCTAAGGTTGACCCTTTGTTGGAACTGTTGTGGGCTAGGCGGACCGCGACAGTTCATGGATTGTGCAATATTGCGTGGGAGTGTGTGCCAACTATACTTTGCGTGGTGGAAACTCATTTACCAAAGTATCTTGTGGAGCAGTGGCGGGGCTACACAGGAGATGCTGGAGGGGCGAAACAATAATTAAAACTTGTTGATCGGACTTTATTCTGGTGAAGTTAAACTTACTTGACAGTGTGTCTTAATGCTCCCGCATAGTCGACAAATAATACAAAGTTTCAAGTAGATGTGAATCACTAACGCTGTGTTCGAATGTCTGTGTTGTAGGCCTCCGTATTGAATTGGTTTTAATTCCAATTTTGGGAGGAAACTGTAATGACATGAATATGAATTCACATGTTTGGATGCTCATGAAATTGGACCATGGAATCATAATAAGTTTTCAGTACCAAATCCTGTTCAGATGACACACTATGGAATTGATTTGTGCTTTATGAATCAAATTAAAATCTGTACAATGTGTGAACATAATTGGATGATTATATAGCAATAAAAATTAACAAACATTCTACAAATGCACAAAGGAAGAGAAAGAATGGGATCCAGCAACACCTGCAAAAAATAACACATCAAGGGAAGAACTGAACAAGGGAAGAGGAGGAACTTAGAAAAGGCTGGCTGGGAAAGCAAAGGAAGAGAAAGAAGGGGATCCAGGGAAGGGGAAGAAGAAGATGAGGAGGAAGGGGAAGTAGATGGTAGAGGAGAATGGGAAGAAGATGGAGGGGTTGCGCCAGCCAACGAGATGGCCTGGATGGAGGGCGCTCCGGCCAGCGAGATGAGCGGGTGGAGGTCGCGCCCGCCAGCGACACATGCCAGATGTAGGGGCTGCGCCGGCTCGTAGGGCAGAGGAAGGAGCTATGCAGGGCAGGGAAAGGAGCGACATCCGCCGGGGCTTGAAGATCCGCCACCACCGGAAAGAGGAGAGAGAGGAGGCCATGAAGTGGGGATCCATACATGCGCCACCGGCGGCTCCTGAAGCATCTTGCATCTCACGCACGGGATGAAAGGGATAGGTCTCGCGCGAGACTCTGTCCAAGCGGTATGCTTTGCGCCCAATTCGAGCCAAATCGAAGGCAAAGACCTCTTTATCGCGGGAGGGCAGTGCGCTTGGAGGCAATTTCAGCTATGTATCAAACCCAAACACGATTCTGTTGCTCCATTCGGTAAACATCCGAACACCTGAATTGGCACGTAGCCAATACCATATCCAATTCGAGGGTCTAATTCAGACATCCGTACGCAGTGCAAGGAAAATGGAAAATTATACGCAGAATCCAAATCTTAGTTGCTATACCCTTGAATTTGAGAACGCTAGCCATAAAATCTAGGCAAAGAATTAAAGAAAATTGAGATATATACATGTGTTTCAGAGAAATTGGCGATCTTACCTAAGAGCCATACTATTTCCTTCAATTTTTAAGCGATCTGCAGCAGCCAGCGGACGAGAGCAGGGCGGGCGACTGATGTGTGGCGACTGCTGAAGGGGCGACGGGCGGCGGCGTGATGGGAAGAGGCGAGCAGGCACCAACTGAACAGGTGCACGATACACACGTACTCCCTCCGTCCGGAAATACTCGTCGGAGAAATGAATGTATCTAGACATATTTTAGTTCCAGATACATTCATTTTTATCCATTTTTGTGACAATTATTTTCGGATGGAGGGAGTACGCTAGCTTGTTTTCTTTGCTCCCTAAGGGCGATTGACAGCCGGGTGGGCCTTCAACTAGATGGGTCGCGCCCGCGCTCGCTCCAACAATCCTCCAATCGGTGTCTAGGTTTATTTTCTACCACTGTCGAAGCCCCAAATACGAAGTATACACGTATAAGTGCAATTTCTACCCAGTGTCTTGTGATACCGGCTGCGTGAATGTAGGTCCGCCCCTGCCATGTAGCATCGATGGACGTGGAGAAAGAACATGACCGTGCGAAAGAAAAGAATTTTGTGCCAACAAAGAAGAAACTAGATATGGGCGTCGAGTCCAACCAACATCGAGGAGCTCAAGCTTGTTGATCCGACGACTCGGAAGAAGCTCAAGAAGGGGGCATCCCTGGCAAAAAAATGGCAAGACAGTGGATGCATCAGAAGTGACATGAAGCGTTTTGGCAAAATCGACGGCCTCCTTGGGGAGGATCGTCGGGCTAATATTGACTGTTTGTTGGAATTGTCATGGGCTAGGTGAACCTGCACAGTTCATGGATTGTGCAATATTGCGCGGGAGTGTGCCGACTTTGCATGGTGGAAACCCAGTTACCAAAGTATCATATGGAGCAGTGGCGGGGCTACACATGACATGTTGCAGGGGCGAAAGGCAATACATCAATCTCTGAGGGTGCGCGCCATCGGTTGGCCGCTGACGATAAGTGTTTCTGTGATAGCAACTCTAGCAGACCCCGCATCCCACCGGCCCGCAAAACAAGTTTGCAATTCGCGCAAAACCACTTTTGCGGGCCGACGCGGTCTGACACAGATGCAGACCCCCCAAACGGATCCGTAAAAAAGTATATTCGTAGAATATACTTTTTTACGGGTCGGCTTCTGCGGGTTCTGCTCGGGCACCACCGCGACGACCCGCAAACAGAAAACTGCAAATCTCGCATTTGACTTAGGGGTTGGCAAACAAGTTCAAATTCAAATGACATAAACAGTTTGCGCGCAAATAAAAGTGAAGTTCATTACGCAAGAGGGCATGCAAAGGTTTGCGCCCTGTCCGGCATCATCTTGGGGGTCGATCTTCACTCCGTGCCATGGAGTCCATCTTGAAGTTCATCGGCGCCACCGAATCCACCTCCGTCGCTTGTTCCAACTCCCGCACCGAAATCATCCACATTGCCACCATATGGAGCAGAGAAAACATCACCGGAACTGGAACACGGACCGGCCGAGGCGACCATTCTCCTATTCAAGATCTCTCTCCTTGCCATACCATGCCATGTTTTGGTGAGATCGTCCATGTCATTGCGGTTCATTGACATGATCTTTTTCTCTTCGGCGAGCAACAATGACATCGATTTGTTTTCAGAGGCTCATGCTTTTCTCTCCTCAATGGCAGCTTTGCGGAGCCCCTCTTCCATGAGCATTTGCCATTTTTCTTGCTTCTCTTTTGCCTTCTTCTCGGCCAACTCGTTTGATTGCACCATGGCATCAATCTTCTCCCTCAAGCTCGATGCTTCTTGCTCTCTCTTTATCTTCTCTTTAGTCTTCTTGTCGCCATCGGGCTTGTGCAAATTTCTTGGGCCATCATCATCCTCATCTTCATCCATGTTTATAAGTGAGCCTCTCTTTGGTGGGGATTCTTTGTCGATCAACTTCCACTTCTCGCACTTTTGGAGCAACTCCCAACAATGCTCTAATTTGAAGAATCTGCCTTCCGAAGCTTCCATGTCCTTGTATCTATGTTGAGCAATATTGTCCTACAAAATGTGACTAAAGTGATGCAATCATTTCCCATGATACATTATGATGATGCACAACTTGAACAAAGGAAAAGCAAACTCACATAGTCGGACACCACGGTGCCACTTGGAGGTGCATTGCGTACTTGCTCCAAGCAAGCTGCCCAACGGCTGCACATAGGCTTGATATTCTCTCAACGCCCTTGAAGCGATCGAAATGTTCGTGGAGTCCTATTGGGATACTTTTTCATAATGTGGAAGTATTGATCTTCGATCCTTTGCGAATATCTCTTGGCGGTTTGAGAAGTACCCGTGCATGCATCAAGAGACACCGCATTCCATGCTTGGATCAAAGCTTGATCTTCCAAGATCGTGTAGTTCTTCGATCTTTGGCTTTTCCCAGTTTTTGCTTGCGATTGCTCAAATGCTTTCGCTTCGATCTCCTCCAATTCGTCCGCACAACCATGATCATCCACGCCGCCCTCCGTTTCATTGTACTCGAATGGTTCGAAAGGGGCTTGATCAATGTCAACCGCGTTCGTGTCCAACAAGTTCACGAACTCGGTTGTTGCATTGTTCGAACCACCGCTATAGCGAACGATAATAACAAGTCACGAGCTATCAAGACTAATGACGAAAAATGAAAGGGAATCGCCAAGACCGAAGAGGCATACCTTCCGGCCATTTTGTCGAACACCTCGCTCGCGGGGGGAGCGACACCGTTGAACGGCATCGCCGGAGCACCTCCTTGCGCGC
>NC_041393.1:551523737-551535112 GCF_002162155.2 Triticum dicoccoides | reverse complement strand
CGGAACCCTCCTCCGCTTTGCGCCCGCGGCCTTGCCAGCCTTCTCCGTTGCCGGCCGGGATCGCATTGCGGCATTGGCGCCCGGAACGCGGGCCATCGCGGCGGGGGCAGCCGGATTCCCGCCCTGCACGACCACGTTGCCCTGCCGCTTGCGGGAAGGCGCGACGTGTGCTTCTGCGACGACGGCGGGGGCAACATGGCCGGCGACGAGATCCGCCCGAGGCGAAGGAGCATGCGCGACCTCGACAGGGGACAGCATGGGGTCGTCCATGGTGGCGAGGAACGACCGGGGAGGAGGAACCGGAGCTTGCGGAGGGGGGGCAATGGTGGCGGAGGGTGCGGGGAGCGGGAAAGGGCGCACAAAAATGTCCCTCCCGTTGGATAGGGGTTCAGCTCGGGTCGGCCTCCCAGTCCGTGAAGATAGAGGTTGGGGGAGAAGATTTGCCGCGCCCCGCAAAAAATTTTGCGGGCCTGGGCGGGATGCGCGGTCTGACGTGCGAATTTTCCGGCCCGACCCGCAATTTGGCGGTTGTTTTGCGGGCTGGGGCGGGATGCGGGGTCTGTTAGAGTTGCTCTAATTAGACACTCCCGATGCAAAAAAAAAAAGGAAAAGGATTAAAAACAAGCGGATGATTTTGGCACAACGCAAGCCGCCTCTTATGCTTGACACGTGTCCCTGTGAGGGACATGAGCTTCTCTCACGTGGAAGAGTCAAGCGATGGATCAGTTCGTTTTTCTTCCTTCTTCCCTCGTCCACTCGCTTCAGTTCAGCACGGCACTCTCCTACGCCTCCCTCCCGATTCGCTTTTTCTCTAGCAAGCAGCGCATGGCCGCGCACGACGTTGACCCCTCCGACCACCACGTGAATCAGTGCCGCTGCTGCTGCAAAATCCGTCGTTGCCACCGCGAGCTGCGTCGCAGCATCTCGTGTGCCGTCGTGCTGTGTTGCAGCTTTCACCATCGCCGCCGCGTGCTTTGTCGCAGTACCGCGTCGGCGTCGCGCTGCGCTACAGTGAAGGTTCACGGGCGGCCATCGGGTGCTGTGGTGGAGCTTTGATGGGGTAGTCGCGCGGTGGTGAGGCAGTGAGCTTCGACGAGGTTACAATGAAGCGTCGTCGGAGCTGCAGTTAAGCGCCGCGGCGGTCGTTGGAGCTTCGGCGAGGTTGCAATGAAGCGCCACCGGGCACCACTGGACCTGCAGTGAAGGACCACGGGGGTCGTTGGAGCTCCGGCGAGGTTGCAATGAAGCGCCGCCGGAGCTACAGTGAAGGGCCATGGGGTCATTGGAGCTCCGGCAAGGTTGCAATGAAGCGTCGCCGGAGCTACAGTGAAGGGCCACCATGGGGTCATTGGAGCTCCGGCAAGGTTGCAATGAAGCGCCCCCGGACGCTGTCGGAGCTACAGTGAAGCCCCACGGTGGTCGTTGGAGCTCGGGCGGGGTTGCAATGAAGCGTCGTCGAGACGCCGGCGGAGGTGAAGTGAAGCGCCCCGGGGGTCGTTGGAGCGCGTGCGAGGAGTTGCCGCGGAACTGGTGCCATTGGAGCTGCTGCGTTGTGCTACGCATGGGAGCTGGATGGTGGTGCTACGCATGCGAGCTGGATGATCGCAGGGTTGCGGAGCGTCTAATTGGATGGCTACCAAAGCGGCTTATTTTTGACAAAAAATCATCCGGATGATTTGTAGTAGCCGCCAAAAAAAAAGGTGGGGGTCATTTATAGCCTCAGTTTGCCATTCCAATTTACGTCATCATGACACTCGTTTCGTAACAAGGTATAAGGAGTAGCGGTCATCATCGGCTCGAAAGCTCTCGGATGTCTCAATCGGGACGTGAAGGAAGCTCGTTAACGTTTATTTAAAGGGGCTATTGTTCTTCTGATCCGGCGAGGTGGGACTAAATGTACGGTTTGGACGTGACGGCGCGGTCGCTCACAAGAACAGGTGCTACTTGGATGTCCACGGGAGTCTTTGTGATCGCCTTGTTGGACGGATTGTGGACAAACCGGCGAGGTGGGACTAAATGGATCGATTCGGGATCAACTGCCGCTCACGCTCTGCATCGCGTGGGCCGGCCCATCACCGCGCACAGGTGGCCAGCTCCGGTCGGGTCAGTGAGAAATAGCTCGGGTCGGGTCAGTTTTCCTCTTTGTTTCCCAAGTTGTTGGTTAACTTGACCAGGCTGCCGTTAACTAGATGTGTTGACCTTTAACCTGGCCCATTGACCCGAGTTATCCGTTGACTTTTTGGAAAAAGTTTACACGCTCGAAAAGGTTCATAGATTTTTAAAAAGTTAAGAAATTTAAAAAGAGTTCCTTGTTAAAAAAATCATTGATTTGTAGAAAACTTCATGAAATTTAAAAAATCATCGATTTGAAGAAAAGTTCACCAAATTTTAAAAAGTCCACTGATTTTTATGTTATGGCAAGTGCACAGGGAGTTACATTATTTGTGTTTGTAGACAGAAACAATAAATAAAACATGTTGATCAGACTTTATTCTTGTGAAGTTAAACTTACTTCACAGTGTGTCTTAATGCTCCTGCATAGTCGACAAATAATCCAAAGTTTCAAATAGACGTGAATCACTAACGCTGTGTTCGAATGTCTGTATTGTAGGCTTCCGTATTGAATTGGTTTTAATTCCAATTTAGAGAGGAAACTGTAATGACATGAATACGAATTCACATGTTTGGATGCTCATGAAATTGGACCATGGAATCATAATAAGTTTTCAGTACCAAATCCTGTTCGGATGACACACTATGGAATTGCATAATGATTTGTGCTTTATGAATCAAATTAAAATATGTACAATGTGTGAGCACAATTGAATGATTATATAGCAATGAAAATTAACAAACATTCTACAAATGCGCAAAGGAAGAGAAAGAATGGGATCCAGCAACACCTGCAAAAAATAACACACATGGTCCGTAAGTTCATGGAAACATGGACATCAAGGAAAGAACTGAACAAGGGAAGAGGAGGAACAGAAAAGGCTGGTTGGGAAAGCAAAGGAAGAAAAGGAAGGGGATCTAGGGAAGGGGAAGAAGAAGATGGAGGAGGAAGGGGAAGTAGATGGTAGAGGAGAACGGGAAGAATATGGAGGGGTTGTGCCAGCCAGCGAGATGGCCTGGATGGAGGGCGCGCTGGCCAGCGAGATGGGCGGGATGGAGGTTGCGCCCGCCAGCAACACATGCCAGATGCAGGGGCTGCGCCGGCTCGTAGGGCAGAGGAAGGAGCTATGCAGGGCAGGGAAAGGGGCGGCATCTGTGGGGGCTTAAAGATCTGCCACCACCGGAAAGAGGAGAGTGAGGAGGAGGCCATGATGTGGGTATCCATACATGCGCCACCGGCGGCTCCTGAAGCTTCTTGCATCTCACGCGCGGGATGAAAAGGATAGGTCTCGCGCAAGACTGTCTCCAACCGGTACGTTTTGCGGGAGTAACCCAATTTGAGCCAAATCGAAGGCAAAGACCTCTTTATCGCGGAAGGGCAGTGCGCGTGGAGGCAATTTCAGCTCTGTATCAAACCCGATTCTGTCGCTCGATTCGGTAAACATCCGAACACCTGAATTGGCACGTAGCCAATATCATATCCAATTCGAAGGGTCTAATTCAGACATCTGAACACAGTGCAAGGAAAATTATACGCAGAATCCAAATCTTAGTTGCTATACCCTTGAATTTGAGAAAATTGAGATATATACATGTGTTTCAGAGAAATTGGCGATCTTACCTGAGAGCCATACTATTTCCTTCAATTTTTAAGCGATCTGTAGCCGCCAGCGGACGAGAGCAGGGCGGGCGACTGATGTGTGGCGACTGCTGAAGCGGTGACGGGCTGCGGCGTGACGGGAGGAGGCGAGCAGGCACCAACTGAACAGGCGCAAGATACACACGTACTCCCTCCGTCCGGAAATACTCGTCGGAGAAATGAATGTATCTAGACAAATTTTAGTTTCAGATACATCCATTTTTATTCATTTTTGTGACAAATATTTTCGGACGGAAGGAGTATGTAGGATCCAAACAATCGCTAGCTTGTTTTTTTTGTTCCCGAAGGGCGATTGACAGCCGAATGGGCCTTCAACTAGATGGGTCGCGCTTGCGCTTGCTCCAACAATCATCCAACCGGTGTCTAGGTTTATTTTCTACCACTGTCGAAGCCCCAAATACGAAGTATACACGTATAAGTGTAATTTCTACCCGATGTCTTGTGATGTCCGCCTCTGCCGTGTAGTATCGATGGACGTGGAGAAAGAACATGACCGTGCGAAAGAAAAGGATTTTGCGCCAACAAAGAAGAAACTGGATATGGACGTCGAGTCCAACCAACATCGAGGAGCTCAAGCTTGTTGATCCGATGGCTCCACCACCCTCAAGCTTATGTCTCTGCAAGGGAGCGGAAGAAGCTCAAGAAGGGGGCATCCCTGGCAAAAAATGGCAAGACAGTGGATGCATCAGAAGTGACATGAAGCGTTTTGGCAAAATCGACGGCCTCCTTGGGGAGGACCACCGGGCCTAATGTTGACCGTTTGTTGAAACTGTCATGGGCTAGGCGAACCTGCGACAGTTCATGGATTGTGCAATATTGCGCGGGAGTGTGCCGACTTTGCGTGGTGAAAACCCAGTTACCAAAGTATCATGTGGAGCAGTGACGGGGCTACACATGAGATGCTGGAGGGGCGAAAGGCAATACATCAATCTCTGTGGGTGCGCGCCCTCAGCCGGCGGCTGATGATAAGTGTTTCTATGATTAGACACTCCCGATGCAAAAAAAAGGGTGGGGGTCAATTATAGCCTCAGTTTGCCATTCCAATTTACGTCATCGTGACACTCGTTTCGTAACAAGGTATAAGGAGTAGCGGTCATCATCGGCTCGAAAGCTCTTGGATGTCTCAATCGGGACGTGAAGGAAGCTCGTTAACGTTTATTTAAAGGGGCTATTGTTCTTCTGATCCGGCGAGGTGGGACTAAATGTACGGTTTGGACGTGACGGCGCGGTCGCTCACAAGAACAGGTGCTACTTGGATGTCCACGCGAGTCTTTGTGATCGCCTTGTTGGACGGATTCTGGACAAACCGGCGAGGTGGGACTAAATGGATGGATTCGGGATCAACTGGCGCTCACACTTTGCCTCGCGTGGGCCGGCCCATCACCGCGCACAGGTGGCCAGCTCGGTCGTGTCGGTTTACCTCTTTGTTCCCCAAGTTGTTGTTGTTAACTTGACCAGGCTGCCGTTAACTTGATGTGTTGACCTTTCACCTGACCCATTGACCCGAGTTATCCGTTGACTTTTTGGAAAAAGTTTGCACGCTCGAAAAAGTTCATAGATTTTTAAAAAAGTTAATGAATTTAAAGAGTTTGTTGTAAAAAAAAATCATTGATTTATAGAAAAGTTCATGAATTTTTAAAAATCATCGATTGGAAGAAAAGTACTAAATTTTAGTAAGTTCATGTATTTTGAAAAAAATGTTCACAAATGTGAACAAAGTTCATCCATTTTGGGAAAAAATTCATCAATTTTGAAAAAAGTTCATCGAATTTGAAAAAAAGTTCAATGTTTTTGAAAAAACTTTGTGAATTTTGAAGAAAGCAAAAATAAGTTAAAATGAAGAAAAAAGGAAAGAAAAAACCACATAGAAACCGGTCTACAAAAAAAACACAAAATCGAAACAAACGAAAAAGGAAACAATTGGAAACTTCCCAAAAACTTCCCGGTGTCCATGTCTACGCCATTAACCATATGGATACTAAGCAATAATATACATAAAAGCAACCCATTCAATAGCTGAAAATGTCAAATAGTAAAAATATGAAAATGAAGTGTTCATCTTGAAATTCTTGTTCATTGTATAAAAGCAAACAATAAAAACATAAGGTCTTCAAACGATAGCAACAAATATGACCAGTCAACATGAATTCACCCGAAATTCTCTGATTTTTATGTTATCGCAAGTGCACAAGGAGTTACATTATTGGGACATTTACATCTATGCCCCTAACTGGATCCCACTAGTTAGATTTGCCCCTAGTTTCAAAGGGTGCTCAAATTTGTTCCTCTGCCATTAGTACCCTTATAGAAATGCCCTTCTGCGTCATTACCGTTTGGTCAAAGGGCGTCAAAGGGCTTTGACCGTCTCGAAAAAAAAAGCAAAAAATAAAAAAATCTAAAATTTTGTGGGACCGAAGGTACTCAAGTGCGCAAGGTGCTTGCAAATTTTTGTGCTGTTCGGACACTCTACGAGCTCATGGCAAAGGAAAAACAGTAAATATATAGGCCCGTGAATAGTAAATTCAAAAAAATAACACGAAAATTCAAAAATCATGAAAAAAATTGGCATCCAAGATGCTCGGGTGTCCAAGGTGTGTGCAAAATTTTGTTGTGTTTGGACATTGTAGGAGCTCATGGAGAAAAAAAAACAAAATATGGCTCCGAAAAAACTTTGAAAAAATACGCTATTTTGTTTTTTTCTAGAGCTCTACGCATGTCATTTGATAACAAAATTTTGCACACACCTTGCGTAACCGATCATCTTGGATGCCAAATTTCATAGTTTTTTGATTTTTTTAATTTACTATCACGGGCGTACAGATTTACTGTTTTTCCTTTGCCATGAGCTTGTAGAGTGTCCAAACATCATGAAAATTTGCACGCACCTTGGTCACCTAAGTATCTTTGATCCCTCAAAATTTCAGATTTTTATGATTTTTTTTTTGCTATTTTTTCGAGACGGTCAAAGTCCTTTGACCAGACGGTAACGACGTTGAAGGGCATTTCTATAAGGACACCTAACGGCAGAGGGGCAAATTTGAGCACCCTTCGAAATTAGGAGCAAATCTGAGTAGTAGAATCAAGTTAGGGACACAAATGTAAATGGCCCTACATTATTTGTGTTTGTAGACAGAAACAATAAATAAAACTTGTTGATCCGACTTTATTCTTGTGAAGTTAAACTTACTTGACATTGTGTCTTAATGGTCCTGCATGGTCGACAAATAATCCAAAGTTCCAAATAGATGTGAATCGCTAAGGAAAGTTAACAAATCGCATAATCCAAATCTCAGTTGCTAGACCCTTGAATTTGAGAACGCTCGCAGAAGACCTTTTTTCCACGCCCTCGCGTCGCTACCCCTATGGGCGACTCGGGCGAAACTTCAACCCTAGCGTCGCCATCATAGACCCTACCTCTCCTATCCGCCGCCGCTGGAAGAAGCTGCAGGGCGAAGCCGCTGCGGCTGATGGCGGCGGCGGGGACCTTGCTCGCATCGTGGGGAGGCCTCGGGCGCGGCGGAGCGCTCCCATCGATGACCATGACGACGGTGTTTCTCGTGTAGGTGCCCGGATCTGGCTCGGCCTATTTCGGCGACCTGACTATCGACCGCCGCGAGGTTCTGATGCTCGGGCGGGAGCTCTCTTGGCGCCTCCCCCCTCCTGGGCGCCCCTACTCTGCTTTGTCATGCTGCACGCATCGGCGGACGTCACATGTTTTTGTGCTGGGGAATGCTCTAGGTGGTCGGTTACTGGGCGGGTGGACTGTCGTCAGGAGCTGGAGGTGGTGCGGCACAGCGGACGACCTGAGCTCAAGCTGGGTCTGTTTTCCTGTGGCGCGGGCGGGCTTGTTCCTTCTGGATCTGGCCATTGGTGGTTCGAGGCGGTGGTTGATGATGCACGCTCGGTTGCTGCTGGTCCTGGTGCTCCCCAACTGGAGGTGACGGGTTGCTAGGGCAGGCGTCACACAGGGTGTCTCTCTGACATGCGAGGCACTGTGGTGGTTGCTGCTCGATGCCGTGGTGGTAGCTCGCTGCCGGGAGCATGGCTGGGCACGGTAGGAGGGTGGAGGTTGGTGGCCTGAGGTGGGCGGTGGTAGACATGGTGGATTGGCTGGTTTGGTCGGAGCAGTAGGAGACGATGCCGGGCGAAAGTCTGTCTTCGGCTATGGTTGGAGCCGGAAGTGGCGGCGTCCGTGGGCGTCGCTATCTCTTGAAGGCGCTGCTGTGGTGATGTACTCCTCTTCCCTGTCGTCCCTTGCTTCGTCCCTTGCTTCGGGGGAAACTTCAAATCCGTGCTCTCTTGGATCGGATTATGGCGACGCCTTCCGTCGTTTCCCTCTTGTGGGCATCATTTTTGGAGAAGGGATCAGCCGGAGGGACCAGTGTGGGCTTGATGGTGGTGGTGCTGCGGCCGGTTGGGGTCGATGGTGGTGGTCGTGCGACCGGTTGGTCGACAAATAATCCAAAGTTAAACTTACTTGAAATTGTGTCTTAAACTCTTAATGCTCCCGCATGGTTGACAAATAATCCAAAGTTCCAAATAGATGTGAATCACTAAGGAAAAATATCAAATCGCAGAATCCAAATCTCAGTTGGTATACCCTTGAATTTGATAGCGCTAGCCATAAAATTTGGGCAAAGAATTAGAGAAAAATTGAGATATCTACATGTGTTTGAGAGAAATTGGCCACCTTACTGAGAGCCATACTATTTTCTTCGATTATTTAGAGCAAGTATAATAGGACAATGTAAGCGGGCTCTAAAAGTTGCCACCTCAGATTTATGATGATGTGGAGGAGAGAGGAGAGTAGAGAGAAGAGGAGTGGGTTGTAAACTTGTAGCCAGCTGCAGCACAAGCTCCAATGCATTTTGTGAGAGAAGAAAGTGAGGTCAAGCATTAACTACATGGTGTATAGAGCCAACAACTATTATATGAGTGGGCTTTTAGACTAGCCACAATGGTGAGTAACATGCACTAATAACATACACATATCCCTTTACTATGTTACTACCTTCATAGTGGGTAGTAACATAAGTGTGGTAACATGCAAAGCTTCATTTATTAGATTATAGACTCATTTTGCATCGTGACATGTGATGTTACAGTAACTAGCTAAGTTACTATAACTATCCCTCTCCTCATTAACTCACTGCCACATAAGCAAATTTGCCGAGTTGGACTCGATGTTACTGTTGAAGTTACTCCCACTGTGGCTAGTCTTAGGTTGGCTATAAGTAAGGTGGCACAAAGATAGAGATAGCAGCCGGCTATGTTATTAATCTTGCTCTTAGTGATCTGCAGCCGCCAGTGGACGAGAGCAGGGGCGGGCGGCTGATGTGTGGCGACTGCTGAAGTGGCGACGGGCGGCGGCGCGACAGGAGGAGGCGAGTAGGCACCAACTGAACAAGCGCACGATACACAAGTACGAATGTGGTAGGATCTAAACAATCGCTAGCTTGTTTTCTTTACTTGCTAAGGATGGGCCTTCAACTAGATGGGTTGCGCCTGCACTCGCTCCAACAATCTCGTCCAAAAGGTGTCTGGGTTTATTTTCTACCGGTGCCCAAGCCCCAAATACGAACTCTTATACAAGTATAAGTGCAATTTCTACCCGATGTCCTGTGACACCGGCTGCGTGAATGTAGGTCTGCCGCTGCCATGTAGCATCGATGGACATGGAGAAAGAACATGACCGTGCAAAAGAAATGGATTTTGTGCCTACAAAGAAGAAACTCGATATGGACGTCCTATCCAAACAAGATCAAGGAGCTCAAACTTGTTGATCCGATGTCTCCACCACCCTCCAGCGTATGTCTCTTGCATGGGAGCAGAAGAAGCTAAAAAAAGGGGGCATGCCTGCCAAAAAATGGCAAGACAGTGGGGTGGAGGACGTCGGGTTTGACGAGATGCTGACGAGACAACCCCTTACAAGTTGGTACATAGAGTCGCTTAGGAGGGAGGGACCTAGGCTCTCGACACGTTTCGGTGGTGGCTAATGGCAGGAGCAAAGAAAGTCGCCGGGCATCAAGCTCACGGCGGGCCGACGTGGTAATGGCGGGAAGGCGAGATGGGTGCAAAAGATCGGAGTCGAGGTTGGGCAGTGGGAGATGTTGAGGGCGAGCTCACCACTAGAGCTGCTGTGGATGGGGTAAACTGACAGCGTCGAGATGGCGAGACCGTGGTGGCGTATCATCTTCATGCTGGGCATGTGTCGGTGCCAGGCAGCAACGCCCCTCCTCAACGGACTCAGACAACACCTTCCAAACACAAAGAAGGCGTTAGCTTGTCATGGCTCACTTTTTTGATGTTGCAACAAAAGTGTGTTCAACATCATTTCAAGCTAGCAGCCTAGCTAATTGAAGCAACACTGCTCTATCTTTATCATGCCAGTAGGCTAATGTGGCGAAATTAGATAACAGAGGGAAGTTACCAAGTCATCAACTCTTATAAACTATTTCAGCTTTTAGGTGTCGTGTTCCTTCCTGAAGGTGCCGGCCGAGGACTGCTCAGGACTGCCAAGTTGGTGGCTTCAGGCTTATTGATGTATCACCTTGTATGGTCTTTGTGAATAATTAATAATATGGCTGTATGCATTGTTCAGATGCAGAGGCCAGAGGTACATCCTCCATTTCTAAAAAAACCCAGCTTTTAGGCCACCACTCAATTTTGAAGAGTGATTTGTGTGAACTTGTTCTAAATTTTGGGACTTTTCAAATCATGCTAAGTAGGCACGAATTGTTCATTTAGTTCCTTTATACTCCCTCCGTTCCTTTTCACAAGGTGTAATTTTTTAGCATGGTGACCAAGGCACCAAATTATAAAGAGTTTAGGACAAAATTACCCTTGGTTAATTTGGTAGTTTGTGACAAGCAAATCTGTTAGGCCAGGAAAGAAAGAGATACAATCAATCAGGTGTTCAATAGCTTAAAATGTCCAATAGTAAAAATAATAATCAAAATGAAGTGTTCATCTTGAAATTGTTGTTCATTGTCTAAAATTAAACAATAAAAACATAAGAAAAATTATCAAATCGTAGAATCCAAATCTCAGTTGCTATACCCTTGAATTTGAGAACGCCAGCCACAAAATCTAGGCAAAAAAGTATAGAAAATTGAGATATGTACATGTGTTTCAGAGGTATTGGCGATTTACCGAGAGCCATACTATTTCCTTGAATTATTTAATGATCTGTAGCCGCCTACAGACAAGAGCAGGGGCGGGCGATTGATGTGTGGCGACTGCTGAAGGGGCAATGGGTGGCGTCGCAACGGGAGCACGCGAGGAGGCACCAATTGAACAGTCGCAACGGTAGGATTCAGACAATCATTAGCTTGTTTTCTTTGCTCCCATGAGGCAATCGACACCCGGATGGGCCTTCAACTGCCGCGCCTGTGCTCGCTCCAACAATCGTCCAATCGATGTCCAGGTTTATTTTCTACCGGTGTCCTAGCCCCAAATATGAACTACTATACATGTATAAGTGCAATTTCTACCCGGTGTCCTGTGACACCGGCTGTATGAATGTAGGTTCGCCCCGCTTCGTCTCGCTAGATTCCAGAAAACCTAGCCGCCGCAAGAGATCCAACTTTTCTGGCGCCGTCTT